>NC_044995.1:40538492-40838492 GCF_008728515.1 Papio anubis | reverse complement strand
GCAGGCCCAGGAACCAGGCTCTGAAACCCCATGCTCCCCTGCCAGTGACTCGGGTGATGTAATCACCCCACAGTGGGAGTGCTCTTTGAGTGCGGCCACTGCGCCCCCTCCTGACCTGCATGGCCCTGTATGTAGTGGCGCGGCCCCTACCCCATGGGGCACACGTTCTGAATCATAGGCTGCTCATTAGAAATGTACCCATCACCAACCCAGTTCCCCTGAGACCCTCCACACCAGTGGGACAGACTCCCCAGTCAGCAAGATGTATCTTCTGTCAGAATGTGCTGGGCATTTTTCTGTGCTGTAGATTGATATGTGTGATTTTGCGGGGAAGCCAGATTACTTTTTTGCAATTCGCTTTGCTCACCTGACAATAGTCATGGGGTCACGGGCCTGTCTCTACCTGAGTCTTGCGAGAGGCTACCTTGTGTGGCTCCAACTCGGTGAGTCGGCCCCGGGGCAGGATGTCAGGACTGTGCTCTCCACCCAGCTGCGCTCTTCCACCTGGAGCCTTCCTGGCTCCTGGGCACAGAGTGGGAGATTCTCCCCCTGTGCTGGGCCACCTGCTGCCCCCGCCCCTGATTGCCCACTCTGTGCCGGCAGATCCGTTGGAAGTACATGATTGTGGACGAAGGTCACCGCATGAAGAACCACCACTGCAAGCTGACGCAGGTGCTCAACACGCACTATGTGGCGCCCCGCCGCCTGCTGCTGACAGGCACACCACTGCAGAACAAGCTTCCCGAGCTCTGGGCGCTGCTCAACTTCCTGCTGCCCACCATCTTCAAGAGCTGCAGCACCTTCGAGCAGTGGTTCAACGCACCCTTCGCCATGACTGGGGAAAAGGTGGGTTTGTCCAGTTGTGCCCATGCTGACGGTTCCAGGTGCGGCTGGTTCTGCTGGCTGGAGCGTGTCGAGCGCCTGCTACAGCTGGCTAGGCCTGTGCTGGGTGCCTGGCGAGATTCCGCATCTGCATGGAGCAGGGGAGCCCTGGAACCCAAGGCTGGGGCAGCCATAAGGGCCCCAGGGGAGCAGGGCAGAGGTCATGATGGTGAATCTCGGAATGGCTCGGGGCGTCTCTGACTCTATGCTCCAGGTGTAGAAGGAATGGTGAGGAAGATGGCCCTGAGGCAGCTGTGGAACCGCAAGTGTGTGGAGAGCACCGCTAGAGTCTGCAGCGTGCTGTAGGCCCCTTTAGGTGCCCTCAGAACTCACCCTCAGGGCAGTGGGAAGGAAGCTTGGAAGATTCCAGTTAACGAGGCCGCATGGTCAGGTTCTGTCTTATGTTGTTTTCGAAAAGCGCAGTGGCCAGTGTGTCTCAGTGTCTGGGTAACAACATCAGCCAGGCTGTGGCATGGCGGCATCATCATGGATGAGTAGCCCCACACCAGCACTGGTCCCTGAGCCTAGAGCCCCCCTTGCTGTTGGAGGTTGAAACTGTGGAACGGGCTGTGTTTCCTTCTGAGGGGTTTAAGTAGCCAGATGCTGAAGTGTGGGCAGAACTACAGAGGTTACCTCGAAGTGCCCTGCCCACCCCCTTCTTCCCACCTTAGACAGGTCCAGGGCAGCTGGGGCCTTCCTGGCCTCGTCCGTGAGTTCCCTGCCCTCTCGGCTGCTGGTCAAGGCTGTGACTCTTCAGACAGGTCCAGGGCAGCTGGGGCCTTCCTGGCCTCGTCCGTGAGTTCCCTGCCCTCTCGGCTGCTGGTCAAGGCTGTGACTCTTCTGACAGAGAAACTGAGGCATTCCCCAAAGCCTTATGATAAAGGGGTCCCCAATTTTTAGATTCCCAGGCCCCCCACACCAAGAGCCAGGATCTGATGCCGTAGTTTCGGCACTTTCTGAGCCGAGCAAAAGCTCTGCCAAAGGATTGCTTGGGAAGCAATAGAAGAAAAGTTCTGGCTTCATCTCATTTTCCTTTAACTTTTTAATTAAATCATTTTAAAAGTTAGTTCTTAGTAGAGGAGTAGGCGCTGTGGGAGGTCAGGGTTTCTTTCACCTGGTTCCACCCAGGCTGAATGAGAGCCCTCCCTGAGAATCACTTTGTGTAAGCCCCACATGGTCAGGCTGGCCCCTGCAGCGCTGCTGGCGTGAGCTTGGTGTGTGGTGGGTCTGTGGGCACTCCAGTCTGTGTTACTCGTGGAGAGCAGCATGCCCGCTGCCGGGGTCTTTCTGGTGAGGCACAGGGAGCAGGGTGAGACGCTTCCCAACTGCATGGGGTGGGCAGATGGTCCACACAGAGGTTTGTGCTCTGGGTACTGCGGCTCCATGTCCCAGGAATTACACGGAGGGAACCAGATCCTTACAGTTTCCTAAAGAAGAGGGTGCCCTGCTGGGCCCCCAGAAAGCATAAAGCGGTCTGAAAAGCCACATGTCAAGGTCAGGGACACCCCAGGGGACCCCATCCCCCCTGTCTCCACATCCGCACCTTCTAGTGAGACCTCCGTTGCCCTCCTTTGGAGGTAATGCTTGCTTCTCGTGTCTTGGGGGGTTCCAGGTGGACCTGAATGAGGAGGAAACCATTCTCATCATCCGGCGTCTCCACAAAGTGCTGCGGCCCTTCTTGCTCCGACGACTCAAGAAGGAAGTCGAGGCCCAGTTGCCCGAAAAGGTGACGGAGTTTTGACGGGAGCCACTGGTGAAGCAGCCTCATGTCGGGGCTTTCCCCAGGGCTGGGCGTGCTCAGGGTCTCTCCCCACAGTCCCGGGCCTGCCCTGGTCAATCCAGCTTGGGGGCGGCAATGACGCCACTGGGTCTGTCACGCTCTATGCTGCTGTTCTGCCGTAGGGATTAAAAAGCACTCATAGACTCACATAGCTCACGATAGGTTAGAGCACAAAATCCCACTTCCTGTCGGGGGCCAGGTGCCTGTGCAGGCTCTCCTGGCCACATCAGGAGGGGCCGTGGGCTTGGGGTCGCCCCCTGGCCCCCAGTCATGACTCTGGGTTTTCAAGGCCTGCAGCAGCCACACCCGCGGACCCAGTTCCCACAGCAAGACCCGCAAACTCGGGGTCCCCAGCCACAATTGCCCCTCTTGCTGTTTGTTTCCTGGCTGGCTGTGGAGAGGCCCCCAGGAGATGGCTGAGGGGCCCTTTCTGGCCCAGTATCCCCCGGGTATCTCTGTGTGCTACTTCCTCTCTTTGCGCAGGTCTCCTCTCTTCTCTCCAGCATTGCGGGGCTCCTCACCCACACCCCAGTATGCCCTGGTCAGAGCTCATATGACAGGGCCGGGGAGGTCAGAGCTGGGTTTGGGTGGTGGGAGTCGGGCCTCAAGCCACCTTGGGCCCTCGTGAGCTTCGTGTGCCCCCCGCAGGTGGAGTATGTCATCAAGTGCGACATGTCTGCGCTGCAGCGAGTGCTCTACCGCCACATGCAGGCCAAGGGCGTGCTGCTGACTGACGGCTCCGAGAAGGACAAGAAGGTGGGCCCCGGAGTCCCCCAGCTGCATTCCTCACCGGGTGTCAAAGGCGGGCAGTGTGGCAGGCAGGGCAGAGCACGCTCTGACCATCGGCTCATGATCTGGTCCTGATCCCCAGGGCGTCTGGCCAGCCCTGGTTATGATGGCTGGTGGCTTGTGTCAGGACACACTGACTCAGTTGCCAGTGGCTTCCCCTTTGCTTATGAAACACTGACTCCTTCTGCAATTGGCAGCCTGGGCCCAGCACTAACCCTAGCAGGGTTAGAGTGTTCTAGAATGCCCCCCTTCTCTCTCTTATTAAGTGAAAGGGAGGGAGCGGGCTGTCTCCTTCAGGGGCTGCTCTTGAGAATCCCAGGCCCCAGGACCCACCTGCCTGGCTCTGCTCAGCAGGAGTGAAATTGTCCTCCCAGAGAATACACCAGACCCCTTGATTCTGCCCCCAAGGCCTTGACCTCGGCCTGGCTTCCCCCATACGTTGTGTCTGTGCCCCTCCTCCCCTGAGCTGAACAGCAGTGTGTTCCCTAGTCCATTCCCAGCCCAGAGCACGCACCCCCCGCCCCTGCCCCCACCTCCTTCCTCATCCTGGAGCCCAGGGAGCCTGCTGAGTCATGGCTCACCCAGCTGAGACCCTCTAGGGAATCCCACAGTAACAGTGCCCAGAACAAAGGTGGCATCATAAAGCGTCGGGGACTCTGCCTCGGCCCTTTGCCAGTCTTGTTTCTGTCCCATCGTGCTGGCCCTGTCCCCGCCATCTGCCCTCTGCTGTACCAGGCAGTCGTGTGTTTCCCAGGGCTTGTTGGGGGCCTCCAGGCCTCCAGCCTGCCATCTTCTCCCAATTGCTGTGCCTAAAGCCACTCCTCCCCACTAGAGCATCCCCACGGCCCTTCTCCCAGGAGCCACCCATCCACCAAGCCCACCCCACCCCGCCCCAGGAGGGCAAGACCCCATTTGGGACCCTCTCATCTGCCTCCCAGGGCAAAGGCGGCACCAAGACCCTGATGAACACCATCATGCAGCTGCGGAAGATCTGCAACCACCCCTACATGTTCCAGCACATCGAGGTGAGCCCGCCGCGGCCGGGACGGCTCAGGGCCTGCCGTCCACTGAGCTCTTAGGCAGAGCTGGCTTGCTTCTCCTCGACAACTCTTTAAAAATAGATTCGAATATTTTCATTAGGTAATGCTGGTACATCTGTTCCTTGTTTGATCTTCACTTCGCCAGTGCTTACGGAAAGAATCCCAGCAGTTAGGGCGCAACATGCAATAGGAATACAGGGCCCTGAAAGCTTACCCTCAGAGAACAGGAGCGTTTGGAGACGTCTCTGGGGGACGTGTCCCCCTGCCAAGGGGGCCCTGCTGCATCTCTTTGGCACGCTGACTTTTCTCACGTTGCGGGGCGTCAAGAGTCATCACCCTCTTCAGTGAAGTGTGGGGGAGTCAGAACCCTTTTGGGTCATGGTGCCTTTGAGAATCTGGGTTCTTCTTAGAAGCATGCGTATGTTCGTGTTTCTTGGTGTAAAGTGTTGGGGTCGTTGGAGACCCCCTGATGCCCACCAGGAGAGCCCCTGGGGCTGTCTCAGCACCCTGAGCATGGCTGTGGCCCCATGACGTCCTCGTGCACTCGGTGTGAAGAGTGCTGTATGGGATGTCCTTTCCTTCGTTGGAGGAGTGTGAGGGAAAAGATGTCAGTGGACTAAGAAGGATGGTTTTGGCATCTGTGTCTGGTCTCAGAGCTGCCGTGGGCCCGTGCCGAGCACACAGTGCAGGGGCTTTGTCCTCTGAGCACCAGAGGTGTGTGCGGACCGCAGGGGTGCCTGGTGGCCCGCACCTGCCTGTCACTGACGCCTCTCTCTTTGCCTTGCAGGAGTCCTTTTCCGAGCACTTGGGGTTCACCGGCGGCATTGTCCAAGGGTGAGAAGCTTCCCAACTGGATGGGGTGGGCAGGTGGTCCATGCAGAGGTTTTCTGTCATTTTGTTGCCTTTATTGCTGCTGTTATGTTTGTTCAATTTCAAAGGCAGAAAATTAGAAAATACAGAAAAATCCAAAACAAAGAATACAAATTTTTTTTTTTTTTTTTTTGAGATGGAGTTTTGCTCTTGTTGCCCAGGCTAGAGTGCAGTGACACAATCTTGGCTCACTGCAGCCTCTGCCTCCTGGGTTCAAACAATTCTTCTGCCTCAGCCTCCCGAGTAGCTGGGATTACCGGCGCCTGTCACTGCCCAGCTAATTTTTTGTATTTTTAGTAGAAACGGAGTTTTACCATGTGGACCAGGCTAATCTTGAACTCCTGACCTCAAGTGATCCACCCACCTTGGCCTCCCAAAGTGCCGGGATTATGGGCGTGAGCCACTGCACCCGGCCCCGTAATACATATCTTTAGTGCTCGGAGAGCTGACCACTATTAACCCCAAGAGACAGGATTCCTGAGGCAGGATTCCTGGCTTACAGATCCCACTCTGCTGCCTCCAAGCTCTGTGACTCTAGACAGCTTTCTTAACCTCTCTGAGCCTAAACTCTGTTCACTAGTATAGAGGCACTCTCTATACTATGTGGGTGTTTTGTATAGCACCCTTTGTAAGGTGCAGCTCCGACTCTTTTATGCCCCTAATGGATGTGGATGTTGTGTCTAGATTTTCACCATTGCAAAGAACCTTGCTAAAAGCATTCTTCCAGCTAAAGCCTCCATTCAGTTCCCCTGGGGTATTAAGCCATTTGCAAGACGAGAGGCGCCTAATGAAAACATCACAAATTCTTTTTGATGTATTTTTTTATACTGAGTTATGGAACAGGGTCCTATACACCTGGCTTCAAGGCCTAGAGGCCTGGCTTGGTCGTGTGGTCAGCCATATCACATTGTACGCCTGCCAGCCTCAGTGTCCACATCTACCACACTCGGGGTGTTGGCTAAAGGGAACGTGAGAAGCCGAGGTGGCCCTTCCTCCTGGGTCTGGCAGACCATGGGTGTCTCCAATGTGGCATTTGCTCTTGGGGCTTCTTTATCAGGCAAGGAGACAAGGTCCAGCTTCCCGGAGCACCCCTGTTCCACCCCCATGTTGTCCCGGCCACGTGACCCACAGCACCTCCTTTCCTCATCATGAGTGTCTGGGTTAGACGAGAAATACATGTGCCACCCTGGTAATGTGCCTTCCAGCGAGGGTGGCCGGGCTTATTTCAGTTGGGGGAAACGGCTTTGCCGAAGCTTTGGGTGATGTCTGCTTAGGAAGCATGTCTGTGCCCTTGAACCCGACGCCCGGCCTGGAGGCGGGCGATGCACTTCCTGCCTTACCTGCCCGCAGGCTTCCGGGTTTAACATCCTGCGCCTTCTCTCCTGTCTCCTCCACACTCCAGGCTGGACCTGTACCGAGCCTCGGGTAAATTCGAGCTTCTTGATAGAATTCTTCCCAAACTCCGAGCAACCAACCACAAAGTGCTGCTGTTCTGCCAAATGACCTCCCTCATGACCATCATGGAAGATTACTTTGCATATCGTGGCTTTAAATACCTCAGGCTTGATGGTGAGTTCATATGAGCCAGTGAGGGGTTTGTTACAGAGTTTTGTCGTTGGAGCTGCCACAGAAGCTTCTCACTGGCATTCCCTCCCATGAGGCAGGGTAAGGCCTAGGCGCTCTGGGTCCAGTGGCCAGAGTGGGCCTAGGCACAGGCTGAGCGTCTTGGGCACTCAGCACTGGGATGGGCCCTGGATTGGATGCCGGGTGTCCTGACTCCTGGGCTGACAGTCTTTCCACGGCACTGCTGGGTACACTGGGGAAGGGGTGCCCTGTGCACCTTTAGCTGGAAGTGCCAGAATTCCATCCCATGTGGACGCAGGGAAGAAAGCACCGATAGGCTTACATAGCTCTAACCCCTGGAGGTTAAACATGCTTCAGGTACAGCTGGATCCAGGCATGCAGGCGACGTTGGAGAGACTTTTCTCCAGCTCTTGACTCTGCCTTCTTCCATCTTGGCTTCCCTTCTACCTGCTCAGTGTCCCCAACAAAAGCAGGTCCCAGGCTGGCTCTCATTTGGCTGCTGTGAGCCACATGCCCATTGCTGGGCCATTTGTAGCAGCCCAGTGGCTGCCACCTTGCCACAGGTCAGGCCTGGAGCTGGAATCAGACTCTGTGACGAGCACAGAGGGAGGGAAGCAAGCACTTCCAGGCAGGAGCAGCAGCTGCCGGAGAGAGGCCTTCAGCCCAACCGCCTGCCCTGTGGTCCCTGATGGGAGAGGTCGCCGTGTGTGTTTTTGTGCCCACCTGCCCCAGCACACGGAAGCTCAGGGAGGAGAGGCTGTGAGACGCCGACAGGGCACGTGAGACATGTTGTCTGTCAGTCCCAGTGGGTCAGGGAGGCCCTGGAGTGAGTTCTCCGTGACATTTACTAGAACGGGGCTTACGAGAAACACGAGCGTGAGCTGCTGGGACAGACACAGCTCAGCCAGTTCATTGTTCCCCACCTGCGCCGACCTGCCCAGGTGCCATCCGGAATGTGCTCTCTGCATCCCTCCAGCCACAGGTCCTCCCCGGGGTTCTGTCCAGGATCACTCTACAGACACGAGTCTTGCAGGGGTCTCCCCAGCTTGCCTTAATCCTTAGGGGCTTCCCACTGCTTTGAGACTGAAAACCAAAACCCTTCAGGGTCCGCGTGGCCGGGCCACCCCCCACCCTTTGCTCTCCTTTGGTCTGTCCAGCGGCTTCTCCCGTCCTTGAGAGGGCCAAGGCTTCCTGAGGACCGTCCCATCTGTGTCGCATCCCTGACTCCCCCAGGAGAGAGCCCAGTTCCCACCCATCCCAGTGCCTTTGTGGCTACTCCATAAGGACTCAAGGACTTTGGTCAGTTCAACTACAGATGTGTCCTCTGCATGTGATGTGGTCACAGCCACAGGGATAGAGAATCTGTTGAGAGTGGAGGAAGGGTAGGAGCTCAGTGAAGTCTCCTGAGACTGCAACTCCCGTGAGTGGGCTGGCATCTGGGAGCCCCGTAGCCCCTCACCTCAGCCCCTCCTCCGAGCTGGGGTACCAGGGGCACATCTGGAGCCTGCGAGAGGGCGGGACAGCAGGTGGATGGCCAGGCTACTACGGGCTTCCACACTGTGCCTGGGCACATGTAGGCTGGTGGCAGGAAATGGCTGGTTTTTATTTCATCACCAAAATGACTTCAGTGTTCCAAGGGCACCTCTGTCCGAACTCCCAGCAGCCCAAGGAGTGTAGACGTTGCCTTAATGCCCACAACGCTGAGGGCATCCTTGGTTGTCACCCAGGAGACCTGCACTGGCTCCTGGACTTGGGTTTTCTGGGGCATGGGGACACCGATCCTGCCAGAAAGGATACGAGCCCCGTTTATAAGGTCCCCATGCTCTTACCTGTAGAAGATTATCTTTGTGAACCACAAAACCTTTTGAGACAGGGCTGAGGGCAGGTGCACCCACAGTCACTGTCCACCCATCCCCAGGTCCCTTGTGTTGCGAGCGGCAGTGTTGCCAGCATTGGCCACTGTGTCTCCCGCTCCCCATGGAGTGGCACGTGGCAGAGTAGGGGAGAGAGTCCAGGGCTGTGGTGGTGGTGGCTGTGCTGACGCTGTGGCCTACTGTGAGCTGGGTGCTGGGCTCTGCGCTCCAGGCCCACCTCCTCTAGTTCTCCCAGCGGGGCCTGTTTTCATCTCTGGGATGTGTGGAGAGGATTTTTTGGTGAAACACTGGAAATCCGGTTACTCGCCAGTGGCCCACGGGCCTGTGTGGAGAGTGCAGAGCCGGGGATCTGGGGGTGCTGGCAGGCGCTGATCCTGCGCCTGCTCTCAGAAGCAGGGTTCCCACTCTACCCCTGAGGTCACCTCTCTGACCCTGTTCTCCTCTGTGCCTGTCAGGAACCACGAAGGCAGAGGACCGGGGCATGCTGCTGAAAACCTTCAACGAGCCCGGCTCCGAGTACTTCATCTTCCTGCTTAGCACCCGGGCCGGGGGGCTCGGCCTGAACCTCCAGTCGGCGGACACTGTGATCATTTTCGACAGCGACTGGAATCCTCACCAGGTAAAAGCGGGCTGGGCCCCAGGTCGAGGAGAAGGAAGGGGTGCCTGCAAAACCTCAAGGAGACACGGGCCCTGGCTTGAGGGTCCTCCAGTCTCCTCCACATTGTGGTAGACCCCAGGAGCTGGGAGGATCTGCGCCTGTATCTCCATAGGTCATCAGGGAGAAAAGAGGAGGGGTCCTCCTATTTCCCAAAATACAAACAGCCTTTCCCTCTGATTGGGAAAGCAGTGTATAAGCCATCCGTCGGTTTGGTTTTTCTTAAATCCTGGAATGACACCAATGAGGAGGAGGTGGAAAGTACCCTGATCAATCTGTGCCATTACCGTGGGGCGGCCCCTGCAGCGTGCCCTGTGAGTGGGCACACTGGCACTTGTTCAGGCAAAATTGGGGGTGAACTCCATGCCAGTTCATTTACTTCCTTCTCTTGTTCCATAACCGTGTACCCCTCATGGGCCTCAGCGTCGGTGGATACCAGGTCATGCTGTTACATAGCTACGAGAGATTGAAAATGCGTACAGCTTTTCTCTGTTTCGTTATAAGACTAATAGGTTCTTGTTGTTTTTAATATGCAAACACCAGTGACATGGTCAGGAGTCCCTTTTCCCTTCCTCTCCAACCCTGCTCTGTTCTGAGCCTCTGCCAGCCCGTCTGCCTTCGCACATGTGTGTGCTGAGATTAACACAGATGCGGCATGGTCTAGCACGTGCCTCTTCCACCAAGCAGTGGGTGTCAACTACCGAGTGCACATCGGAAGCCACCCGGCCGTCTAATTGGCCACCAGGCGTCCCGGCAGATGGCCGCCCCAGGACATCTGCTCTCAAACTCTGGTGGTTGGCAGGCGTCCGGCTTTTCTGTTGATCAGCCTGTTCACCAGCCCTGCAGGGTCCGTCTTTCTGTCGGAGTGTTGTGCGCACCCTAGGTCTGCTCGGCCCTCAGACATGGCGTCGCTCCGCCCAGGCACTGTCCTCTTCATGTTCTGGCTGCTTCTGCCAAAGTGGTTTTACTCCCGCCGCTGGGGTGTGGACGTGCCCTGCCCTTCCCTGCAGCGTGAGGGCACCAGCGTTCTCAGTGTGTAAATTGTCACCCGTCTGATGGGTGAATGCCCTGGTGGTCACTGATGGCCCTCTTACGATCAGGCTGGGGTGTAGCTTCTGCCCAGACCCTGGTGACCAGCCAGTTTCCTGATAGGTGGTTGGGTTGTGCCTCCCCGTTGGCAGGCCGGCAGCAGACAAAGGCTGCACCTCAGGGCCTGGGGCGCGTTGGGAAGGGCTGGCCCTGCCAGGAAGTGTGCTGACAGGGCAGGAGGGCTGAGCGGCAGACACAAGGCACTCCTGGTCCCCACCAGTTGTGGCCTCTGCCACCCCATGGGTGCCAGTCTTCGGTTTTGGAAGCATCACTGGTACTCAGCCTGGTCCCGCAGCTCCTGGGCCCACAGACAGGATTTCGTGGGAGCCTCCTTGTTCTGTGCTGGGGTGATGATAAAACTGACAACCCAGGCCAGACATGGTGACTCACGCCAGTAATCCCAACATTTTGGGAGGCCGAGGTGGGCAGATCAGCTGAGGTCAGGAGTTCGAGACCAGCCTGGCTAACATGGTGAAACCCTGTGTCTACTAAAAATACAAAAATTAGGCAGGCATGGTGGTGTATGTCTGTAGCCCCAGCTACTCAGGAAGCTGAGGCAGAAAAATTGCTTGAACTTCGGGAGGCAGAGGTTGCAGTGAGCTGAGATCGCGCCACTGTACTCCAGCCTGGGCGACAGAGCGAGACTTTGTCTCAAAAAAGAAAAAAAAAAGCCCAGGCACAGCACCCGCGTTGTCGGGAGCTGACTGCACCAGTCACTGGGCCATGTTCCTGGTTCTTATTCACTCATTCAAGCCACGCAGTAGCCACGGGATGGGCCCCGTGTCAGCTGAGGGAGTTTTGAGGCTCACAGAGGTGAGACCTGGTTCCAGTTCTGTGTGCATTTTGAGAGTGGCAGGGCCCACAGCCAAACCAAGCGCTGCCACAACGCCACCAGGCTTTGGCCACATCCTGTAAATGGTGCTCAACTGTGCAAGTCCATGCTGTGGGGAGCCATGCCACTGCCACAGGAGCTGCTTGGGGATATAACCCCCTGGGGGTTGGTGCTTTCTTCCCGAGTATCTGTTGGGTCCCAGTAAGGTAGAAGGTGGCACTTCTGGAGGAACGTGATGAGAGCCCCTTTCCCCCCAGGGACACATGGGGCCCAGGCTCCACCAGCTCTGTCTTCCTGCAGTGGCAGATCAGGCTGGGCAGAATTGCCAGTCTGAGAGTGGTACTCACAACACACCTGTCCAGCTAGTATCGGAGGCCGCCTTCCCTTTTATGACCTCCTGGGCTCCTTTGGGATTGACTGGCACCTCTTCCCCCAGGACCTGCAAGCACAGGACCGAGCCCACCGCATTGGGCAGCAGAACGAGGTGCGCGTGCTCCGCCTCTGCACAGTCAACAGCGTGGAGGAGAAGATCCTAGCCGCGGCCAAGTACAAGCTCAACGTGGACCAGAAGGTGATCCAGGCTGGCATGTTCGACCAGAAGTCCTCCAGCCACGAGCGGCGTGCCTTCTTGCAGGCCATCCTGGAGCATGAGGAGCAGGATGAGGTGAGCCCAGCGCCGGCCCCGACCCCTCCCCAGCGTGAATGGTGGACGCATGAGCGGCTTTCATTTTTGTTTTTTTACCTTTTTTGCACTCTTATTTTTTTTTGCATCCCTTTGGAGTAAAGGGAGTGTGGGCTGAACGGAAAGAGGATGAGTACTTGCTTTTTCTTTGAAGTGGTTTTTTTTCCTAAACTGCTGGTGAAAGACGCCGGATTGACAGCCCTGGAGACTGAAGTCCTCTATTTATCCACAGAGCAGACACTGCAGCACGGGCAGCGGCAGTGCCAGCTTCGCCCACACTGCCCCTCCGCCAGCGGGCGTCAACCCCGACTTGGAGGAGCCACCTCTAAAGGTGAGAGGGGTAGTTCAGTCTCCATGCCCATTCAATCCTCGGCTTCTCGGCTGAGACGGCCAGCAAGGGCCCTGGTCCCACGGAGCGTGCGTGTGCGTGTGCGTGTGTGTGCCTTTCGCTGCCGTGTGGGTCCCCATCCACCGCAGCCGTGCCGGGACCACCAGCTCATTCCCACGGACGCCGCCGCTCACCTCTGAGCTTGGCAGCCGCCCACCCCGGCCCCTCCGCAGCGGTGCTGACAGTTTGCAATCTTGGTAGGAGGAAGACGAGGTGCCTGACGACGAGACCGTCAACCAGATGATCGCCCGGCACGAGGAGGAGTTTGATCTGTTTATGGTAAGCACCGCGGGCTGGACAGGATGGTTCAGGCATCCCACCGTGCCGCCACCAGGAGCAAAGCAGAGGTCCTAGTGCCCATGGTGGGGTCCCCAATAGGTCAGGGAACTGGGGACAGCTCACAGTGCAGCCCACTCATGCCTCCAGCCTGACCCGTCTTCCACCCCCAGTCTCCTGAGCATGGCGTCGGAGGGCAAGATGCACACCCAGCCATTCTGTGTGTGACCCTAGACCTGCCCCACCGGCTCTGTTTTCTAACGGGCTCTTCAGGGCTTCATGCACTCCCTTTCAGAGGGAGTTCGCCGTATCCAAGGCCAAGGGACTGACCAGACCTTCAGTCGCAGAGCCCCCTCGCCCCTGGGTGGGAAACAGGAAGTAAGGCACCCAAGCAGGGGCCTCTTGGCCCGCAGGCCATATGCCTCCACCGGCGCTGTTCCGTGCAGCTGCCGCCCTTCTGCTGGGGTCTGCAGCCCTCTTGTGCAACCTTCCATCTTTTCAAGTTTCCTCTACCTCCCGAGGCAGAGCCCCTAGTCAGGGTCGGACGTAGCCAGGCCGGGTCAGCCACCGAACAATGAAGAGCTGCTGTTTAACTCTTGTAGCAGCATGGGTCCCCATGGGCAGAGAAAGGCCCTTCTGAGCCCGGCGTTCTGGCTCTAGTGTGCCCCTGGTGCCCACATGCTGATGCCTCTCCCTTTGCCTCCCTACCCACCAGCGCATGGACCTGGACCGCAGGCGCGAGGAGGCCCGCAACCCCAAGCGGAAGCCGCGCCTTATGGAGGAGGATGAGCTCCCTTCGTGGATCATCAAGGATGATGCGGAGGTGGAGCGCCTGACCTGTGAGGAGGAGGAGGAGAAGATGTTTGGCCGCGGCTCCCGCCACCGCAAGGAGGTGGACTACAGCGACTCACTGACAGAGAAGCAGTGGCTCAAGGTACATGCCGGAGAGGCCCAGCAGGCCCCGCAGGCCAGTGCCAAGCAGGGCTGGGGAGACAGAGGGCCCACCGCCAGGACTCAGGCCTGGGTCCAAAACGCTCCCTTTGGGCCACTCCTGGCCAGGCTCCGCAGACAGCCGAGAGCCTTCTGATTTGGGCCAGGGATGGTTAGGTCCTTCTGGCTCCTCCTCAGAATGCAAGGAGGACCCATAGTTCCTGAGCAGCTCAAAACCTGCTGCTGGGTATGGTTGGTTTTTCAAGTACAAGGGTTTACCTCCTCCCGAGGTTAAAAATCATGTCGCTGATCTCAGTGGAGTGCTGGCTTTCCCAGTACCTGCCAAGAGGGAGGCACAAGGGTGAATCATGGACTATTGAGGCACCCTGCAAAGCGGTGCACTGCCGGCTCCAGGAAGCCTCACTTTGGGCAAGTCCCCCCCATGTGCTGGGGAGACTCAATCACAGGAAGGGAGGAGCGGGCAAGCCCCTAAGGGCCTCTGAACCTGGCAGGCGCTGCACAGGGCTGGCAGCTGCTTGTGGAGCTGACATGAGGGCCATTTCTCAGCAGATGGCACCTGGCCCTGCAACAGCAGCTACAGATGTCTGAGTCAGTCATGCGGTGCTCCTGGGGCCTCCCCCGACCCACCCTTCCCAGCCTAAGGCACACTGTGACAGGTGCCTGGCACTGACGTCCTCACTGGGGTTACGGTGACAAATCAAACCCCTTCCCATCTCAGGGGCTCTGAGTTACGGAGATGATGATTCAGACTCCATCCATGAAGTTGTGTCATAAAAATGTCCTGAAGTAACAATTCCGAGAAGGCAGGTGGCAGCTTTTGGCTATGCTGTACAAAGTGCCATACCCAGGAATGAGCCATGTGGCCCAGCGCATGTAGCCAAGCAGCCCCAGGCTCCTCCTGGGACCTCAGCAGCCCAGACTCATGAGCTTGCCTGCCAAGCTGTGCACCAGAGGGCGCTGTTGAAACACACCAGGAGCCCAGGTGACAGGCCATCCTGTTCCCCAGCCAGCCTCCTGAGCAGAGCGCTCCAGGACCCAGAAGAGAAACCCTGAAAAGACGGAGTGTGAGCCCTGCCTCAGACCT
Source organism: Papio anubis (assembly GCF_008728515.1). Lineage (NCBI taxonomy): Eukaryota > Metazoa > Chordata > Mammalia > Primates > Cercopithecidae > Papio > Papio anubis. The sequence continues at coordinate 40,823,716 of NC_044995.1, read as the reverse complement.
GTGTGACAGCAGAGCTGTTTGACTGCTGTATGAGTGTCACCGGCCCTGCATTTTTTTCTTTTTCAATAGAGACAAAGTCTTGCTATGTTGCCCAGGCTGGCCTCCAGTTCTTGGGGGGCTCAAGTGATCCTCACACCTCGGCCTCCTGAGTAGCTGGGATGACAGGTACACACCACCACGCCTGGCTAGTTTTAAATTTTTTGTAAAGTCAGGGTCTCACTGTGTCACCCAGGCTGGTCTCAAACTCCTGGGCTCGAGCAATCCACCCGCCTCGGCCTCCAGAGTAGCTGGGATTACAGGCATAAGCCACCGCGACCGCCTCAGCCTTGCATATTTGAGGCAGTGAGTGCCTTTTAAATTTAAGATCAGTTCATATGCGGATGTTCTATGTACACATTTTTCTAGGTGTAATTTACATACCATACAATTCACCCTTTTAGGGTATATGACACAGTCGTCTTCAGTGTATCCAAGAGTTGTGCATCTATCACCACAGTCCATTTTAGGACATTCTCGTCACTCCCAAAGAAGCCTTGCCCCGATTTGCCATTTCCTGTTAATTCATTGATTCTCCCCAGCCCCAGGCAACCACTGATGTACTTTCTGTCCGTATAGTTTTGCCTGTTTTGGGCGTTTCCTGTCAGTGGAGTCCTACAGTGTAGGATGCTTTGGTGTCAGGCTTTTTTTCATGCAACTTAACGTATTTACGCGTGATGCAGCAGGTGGTCGTGCTTCATTCTTTGATGGTGAAATGATCCTACCTCGTACAGATTCGTCACATTCTCTATTAAACCTTTTGAGGGACCCCTAGCCTGGTTTCCTTGGTGACTGTGCCAGTTCACAGCCCCACCAGCTGTGTACGAGGGTTCCTCTCTCAGCATCCTCAGCAACCCTTGCTGTTCCCTCGCCCGCTGATTCTAGCCATCCCAGCAGGTATGAAGTGCCATCTGAGTTTGATTTGGATTTGCATTTCCCTGATGACTAATGGTGTGGAGTATGTTTTTTTTTTTTTTTTTTTGAGACGGAGTCTCACTCTGTCGCCCAGGCTGGAGTGCAGTGGCCGGATCTCAGCTCACTGCAAGCTCCGCCCCCCGGGTTTACGCCATTCTCCTGCCTCAGCCTCCCGAGTAGCTGGGACTACAGGCGCCCGCCACCTCGCCCGGCTAGTTTTTTGTGTTTTTTTTAATAGAGACGGGGTTTCACCATGTTAGCGAGGATGGTCTCGATCTCCTGACCTCGTGATCCGCCCGTCTCAGCCTCCCAAAGTGCTGGGATTATAGGCTTGAACCACCGCGCCCGGCCCTGTGTGGAGTATGTTTTCATGTGCTAATTGGGCCTTTGTGTATCCTCTGTAAAGACAGGTCTATTCACATCATCCTTTACCCAAATTTAAAATATATTTATCTTAATATTGAATTGTAAGTTATTTACAGGTGCCTTATCAGATATCATTTGTAAATATTTTGTTCGTTTTGCACAGTTTTTCACTTCCTCGATATCCATTGAAGCACAGAAGTGTTTCATTGTACTTGCAGTTGATTTTTCTTTTTCACCTGTGCCTTGGTGTTGTATCTAAGAAACCATTGCCGGCCGGGCACGATGGCTCATGCCTGTAATCCCAGCACTTTGGGAGGCTGAGGCGGGCGGATCATGAGGTCAGGAGATCGAGACCATCCTGGCAAACATGGTGAAACCCCGTCTCTACTAAAAATACAAAAAAATTAGCTGGGTGTGGTGGTGGGCGCCTGTAATCCCAGCTGCTCGGGAGGCTGAAGCAGGAGAATGGCGTGAACCCGGGAGGCAGAGCTTGCAGTGAGCTGAGATCGCGCCACTGCATTCCAGCCTGGGCGACAGAGCGAGACTCCGTCTCAAAAAAAAAAAAAAAAGAAACCTTTGCCATATCCAAGGTCACAAAGACTTGCCCTTGTCTTTTCTTCTAGGAGGGTTATAGTTTGAGCTCTTCCATGTAGATGCATGTAAGATCCATTTTGAATTAAATTTTATACATGATGTGAGGTAGAGGTCCATCTTCATCCTTTTGTATGTGGAAATCCAGTTGTACCAGCAGCATTTGTTGAAGAGACTGTTTTTTCCCATTGAGCCCATCTTATTACACATTATATTCAAATTCACAGTTGTGAAAAATATTATACAAAACACGCTCTCCCCACTACTGGTGGCCTTGGAATTGGCACCACTCTTCTGGCAGACATCTGTTGCCAAGTGAACTCAAAGCCTTCAAAATGCTCCTATGGCCGCCATCGAAAATGGCCATGACTGTGGCAGCCTAAAGCAACAGAACTATTTTCTGTCCATTCTGGGTCAGAAGTCTGAATCCACGGTGTGGGCAGGGCTGTGTTCTCTTCGAGGCCCTAGGGAAGGACCCTTCCTTGGCTTTTCCAGCTTCTGATGGTTCTAGAAGCCTCCTGGCTTGGGGCAGCATCACCCCATCTCTGCCTCTGTCTTCATGGGGACTTCTCTGTGTCCCCTTCTGTCTCCTTTAAGAACATGTTTTAAAGCTTAATCCCAAGAGTAAAGACCTCATTTGTAAAAAAGGTCCCATTCTGAGATTTTAGGTAGACATGAGTCTGGGGGCACCTGCTGCTCTGCCCTGGGTCTGCAGGGGGACTTCTCCCGGTGCCTCCTGCCTGCTGTGCCCTCCATGCTGCTCCTTTGGCCCGGATGCCTTCCCTCCTCCCAGGCCCCTCAGGCTCTCAGCTTCTCATCTCCTTTAAGACACGTCTGCTCCATCATTGTGGTGTCTCTCTCTTCCCTCTTTCCTGGCACCTGACATGTTTGTCACCCCACTTGTGGGATGTTGCCATCTGATCACCATCTCCCTTTCAAGGGTAGGGGAAAGGGCCCCGGCTGGTTTGAGTCACTGCTGTGTCCTCAGCGCCAGGCACAGTGCCCAGCTCACTGGCACAGCCTCGGCGTGAGGGGAACAACCAGCTTTTGGGTCCAGGCCCTCCTTCCTTTTCCAATTCCGGGATTCCCTAGACACCTGGCTACCTAGACTGCATTTTTAACCATTGGGATAAGTTATTAGTTAGTACCATTGAATTAATACCTGGGGATTCTCTTAATGTTGTTCATATTCATGTTCTTCTCAGCAGTTTTACCATGAGGGAGTCTGTCTTAAACAATGTCAGTTGTCAATACATTACTTAAAATAGCAACAACAATAAAAAAAAAAAAAAAAAAGGCCAGGCACAGTGACACATGCCTGTAATCCCAGCACTTTGGGAGGCCAAGGTGGGCAGATCACCTGAGGTCAGGAGCTCAAGACCAACCTGGCCAACATGGTGAAAACCCGTTTCTACTAAAAATACAAAAATTAACCAGGTGTGGTGGCGGGCACCTGCCATCCCAGCCACTCAGGAGGCTGAGGCAGGATAGTCGCTGGAACCTCTAGGAGTCGGAGTTTACAGTGAGCTGAGATTGTACCACTGCACTCCAGCCTGGGCGACAGAATGAGACCCTGTCTCAGAAAGAAAGGGAAATGACCTAGATGCCCAAGAACAAGGGGAGGCTAAATTAGGGCACGTTGTGCACTGAAACACTAAACAGACATTAAAAAATTTTGTTGTAGAAAATTACAGGAAAAGATATCCATGACACAGCCAGCAGTGTGGCACGTGGGCTACAATTCCAGCGTGGCCTTCAGTTCTGCACACGTGCGTCAAAGGTGGGGAGAGTTCTGGAGGTGGGTGGCGCTGAGGGCTGCACAACACTGGGGACGTGCCTGATGCCCCTAAACTGTGTAATAGAACGTGGCTGCCATGGTAAATTTTATGTTATATATGATTTATAATAATTTTTTTTTTATGCCCAGCTACTCAGGAGGCTAAGATGGGAGGATCACTTGAGCCCAGGAGTTCAAGTCCAACCAGGACAATGTAGCAAGACCCCATGTTTAAGAAAATTTAAAAATAGGCTGGGTGCGGTGACTCACGCCTGTATTCCTAGCACTTTGGGAGGCTGAGGTGGGCGGATCACAAGGTTAAGAGATCAAGACCATCCTGGCCAACATTTTGAAACCCCATCTCTACTAAAAATACTGAAATTAGCTGGGTGTGGTGGCTGGCGCCTGTAATCCCAGCTACTCAGGAGGGTGAGGCAGGAGAATCGCCTGAACCAGGGAGGCGGAAGTTGCAGTGAGCTGAGATTGCACCACTGCACTCCAGCCTGGTGACAGAGCGAGACTTCATCTCCAAAAAATAATAATAATAATTATATATATAGATATATGAAAGAAGAAATAGATGGAAGCCAGGCACAGTGGCTTACATCTGTAAACCTAGCACTTTGGGAGGCTAAGATGGGAGCATTGCTTGAGACCAGGAGTTCAAGACAAGCCTGGGCAACATAATGAGACCCCATATCTACAAATATTTTTTTAATTAGCTGAGTGTGGTGACACGTGCCTGTAGTTCCAGCTTCTTAAGCGGCTGAAGTGAAAGGATCTCTTGAGCCCTTGGAGTTCAAGACTCCAGTGAGCTGTGATGGTGCCACTGAACTCCAGCCTAGGCAACAGAGCGAGACCCTGTCTCTAAAAATAAATAAGTAAATAAAAGAAATAGATGGGGAGAGTGTGGAACAGAGGTGTCAACATCTCCTGGGTGAAGGGATTTCAGGAGCACATTCTTCTCTGTACAGAGAAGATAGTTATTTTTTTGGTCAAGAAATTCAACCATTAGTGTTTTAAGGACATGCTTGGGTGGGGTGCCTGCTGGGGCCGTGCTGGTCTTTCACTGCAGCCCAGGGACCTCTTGAGAGTCCAGTGTGTGTTATGCCCCAAGCCAGCCACACTGGAGGGAGAGCGGGTGCGGGGGCCCTCCTCCGTGTCCCAGCCCGGCCCCCGGGATAGCGTCACGGCCTCTGCTTGTCGACCTGGGTGCTGGCTGTCCTATTTTACTACTATTGACCCTGAAGGCCATCGAGGAGGGTACGCTGGAGGAGATCGAAGAGGAGGTCCGGCAGAAGAAATCGTCACGGAAGCGCAAGCGAGACAGTGATGCCGGCTCCTCCACCCCGACCACCAGCACCCGCAGCCGCGACAAGGACGACGAGAGCAAGAAGCAGAAGAAGCGTGGGCGGCCGCCTGCCGAGAAGCTCTCCCCGAACCCACCCAACCTCACCAAGAAGATGAAGAAGATTGTGGATGCCGTGATCAAGTACAAGGACAGGTAAGCGAGGAGGCAGGGTGGGCGGGGCCTTCATGGGTCCTTGTGGGAGCAGCCCTGGCGTCTGCATTCTGACCCTGCACACTCAGGCTTGGGCCGCTCACTCTTTCACTTATCCACAAACACTGAATGAATCTCTGTCTTTGAGCCTGGCCCTGAGGAACACACTTTCAGAACAGGGAAGCACACATGTTTCCGCCGTGATGAGAGGAAATGTCACATGTGGTCGAGAGGAGAGGCAGGGATGCAGGTCTCGGGGAAGGGGACATTGCAACAGAGCCTTGAGAGATGGGAGGTTTGGGAGAGTGCACCAGCAGAGGCCACAGCAGGCGGAGAGGCTCTGCCAAAGCTGTGGCCTGGTGGCCTCAAGAGGCAAGGTGGGATGAGGGGATATGTGGCAGTAATGGATGCTGCCCGTGTGGCCAGGAGGATGGCAACAAGAGGTTGGCGTGTCTAGAGCAGAGAAAGTGGCAGCCCTTTCCTGTCCTTGGACGCTCCCAGGCTCCCCGTGCTGTCTTTGTGTTGGTGAGATGGTGGCCACATTCCTGCTCTCTGCCAGGCTCTGCTCCAAGCCTGGAGGTCGCTGTCCTCACAGATATGTCCCGTATATGAGGCAGCATGTGGTTCCAGCTGTGGCCACGGCGCAGTGGTGGATCATAACGTGTTGGTGGATCATGAGTGCCATTTATATATTTTTCATTTACTAATATTCTTTTCCGTGAGTGACTCTATATGAGCACCATTTAAATAAGAAGAAAGGAATGTTCTCACCGGCTCCCCGGCGAGGTGTGTGCACCTTCTGCCAGCCCAGGGCAGGTCACAGAGCTGGGCAGGAGCCAGCAAGGGGTGTAAGTCCCATGCCTAGCCCAGGACTCACCCGGTCTTCCACTCTCCAAGGTCTTATTTCACTTCCTGGTACACACTGGCCAGTACTGCTGTCCCCGCAATGGGGAGGTTGTACTGTTTGATTTTAAAGTAACAATTTGCTGTTAGTCATGAAGCAGAGGGTGGGGGAATTGTATCTGTTGGAGGGGAGAGTGAAGGGAGCCCACATGCATGGTTTGGAGAGAATCTTACCAAGTGTGAGGTTTTAGAGGATGGTAACAATTGGAGTGCCTAAATGGGTAAAAATTACTGTGTAAGGCCAGCTGTGGTAGCCCACACCTGTCAACCCAGTGCTTTGGGAGGCTGAAGTGGGAGGATCACTTGAGGTCAGAAGTTCGAGGCCAGCCTGGACAACATGGTGAAAACCTGTCCTTACTGAAAATACAAAAAAAATTACCTGGACGTGGTGGCACATGCCTTTAATTCCAGCTGTTTAGGAGGCTGAGACAGGAGAATCACTTGAACCCAGGAAGTGGAGGTTGCTATGGACCAAGATTGCACCATTGCATTCCAGCCTTGGGTGACAGAGCAAAACTTCAACTCCAAAAACAAATACTGCTTTAAAAGGTTCTTTTAGCCAGGCGCGGTAGCTCACGCCTGTAATCCTAGCACTTTGGGAGGCTGAGGTGGGCTGATCGCTTGAGGTTAGGAATTTGAAACTAGCCTGGCCAATATTGTGAAACCCCTTCTCTACTAAAACTACAAAAATTAGCCGAGTGTAGTGGTGCACGCCTGTAATCTAGCTGCTCAGGAGGCTGAGGTAGGAGAACCTCTTGGAGCCGGGAGGCGGAGGTTGCAGTGAGCCAAGATCACATCAGTGCTCTACAGCCTGAGCGAGAGTCTGTCTCAAAAAAAAAAAAAGGTTATTTTATTATTGGAAGAGAAACAGATGATGAAGGAAAAGAGACTTTCAAATTCAATGCCAGATCTGAAAATGTCATGTATTGTCAGTATTGAGAAAAAAAAATATTGACTCTAATCTACAAACCTAACTCCAAGGCTAAGTCCTCAAAGAGGAAAGTGAGTGGAGGACTTAACTTACTTAAAGTGTGGGATACGGCTGGGGGCAGTGGCGCACGCCTGGGGTCCCCGCTACTTGGGAGGCTGAGGTGGGAGGATCACTTGAGCACAGCAGGTCCAGGCTACTGTGAGCTGTGATCACACAGCTGCACTGCAGCCTGGGTGATGGAGTGAGACCCTGTCTCTTAAAAAAATAAAATAAATACAGAATACTTTTTAAAAATACGGGCCAGGCATGGTGGCCCATGTAATCCCAGTACTTTGGGAGGCTTAGGCGGGCGGATCACTCGAGGTTAGGAGTTTGAGACCAGCCTGGTCAACATGGCGAAACCTCATCTCTACAAAAAATACAAAAAAAGAAATGAACTGGGCGTGGTGATGAGTGCTTGTGGTCCCAGCTACTCGGGAGGAAGGGCACGAGAATCGCTTGAACCCAGAAGGCAGAGGGTGCAGCGAGCCAAGATTGCATCACTACAATCCAGCCTGGGTGACAGAATGAGACAATATCTGAAAAAAAAAACCAAAAAAAACCTGAATTTTCAAAAATCTAATGACAATGACAGACCCTCCCCATGTTTTATTTGGAATGATATTCTTGTGAGGGAAACTTAACATTACCAACCTGAAGAAGGTCCTTGAAGTGCAGTGGGGAAAGCACGGGCGTCTCCATCACACTGGTCTCCTGGGTATCCAGGATGAGCCCTGACCCCCCGCCCCCCCGCCCACACACACACCATGCATTTGGATCCACGTGACATGGACTATAGATGTAAGAACATGAAAGGTAAAACAAAGTTCTAGAAGAAAGCACAGGAGAAAATCTTCATGAATAGGCATCGATTTCTTCCACAGAAGCCAAAAGCCACTAATCACAAACAATTGAGAAATTAGACTTCACTAAAATTAATAACATCTGTTTATTAATGGACACGCTGATGGAGACAGTGAAAACCCCTCGTAGATTCGGAAAAGACAACACAATTTAAAGCTGGGCAGGAGCCGGGAACAGATGCCTCCTTACACAGGACATCCCAGGACTCATCAGTGTAGGGAAAGGTGCTCACATCATTGCATTAGCATCACAACTTCAAGGAAATGCTCGTTAAAACCAGAGTGACTTGCACCAGCACCCGCCCTAGAATGGCCGAATGCCCATCAGTGCTGGCAAGTCTGAAGCAGTCTGACCTCACACCCTGCGTGTAGAGTATGCAGCTCTTTGGCGGTCTCTTCTGTTTTGCTTTGCTTGTTTTTAACCATCAAACTGCAGAAGACAATATTTTCTGAGGTTCAGCCTGTACATGCCCTCTGACCCAGCAACCTGCAGCCCTCATTCTACCCAGGAGAGCTGAGTACATGTCCACACAGACAGACATGGCCATAGCCACTTTGCTCATAATCTCCCAAAACAGGAATCAGCCCAGTGTCCATCTACAGGGGCATGGATCCGTGGGGACGTAATTGTACACGGCCCCAAATAGCTGTGAAAACAGACTACCTGAAAACTGCTACCTGGAAGAAGCTTACATGTTATTGAGTGAAAGAAGCCAGATGCTAAAGAGGGCCTACTGTGTGCCTCCAGTTCTGTGAGAGTCAGAAGCTGATCCACAGTGATGGCTGCCAAGCAGTGCTTACCTTGAGAAAGGGAATTAGCAGGAAAGCCACATGATGAGCCTTCTAGGATACTGGCGATATTCTCTCTGTAGATCTGGACGTGTATATGATGTGTACATGCACCAAGGTGCACGCATGAGATATGTACGCTTCTCTGCATTCCATTACACCTTGGTTTTTAAAAAGACAGAAACAGCATGCTCAACCTATTAAGACCCTGAATATTTTCAGACAAAAATGTATGTCCGTGTTAGTCCATTTGTTTTTCATTTTAGACTCACAGAAAGAGCCCTCTTAGGGTCATATTTAGTTGTATATCATCTGACAAAAGAGGAAATGGCTCACCCAGCTGCTACAGTCAGTCTTCTAGCCTGTGTAAGATTTGATGATAAATCATACAATAAATTAAAACTTCCGGCTGGGCACAGTGGCTCATGCCTGTAATCCCAGCACTTTGGAAGGCCGAGGTGGGTGGATCTCTTGAGCCCAGGAGTTCAAGACCAATTTGGGCAATGTGGTGAAAAACCATCTCTACAAAAAATACAAAAATTAGCCACGCATGGTGGTGCCTGCCTATAGTCACAGCTACTCGGGAGGTTTAGGTTGGAGGATCACCTAAGCTCGAGAAGTTGAGGCTACAGTGCACCATGATCGTACCACTGCACTCCAGCCTGGACAACGAGAGTGACACCCTGTCCCAAAAAAGCCACAACAGTACAGGCTGGACATGGTGGCTCACGCCTGTAATCCCAACACTTTGGGAGGCCGAGGTGGAGGATCACCTGAGCCTAGGATTTCAGATGAGCCTGGACAACATAGTGAGACTCTGTCTCTATTTAAAAAAAAAAAAGGCCGGTTACGGTGGCTCACACCTGTAATCCCAGCACTTTGGGAGGCCGAGGTGGGCAGATCACGAGGTCAGGAGATCCAGACCATCCTGGCTAACACAGTGAAACCCCGTCTCTACTAAAAATACAAAAATATTAGCTGGGCATGGTGGCGGGTGCCTGTAATCCCAGCTACTCGGGAGGCTGAGGCAGGAGAATGGCATGAGCCCGGGAGGCGGAGCTTTCAGTGAGCCGAGATTGCGCCACTGCACTCCAGCCTGGGCGACAGAGCGAGACTCCGTCTCAAAAAAAAAAAAAAAAACAAAAACCCAAATCCTAACTCTTACTGCTAAGTGACTGCTTTATCGAAACTGTTCTGTTTCAGGACGTGCAATTCTGGTGGAGATTTTGAGACCTGTTTTGAGAAGAATACCGACATTTCAGTCACACAGCAGTGCTCCTGTCTTATCTGGGACCCATGTGGGAGGGTGCCTCAGTGAGGGATTTGATTTATGTTTTCAATTTAACCTCACATCTTCCTGGAATGGATGGATTCACAGACCTGGGGGTTGCCCATTAGACTGGGAGTAACTTATGTTGGAATTATAAGTAGGACAACAAAGATGACTATTAAAAAAAGCCTCCTGGCTGGGCGCGGTGGCTCATGCCTGTAATCCCAGCACTTTGGGAGGCCGAGATGGGTGGATCACAAGGTCAGGAGATCGAGACCATCCTGGCTAACACAGTGAAACACCGTCTCTACTAAAAATACAAAAATTAGCTGGGCGTGGTTGCGGGTGCCTGTATTCCCAGCTACTCGGGAGGCTGAGGCAGGAGAATGGCGTGAACCTGGGAGGCAGAGCTTGCAGTGAATGGAGATCACGCCACTGCACTCCAGCCTGGGTGACAGAGTGAGACTCCATCTCAAAAAAAAAAAAAAAAGGAAGCCTCCTTAATGCTGGAAGCACAGCAGGTGTGGGTCTGTCCACTCACTGTAATGTGATTTGCACAGGAAAACATCACATAGGGCACATCAAGTCAAGAAAGATAGTCGTTGAAAAGCTGCCTCAGCTGGGCATGGCAGTTCACCCCTGTAATCCCAGAACTTTGCAAGACTGAGGTGTGTGGATCCCTTGAGACCAGGAATACGAGACCAACTTGAGCAACATAGGGAGACCCCGCCTATGCAAAAAGTACAAAAATTAGCCAGGTGTGGTAGTGCATGCCTGTTGTCTCAGCTCTTCAGGAAGCTGAGGCAGGAGGACCACAAGAGGCCAAGGCCACAGTGAGGTATAATCACCCCCCTGCACTCCAGCGTGGGTGACAGAGTGAGACCCTGTTGCAAAAAAAAAAAAAAAAAGCGAAAGAAAAGCTGCCTCCATTTAGCAATAATTTCCAACATGATGTTTGGATACAAAATTGGCATAGTTAATGGATATTTCTGATATTCTTAACGAAATTTGAAGCTATGAGGGAAAACAACCTCAGGGTCCACCCTGTTGCACGGTTTGGGGAAAGTCCGCAAGATCACCCTCACGTGCCGTCATTCTCAGCCTGTTACGCCTGCAGTTATGATTTATTACAGTGCAAGGCTACAGATTAAAATCAACCAAGGCAAGAGGTATATGGGGCCTCTTGGGGGCCAAGGTGGGCGGATCACTTGAGGTGATCTGGACGGTTCCAGACACAGGACTTTCCTTTGTCTCCTCCCTGTGGAGTTGCAGACAGCACTCATGTTCCTGGTGACGCTGACAACATTGCCAACCAGAGAAGCCTCTGTGTCCAGAGTTTGTTTTGTTTTGTTTTGTTTTGTTTTCACTCTGTCACTCAGGCTGGAGTGCAATGGTGCAATCTCGGCTCGCTGCAATCTCTGCCTTCTGAATTGAAGTGATTCTCCTGTCTCAGCCTCCTGAGCAGCTGGGATTACAGGCTTACGCCACCACACCTGGCTAATTTTTGTATTTTTAGTAGAGATGGGGTTTCACCATGTTGGCCAGGCTGGTCTCGAACTCCTGACCTTAAGTGCTCTGCCTGCCTTAGCCCCCCGAAGTGTTGGGATTACAGGCGTGAGCCACTGCACCCACCCTGTGTCAAGCATTTTTACTGGGACTTGGTCATAAAGACACAGCTGGCTACCCACATGACTGACCTCCATCTCGAGCCCCTCTGCAGGTCGAGCAGAAACTACATAGCCCAAAGCCCCAACCTAGGACTGGTTCCAGACCCCATGTAAACCGAGACGCCCATTAGGTGTGACATTCTAAGTGCCCAGAGATCACCTCCCAGTAGCGCTGGGCAAAAGACCTCATTTGGGGTGAAGTTACGTTCTTCTTTATTATTATTATTTGCCCATCGTTGGCTAGAAGTTACATTCTGTATGACACATCTGTCAGACCCATGGAAGGTTCCACGCTACCAACTGCATGGCAGGTGGTGCTCATGTCACTCGGCCCTTCCTTGGCGCCACACAGCTGCACCAGGCTGAGAAGAGCTTGAATGGAATAAAGTCAGACACAGCTAACAGCTTACTTTTTTGTCTCCAACTTTCAATTGCTCCTTTCCAAGAAAAGAAAAGACAAATTATTTTTAATTGGATTTTTTTGTGTGTGTGTGAGGCAGAGTCTCACTCTGTCACCCAGGCTGGAGTGCCATGGCGTGATCTTGGCTCCCTGCAACCTCCACCTTCCAGGTTCAAGCGATTCTCCTGCCTCAGCCACCCAAGTAGCTGGGATTACAGGTGTGCACCACCATCACGCCTGGCCGGAATTTTTGTTTTTAGTTTGCTTTCCAGAAACCCCTAATTAGTTGAACTCTGTAATTGAGTTAAATGTGAAGCCTGAAAAGAGATTGGCGTCTGTGTAGACCTGAGTTCTGACAATTCACAGAGTGAACACAGGAGGTTATCCTCTGGATTCGGTGTCAGGAGCCTGCCTCGCCGAGCTGGAGAATGTGCCCGTGACTGCAGGTGGGAGTCACGTGGTCCCTCCAGGTGGTGACATCTGAGGACAGAAGTGGTTCAGCTGGGCACCCGCTGCTGTGTTGGGGCCAGACCCTTTAGGAGAGGCAGGGACGCCCTTCCTGTCGGGTGGAATCTTTTCGAATATTGTTTTTGATCGTTGGAGATACCTGCAGCCCCCTAGTTTGTATTTTATACCGGCAGAATTGTGTTTGACGTGACCGCTGTGATGACCTCCTCATACGTGTCCAGTTGTCTTGCCTGGAAAGCTTTTACTCTGTTCCTCTGCAGTCAGATTCACAGCCACAAGACCCCTCCTCCCCAGGCCCCGGAGTGTGGCACTGCCGGCCTTCACAGCCACTGTCCTTTACATTGTGTACACAGAGTGCACTGACATGCCCCTCCTGCTCAGGGGCCACAGTGGGAACAGGCTGGAGTGTTCTGTGGTACCATGTGGGCAGTTCTGGCCTCTGCTGTCCAGGGACTTGTGGTGGCTCCAGTGGGAAGGGCCACATAAGCAGAACAGGAAGCGTGAGCAGTGTCCACTGGGAGGTGAGGGACAGGTGTCCCAGGCAGAGAGGACACAGTGCATGCAGAGGCTGGAGGGAGGCTAGGGGCTTGAGCGGGGCTGTGCCAGCACCAGGGGCCTCACAGGGGCCCTGGGCCACACACCTGCCCTCAGCCAAGGGCGTTTCTCCTTGGTGGTTTGAAATCTCAAACCACATTGAGGAACCTGCCAGAAATCGAAACCAGAATGAAGAAATTAAGTTGCATGTAGGAGATTTTACTTTAAAATCAGAACATGCAGAAATGTTCGCTGTGACTCTGGGTCAGGTTCAGACTTGTGGGGCTGTGCACTGCCAGTTGATACCTTCTTCCCTGGGTTCTTTTTTTTTTTTTTTTTTTTTTTTTGAGACGGAGTCTTGCTCTGTAGCCCAGGCTGGAGTGCAGTGGCACAATCTTGGCTCACTGCAATCTCCGCCTCCCTCCCTGGGTTCTTTATAGCAGTTGGCAGCTGGTGGCTGAGGCATTTAGGGCATTGTGTCCAAATGTCAAGGCCGCATGTTTGTCAGGGGGCATCCCCTTGGTGTGCTTGGTAAGGGCTCAGAGAAGGACATCTGCTGGCCCACATGGGTTCAGCAGGCAGGCTGCTGAAGACCACCCCGCCAGCCACCAGCCTGCCTGCGACAGTGATAGGGCAGAGATGCTGCTACAATAAAGACCATGCAGGCCGGGCGCAGTGGCTCACGTCTGTAATCCCAGCACTTTGGGAGGCTGAGCCGGGCCGATACTTGAGGTCAGAAGTTTGAGAACAGCTTGGCCAATGTGGCAAAACCCCGTCTCTATTAAAATACAAAAATTAGCCAGGCATGGTGGCACATGCCTTTAATCCCAGCTACTCGGGAGGCTGAGGCGGGAGAATCGCTTGAACCCGGGAGGTGGAGGTTGCGGTGAGCTGAGATCACGCCACTGCACTCCAGCCTGGGTGACAGTGAGACTACGTCTCAAAAAAAAAAAAAAAAAAAACTACGTGGTAGACAATGGTGTTGAACTTGATGCCTGTGCTGAGGTCAGGAGACACATGCGCACAGCCTCAGGGCTAGAGAGGCGCTCGGAAAGACGGAGTCGGTCCAGGCTGCCGCAGCTAAGCCTCACAAAGCTCTGGCCCCACAGGGCAGGCCCTCTGGGTTCCATTCCCACTCCGCACTACCTGGAGGCAGCAGCCCTGTGGTTACTGTAGGAGGGACTTGAGTACGGTGAAGATCTGAGCTCCACATCTGTCTCTGTGCCTCAGTCTCCACATCTGCAGCACAGGGGCCTGACTGAAATAACGTGGCCAGGCACACAGCCCAGAGGCCAGCACCGTGTGCACTGTGAGAGGGGACGATGGTCCCCAGCCCAGGGCCTGAGCTGCTGCCTTGCCAATTCGTGATGACAGCTTTGGCCTGAGTCTGGCAGGGGCTGGCTATAACTGCACTCGGCCAGAGAGGCCGAGGTGAGCAGATCATGAGGTCGGGAGTTTGAGACCAGCCTGGCCAACATGGTAAAACCCCGTTTCTACTAAAAATACAAAAATTAGCCAGGCCTGGTGGCAGGCATCTATCATTTCAGCTACTTGGGAGGCTGAGGCAAGAGAATCGCTTGATCCCGGGAGGCGGAGGTTGCAGTAAGCTGAGATCTCGCCATTGCACTACAGCCTGGGGGACAAGAGCAAGATTCTGTCTCAAAAAAGAAAGAAAGGAAAAAAAAAAAAAAAAAAAAAAAAAACTTGGAGCCTGGGCACAGTGGCGCACGCCTATAGTCCCAGCTACTCGGAAGGCTGAGTTGGGAGAATCACTTGAACCCGGGAAGCGGAGGTAATAGTAAGCCGAGATTGCGTCACTGCAGCCTGAGTGACAGAGGGAGATTCTGTCTCAAACAAACAAACAAACAAAAAACTGAACTCATGCCAGACCAGGGCTCATGCCTGTAATTCCAACACTTTGGTACACTGAGTTGGGTGGATCACGTGAGCCCAGGAGTTCAACACCAGCCTGGTCAACATGGTGAATCTTCATCTCTACAGAAAATACAAAAAAAATAGCTGGGCATGGTGGCATCCTGTAGTTCTAGCTACTTGGGAGGCTGAAGCAGGAAGGTCACCTGAGTCCAGGAGGTCAAGGCTATGGTGAGCTGAGATTACACCACTGCACTCCAGCCTGAGCAACAGAGTGAGACCCTGTCTCAACAAATGAAACTGAACTTGGATTTCGTTGTTCAACTGTATTGAACCCATAATAAGAAATAGGTGTCCCCGGGTGTGGTATTGGCGTGTTAGAATCTATCAGCTTATTACAAATATTGGAGCATTGGAAGCCATCAACATCATAACCTGTAGCCAGGCGAGAGCCTTGACGCACAGACCTCTCAACAGAGCTCCTGGCACCTCTGTCTTTACTGGAAGCCTGTGCCTGGCCCGCAGGGAGGTGCCTTCAGACCACGTTCATTGACAGATTCACTGGTGAACTTCCTTTCACTCCCCGATGCATGAGTCAGAATGTTTTCTGTGTCACAGCTGTAAGTCTAAATAATTCTCAAGGTAATACTTTATAACGTGTCAAAACATTCAACCTAGGCTCACGTCTATAATCCCAGCACTTTGGGAGGCCAAGGCTGGCGGATCACTGGAACTTAAGAGTTCCAGACCAGCCTGGCCAACATGGTGAAACCCCATTTCTACTAAAAATACAAAAATTAGCCAGGCGTGGTGGTGGGTGCCACCTCCCAGCTACTCGGGAGGCGGAGGTTGCAGTGAGCCAAGATCGTACCACTGCACTCCAGCCTGGGTGACAGAGTGAGACTCCATCTCAAAAAAAAAAAAGAAAATGAAATTCAAATCTCAGTGTTGATAAATGATGTTTTGTTGGAATGCAGCCAAAGCCCACCAATTTCTGCCTTGTCTATGGTTCCCTTCATGGAACAGCGGCAGAACTGAGCAGTTGCAACAGAGGCAGGCCCAGCAAGCCTCAAATATTTACACTGGGCTGAGCGCAGTGCCTCACACCTGTAATTCCAGTGCTTTGGGAGACTGATGTGGGAGGATCCCTTGAGCCCAGGAGTTTGAGACCAGCCTGGGCAACATAGTGAGACCCCATCTCTACAAAATATTTTTAAAATTAGCCGGGCGCTGTGGCGTGTGCGTGTAGTCCTAGCTACTTGGGAGGCTGAGGCAGTAGGATCTCATGAGCCCAGGAGTTGGAGGCTGCAGTGAGCTAGGATGGCATCACTGCACTCCAGCCTGGGCAACAGAACAAGACCGTGTCTATAAAAAGAGAGAAAAGAAATAGTTCCTAGACTGGAGCAGGTGTTTGCAATAATGCATCCAACAAAGGACTCCCCAGGGAGAGAAATGGGCCGAAGATGGGAACAGGCGCTACTTGGAAGAGCCTGTGAAACGGTGCTTGACTTCTCTGCACAACAAGGAAACGTGTTTAGGGCCACGTTGTAGAATGGCTGCAAGGACGAGCACCGCTCACGCTGGCTCAGTATCTACCAAGTAGAGGATTTCCCCACCCTGTGACCCAGAGTATCTTCTCCCAGATAAATTCCCAGGAGAACTGCAAACTAAACACTTGTTCCTGAGTGTCCACAGACACTTGCTTCCTGGTTTCCAACCCTGGGCACAGCCCAGATGCCCAGCAGCGGGAAGTGGACATGGCTGGTATGTGCCCACTTCAGGACCTGCCGCTGCACTCGGCAACAGGGACAGCGGGAAGGTAGGAAGCCATGCCAGGCTTCGGGGCTCCCGTGTGTTTCTGCATCATCAACTTCAAGAAGCAGCGAACCTCGGCCCAGGATCACCCCTGGGGAAAGGACTGACAGGAGCACATCTTTAGCCTCATGCTAAAGATCTGTGCATTGGGCCAGGCGCGGTGGCTCAGCCTGTAATCCCAGCACTTTTGGGAGGCCAAGGTGGATGGATCAAGAGATCAGGAGTTCAAGACCAGCCTGACCAACATGGTGAAACCCGTCTCTACTAAAAATGCAAAAATTAGCCAGGTGTGGCGGTGCGCCTGTAATCCCAGCTACTTGGGAAGCTGAGGCAGGAGAATTGCTTGAACCTGGGAGGCAGAGGTTGCAGTGAGCCGAGATCGCACCACTGCATTCCAACCTGGGTGACAGCGCGAGACTGTGTCTCAAAAAAAGATCTGTGCGTTGGTGTTAAGTCAGATATTAAGAGGTGTGGGCTGGGGTATGTGTGGGGGTCAGAGGAGGCGATGTTTGCCCTGAGATGAGAACAGAACCCAAATTCCCATGGGAGTAGAATCCCCTTTGTAGGCCCTGACATGAGCATGAGAGTGGAGCTAGGAGCACTGACATCAAAGGTGATGGCGCCTATCCGGAGGACTCCGGGTTTTATTCCAAGTAAGGGGAGGCTGCGGCATATCCCTCTTTAATATAGTGGTGAGGGAGGCTCTCGGCACCCCGCCTGCTGCAGCAAAGCCTGAGGACAGGACCTCTGGAGAACTCTGCACCAGAGCGGAATCCTCAAACCGGCCCCTGGGTGGTCTTTTTTTTTTTTTTTTTTTTTTTGAGACGGAGTCTCGCTCTGTAGCCCAGGCTGGAGTGCAGTGGCCGGATCTCAGCTCACTGCAAGCTCCGCCTCCCTGGTCCACGCCATTCTCCTGCCTCAGCCTCCCGAGTAGCTGGGACTACAGGCGCCCGCCACCATGTCCAGCTAATTTTTTTTGTATTTTTTAGTAGAGACGGGGTTTCGCCGTGTTAGCCAGGATGATCTCGATCTCCTGACCTCGTGATCCACCCGTCTCGGCCTCCCAAAGTGCTGGGATTACAGGCCTGAGCCACCACGCTCGGCCCTGGGTGGTCTTTATTCATCCAGAACCTAATTCTCCTAGAGGTCCGGAAGGGGGTGCTCTTGTACTTCGGTTTTGTGTTTTGTTTTTGTTTGTATTTTGAGACAGAGTCTCACTCTGTCATCCAGGCTAGAGTGCAGTGGTACGATCTCAGCTCACTGCCACCTCTGCCACCCAGGTTCAAGCGATTCTCCTGCCTCAGCGTCCTGAGTAGCTGGGATTACAGGTGCCTGCCACCACACCCGGCTAATTTTTGTATTTTTAGTAGAGACGGGGTTTCACCATCTTGGCCAGGCTGGTCTCCTGACTTTGTGATCCACCCACCTTAGCCTCCCAAAGTTCTGGGATTACAGGCGTGAGCCACTGCGCCCAGCCACACCTTGTGGTTTTTTTTTGTTTTGTTTTGTTTTGCTGCCTGTAGCTGTTTCTCATTAGCCTGATGGAGGTGGTGTTGGGGTGGCGGGGTGCTATTATAAAGCCTTCTGCTGTCACAGTCCTGGGGTCTTACTTCCTGCGCTGCCTGCATAGGGAGCTGCCCTCCAGGGCAAGGGCCACAGTGTGCAGCAAGCCCCCCATGGCCACAGGGCAGGGCGTTTCAAGCCAAGAGTCTGCACTGTTTGCTGGCCACTAAGGGCATTGAGTGGATCACAAAACTGGCTTTTTTTTTTCTCAGTGAAATAGAAATGGGGTTTTGCCATGTTGCCCAGGCTGTTCTCAAACTCCTGGGCTCAAGCAATCCTCCCATTTTGGCCTCCCAGAGTGCTGGGATTACAGGCACGAGCCACTGCACCTGGGCAACAACTGGCATTTCTTTAAAAGTGTAATAGAATGGAAAGTGGCAGAGCGCGCTGCTTTTCATAGACGAGAATATCGCATTGGGGCTCTTCTGTTGCTCCTGCCTGTGCTGCACATCCTGCTTCACGGCGTAAGGTGCAGCTCTTTGATGTGCCTCATCGTAACAGGTATAGGGTGGATGCCGCCATTGTGAAGAGAGAGGAGAGCTCTTTGCTTAAAAAATTCTGTAGAGTGGAGAGCAGGATGTGCCGGCTTAGGAGAGGGAAGAGGTACAGGCCTGCTCTGCCTGAGCTGCAGATGGGACACACGCTTCCCGACTCAAAGGGGAGTCGTGTCTTTCTCCAGGGCCACCAAGCAGCAAGTGCCTCTGCTGCGTGTTCTTTCCTGAGCCTGTGGACCGGGTTTACCAACAGTTGCCCGTGGCCGAGGCGGCCACCAGCCTGTGCATAAGAAAAAGGAAGCCTGTGCTTCCTTTTCTTATGGAAAAAGGAGGGCCCACGTCGGGAATGCTGGCTTAGAAGGGTATGTGCTCCTATACTGGACCACCTGGTCCCACACCCAGGACCAAAAACACCTCCTGGCGGGAGATGGGGAGATGTAATGTACTTCATGAGCACACACTGGAGAAGGACAGCCCTGGAAGGCAGAGGCTCAAGGCAGGCTGTGGCTAGGCCAGGAAATTCACTCCCACCTCGACTTCCCTCCTCAACACAGCTGGCCTGACACTGCTGCCTGCTTCAGAGTTTAGTGTGCGTAAAGTGTGACTGGCCCCGCAAGGAGGGGATGACGGCGATTGTCAAGGCCAGGGGAGGTGCACGGACAGGATTCTGGCTCCTGTGTGTGACATCTGCATCTCAGGAGGCTCTCGTTTTAGAAGCCGGGTCAGGGGCTTCGTGATGCACACAAACACCAAAGAAGCAGGAGGCCTTCTGGGATCCCGCCCGCGGGCAGCCTCCTGGAGGCAGGCCTGGCCCGTCTGCCCCTTGGTGACATCAGGATCCCCCAGCGACAGAACCAAGGAAGTTACCATGTTGTCGCTGCCATTTTCCAGGACAGTAAACAGAAACAAGATAAGGAGCACTCAGGACACCCAAACAGACGGTGGGGCCAGCCAGTGGCATGAGCAGGCTGCCCTGCCCTCTGGAATTTTCTGGAAAAGAACATAAGGATAGAAGCGGTGCTGATGAGGCAGCTGGAGTTATCAGAACTCAAACTCAGCTCCTTCTTCCCATCGGGCCCCGTTGGCCACTTTTAGGCCTCATCCACCTGATGGCTCCCTGCTTAGGGCTGTTTCCCGGCCAGGCCCTTCCTCTGGGCCAAAGCAGAGGGGAGAGCACGTTTGCCATGCGTTCTCATTTTCCCAGCCTGCGGTCTGGGTTCTGTCAGAGCAAGGTCAGCTCTCAGAGCTTCTGTCCCCACCCACCCCATCCTCCTGAGCCAGGCTCAGGTATGGGCAAGACCTGGTAAGAGCTGGGAGTGCTGTGCACCAGGCCTGGTAGCGTCTCATCACCGCCACTGTGCCGAGTACACGAGGGCACTTCCTGTGGTGTCTGGAGGGTTAGATCAGTCCCCAGTGAGGACAAAGCAGAGATCCAGATGCATCCCAGGCCAGGTGCGGTGGCTTCTGACTATAATCCCAGCACTTCGGGAGACTGAGGAGGGAGGATTGCTTGAGGCCAGAGGTTTGAGACCAGCCTGGGCAAAATAGTGAGACCCCCATTTCTACAAAAAATTTTAGCTGTGCCTGGTGGTGCACAGCTATAGTCCCAGCTACTTGGGAGGCTGTGCTGGGAGGATCGCTTGAACCCAGAAGGTTGAGACTGTGGTGGGTCATGATCACACCACTGCACTCCAGCCTGAGCAACAGAGCAAGACCCTGTCTCAAAAACAAATGTATTGGCCGGGTGCAGTGGCTCATGCCTGTAATCCCAGCACTTCGGGAGGCTGAGACAGGCGGATCATGAGGTCGAGAGATCGAGACCAGCCTGGCCAACATGGTGAAACCCCGTCTACTAAAAATACAAAAATTAACTGGGTGTGGTGGTGGGCACCTGTAATCCCAGCTACTCGGGAGGCTGAGGCAGGAGAATTGCTTGAGCCCTGGAGGCAGAGGTTGCAGTGAGCCAAGATCACACCACTGCACTCCAGCCTAATGACAGAATGAGACTCCGTCTCAAAGGAAAAAAAAACAAAACCGCGTCACAGGCCTGTGTGTGTGGTTGTCGCTGGGGAACGTTCCAGAAGCTACAAGAAAGCACATGTGCAGGCCACGCGTGGTGGCTTACACCTGTAATCCCAGCACTTTGGGAAGCCGAAGTGGGCTGATCACCTGAGGTCAGGAGTTTGAGACCAGTCTGACCGACATGGAGAAACCCTGTCTCTACTAAAAGTACAAAATGAGCCTGGCATGGTGGCGCACGACTGTAATCCCAGTGACTCCAGAGGCTGAGGCAGGAGAATCGCCTGAACCTGGGAGGTGGAGGTTGCAGTGAGCTGAGATCGCGCCATTACACTCCAGCTTGGGCAACAAGAGCGAAACTCCATCTCAAAAAAAAAAAAAAAAAGTGCAAGAAATAGCTCCTGAGCCAAGTTTGAATTTCTCATCCTCTCTGTCCTCAATGTGGGGACCTGCTGAGGTGGAGTGGGGGCTCCCAGGTGGGCGGGCCGAGGGGTGATGCCTGCCGGTTCTGCCTTGCAGCAGCAGTGGACGTCAGCTCAGCGAGGTCTTCATCCAGCTGCCCTCGCGAAAGGAGCTGCCGGAGTACTACGAGCTCATCCGCAAGCCTGTGGACTTCAAGAAGATAAAGGTAACACCGACGCTGTGCCTGTGCCATGCATCTGCCCGCGGGAGGAGTCTGACCCAGGGGCACCCCCATCTGAGAGCTGTGGTGTGTGGGCGGAATGACCAGAAACTGCCTGGGCAGAGCCTTGGGATGCCTGGTTAGGGACCTGGTCGTGGGCTTTTGGGGTTCCTTGTAAGGATTGGGGGTGTCCTGTGGGATGTCAGTGAGCAGTTGGTGTTGGGTGTTCCTTCAAGGTCCTGCTCACTCAGTGCTGGGCCTCAGTCATGCAGTTCCCATGCCTGGTGGGCCAGGTTACCAAGGCTGGGGCTTCAGCCACATCCTCATAGGCGCGAGGAATCCTGGCCCGCGGGGTCCCCAGCACACAGCGGGACCTGCGGGCAGGCGAGGCGGGGTCCTGAGGTAAGACCTGCTCCTCCCGTCCGTTGCAGGAGCGCATCCGCAACCACAAATACCGCAGCCTCAACGACCTAGAGAAGGACGTCATGCTGCTGTGCCAGAACGCTCAGACCTTCAACCTGGAGGGCTCCCTGGTGAGGGCACGGCTGGGGGATGGGGATGGGCCACTCCCACAGCTGGGCTGTGAACCAACCCGCCCCTGCTTCCTTTCTGAATTGATGGGTTAAAAACAATTCCCGCTAGCTGTG
This sequence comes from Papio anubis, assembly GCF_008728515.1. Classification (NCBI taxonomy): domain Eukaryota; kingdom Metazoa; phylum Chordata; class Mammalia; order Primates; family Cercopithecidae; genus Papio; species Papio anubis. Next base: position 40,801,634 of record NC_044995.1, on the reverse strand, counting down.
GTGGTTCGTGCCTATAATTCCAGCACTTTGGGAGGCCAAGGCGGGAGGATCACTTGGGGCCAGGAGTTCAAGACCAGCCTGGGCAACGTAACAAGACCCTGTCTTTAAAAAAAAAAAAAAAAAAATTTAAATTTCCAACAACTTGGGATATTTTAGCAATTACAAAAGCAGTACGTATTTACCAAAGAAAATAAAGATAGGCACAACAGAAGAAATAGACTCAGAGTCCTCTGTCTGTTGGAATTTTGTTTTAAATTCCCTGGGGCACACTCTCTTCAGAGGAATCCTATGGGTGTGTTCTTTCCTGTGATAGAATTGACACATACACAGCCTCAACTTGGCAAACTTTTCTTAAGTGTGTTTGGGATTGATGCCTCTCAGAAAAAACACTTGACTTGGATGCATTTGGGGAAGATGCTGGCTTCAACAAGGGACATGCATTTCTAATGTTATTGCAGACCTCAGAGATTCTGCAGAAGGAGGGAGGCACCTGCAGCCATTTCCAAACCAGTGTGCCTGACCTTTCACCCTGGAGCATTTCAGAAGCCTGATGCTCTCTGGGGTACCTGTGGAGGAAGATCATGGAGAGGGCCTTCCACCCTGGGTGGGCTGAAGCCCCGACCCACTGAGACTCGCACTGGCCACTGATCAGCTGTCCAGGGACAACACAGGGCTGGGGCTGGGGCTGGGGCTGGGGCTGGGGCCAGGGCCGGGCAGGCAACCCTCCAATCAGGCCCATCCACTCAAGCCCCTGGTGTCTCCGCCCAGATCTATGAAGATTCCATCGTCTTGCAGTCAGTCTTCACCAGCGTGCGGCAGAAAATCGAGAAGGAGGATGACAGTGAAGGCGAGGAGAGTGAGGAGGAGGAAGAGGGCGAGGAGGAAGGCTCCGAATCTGAGTGTGAGTCCCGGGGGGGTTCGGGATGCCGGGGTTCACGCTGGCCCAAGAGCCCCCAAGGCCACAGCTTTTCACAGCCCTCCCAGCTCCCAGACACCCCTTGCTGTGAGGGTGCTGCATTCCCAGAGCTCAAGGCTGTCTTTCCCTCGTGGTCCCCTCTAGCTCGGTCTGTCAAAGTGAAGATCAAGCTTGGCCGGAAGGAGAAAGCACAGGACCGGCTGAAGGGCGGCCGGCGGCGACCGAGCCGAGGGTCCCGAGCCAAGCCGGTCGTAAGTGATGACGACAGTGAGGAGGAACAAGAGGAGGTGAGGTCGGGCCCCCGAGCAGGCAGGGCTGGTGGGTGGCGGGAGGCATCCCAGGGCCCTGATAGGACAGCCCTGCGGGGCAGTGCTCTTACTCCCCCATGCTGCAGGTAGGGAAACTGAGGCTTGACCTGCCGTGGCTGACCCCAGGTCACACAGCCAATATGTGACAGGGCTGCCACTGAAACCCAAGCCTGTGTGACCCTGGAACCAACTCTTAGTACCCGTGGGTGTCTGGGGACTGGGGGACATATGAGGTCTCAGGACAGGCAACAGGCGGTCCCATGGCACCAGGGCTGCTGGGCTGAGGCCGGGGAGGCCAGGGCTTGATTAGGGTCGAGTGGGAGGTGCTAGGATTGGGGACCCACCAGGCAGTGCCTTGTCTCCTCAGTGTTGTAGAGAATGGGCAGAAATGCCAAACCCACAGTGGATAGTTTTTGGGGGACAGTAGGAAGCCTGAGCAGATCCACTTGCTGGCTTTAAATAATCTTCACCTTTGTCTCTGGCCCTTCTGGCTGTGGGACCTGGCAGGTCACTTTGCTTCTCAAGCTTCAGTTTCCTCTTATGCAAAGCAAGGAGGCTGCATGGATGAGGGAACTGCCCCCACTCAGGCCTGGCTCCCACTGAAGTCTGGTGAATGCCATTTTGTCAGCACAGAAGCAGCAAATTTCAGTGCCTGGAAATCAGTCTGACAAAAGAGGCATGTGACCTTTGAGGACATTCATGAAGTCTTCATGGGGAGGGGTGGCCCTCCAGGCAGGAGGGCCATGGGCTGTGATGGTGTGTCTCTTGCCCAAGCCAGAGCAGGGTGTTTTATGGCCCATGCCAGGCTGTTTAAAAATGTTTTACGAGGCCGGGTCTGGTGGCTCACACCTGTAATCCCAGCACTTTGGGAAACTGAGGCAGGAGGCTCACTGGAGCCTGGGAGGTCGAGGCTGCAGTGAGCCGTGATAGCACCACTGCACTCCAGCCTGGGCAACAGAGCAAGACCCTGTCTTAAAAAAAAAAAAAAAAAATTAGGCCGGGTGCGGTAGCTCAAGCCTGTAATCCCAGCACTTTGGGAGGCCGAGACGGGTGGATCACGAGGTCAGGAGATCGAGACCATCCTGGCTAACCCGGTGAAACCCTGTCTCTACTAAAAAATACAAAAAACTAGCCGGGCGAGTTGGCAGGCGCCTGTAGTCCCAGCTGCTCGGGAGGCTGAGGCAGGAGAATGGCGTAAACCTGGGAGGCAGAGCTTGCAGTGATCCGAGATCCGGCCACTGCACTCCAGCCTGGGTGACAGAGCGAGATTCCGTCTCAAAAAAAAAAAAAATTAAAGAGCAAAGATCTTTCACAGTCAGGAAGAGCCAAGATGGTTTGGAAGCTGTAGGTCAGGGGCCAAGGGCCAGGCAGGTGACATGGGACAGAGCAGGGAAGACACATGGAGCCTCGCAGGTCCCGAGACTGCCGAGTGTGGTCACAGGGACTGGTCCTCTAGAGAAACATGAAGTTCAGACGTGGCTATGGCTGCAGTAGCTTCTGTTGCCGGCATCGGTGTTTTCTTGAGCAAGTTTATTTAAAGCTTGGCAGGCCCCTGGCAAAGTGCCCTAGCAGGGGTGGCCAACACATACTCTCTCCTCCTGTCCCCTCTCCAGGACCGCTCAGGAAGTGGCAGCGAAGAAGACTGAGCCCCGACATTCCAGTCTCGACCCCGAGCCCCTCGTTCCAGAGCCGAAACGGCATAGGCCTTAGCAGTAACGGATAGCAGCACACGTAGTTTCAGACTTGGGGTAAAACTGTATAAACAAAAGAATCTTCCATATTTATACAGCCGAGAAGCTGTAGGACTGTTTGTGACTGGCCCTGTCCTGGCATCAGTAGCATTTGTAACAGCATTAACTGTCTAAAAGAGAGAGAGAGAGAATTCCGAATTGGGGAACACGCGATACCTGTTTTTCTTTTCCTTTGCTGGCAGTACTGTTGCGCCGCAGTTTGGAGTCACTGTAGTTAAGCGTGGATGCATGTGCGTCACCGTCCACTCCTCGTACTGTATTTTATTGGACAGGTCAGACTCGCCGGGGGCCCGGCGAGGGTATGTCAGTGTCACTGGATGTCAAACAGTAATAAATTAAACCAACAACAAAACTCACAGCCTTGCCTGCAGGTGGACTCATGCCTGGCTCCCGGGGTTTCTGCCAGCAGGAGTGGTGGGGGCCACCTCATGTCCAGGTCCCTGTCCTTCTCCTGACACCAGAGCCCATGGGGCCTGTTTCACAGAGGAGGATACTGAGGCCCCGGCAGGGGAAGAGGACTTGCCTGGCCACACATGTGGCCTTTGCCGCTGCAGGTCTCCAGCATTTGTTCAGTTGAGACCTATAGTGCAGGGAGCAGGCGGCTCCGTCCCTACCCTGTCCGTGGCCAAGCCTGGGTTGGGGAGACCCTCACAGAAATGGGCAGACGCCACATAGAGCTCTCAGAGCCATGATGCAGGAAGCTCAGGGCATAATGGGAGCCCAGGTGGTCAGGGAGGGCTTTCAAATCCAGAACGTAATTTGAGTTTTTGTTTTTTGTTTTGTTTTGTTTTTGAGATGAAGTCTCTGTCACCCAGGCTGGAGTGCAGTGGCATGATCTCGGCTCACTGCAACCTCAGCCTCCTGGGTTCGAGCAATTCTACTGCCTCAGCCTCCTGAGTAGCTGGGTTTACAGGGTGCGCCACCATGCCCAGCTAATTTTTTGTATTTTAGTAGAGACGGGGTTTCATCATGTTGGCCAGGCTGATCTCAAACTCCTGACCTCAGGTGATCCACCTGCCTCGACCTCCCAGAGTGCAGGGATTACAGGCATGAGCCACTGTGCCCAGCCACTAATTTTTGTATTTTAGTAGAGGCAAGGTATCACCATGTTGGCCAGGCTGCTCTCAAATTCCTGATCTCAAGTGATCCACCCACCTTGGCCTCCCAAAGTGCTGGGATTACAGGCATGAGCCACCATGCTTTGAGTTTTTTACAGTAAGTCTTGGCTGGAGTGCAGTGGCTCAATCTCTGCTTATTGCAACCTCTGCTTCCTGGGCTCAAGCAATCCTCCCACCTCAGCCTCCTGAGGAGCTGGGATTACAGGTGCACACCACCATGCCCAGCTAATTTTTGTTTTTGTTTTTGTTTTTTGGTTTTCGGTTTTGGTAGAGACAGGGTTTTGTGATGTTGCCCAGGCAGGTCTCAAACTCCTGAGTTCAAGCAATCCACCCGCCTCAGCCTTTCAAAGTGCTGAGATTACAGATGTGAGCCACCGTGCCCAACTAATACGAATTCTTACCGTTTTTGTCTATTCATTAAGAGCCATTATTAGTGGGTCATTAGGGTCATGCTTGGCTTTAATTCTTGAAATATGGTTTCTTCTAGCTCTTTGAACCTTTTTTTTTTTTTCTTTAATTGAGACAAGGTCTTGCTCTGTCACCCAAGCTAGAGTGCAGTGGTGTCATCACGGTTCATAACAGCCTTGACCTCCTGGACTCAAGTGATCCTCCTGCCTCAGCCCCCTAAGTAGCTGGGACTAGAGGTGCACACCAGCACACTGGGCTAATTGTTGTGTGTGTGTCTAGAGATAATGTTTTGCTTTGTTGCCTGGGCGGGTGGTCTGAACTCCTGAGCTCAAGTGACCCTCCTGCCTCAGCCTACTTTTTTTTTTTTTTTTTAAATCAAGACAGGGTGTTGCTCTGTTGCCCAGGCTGGATTGCAGTGGTGTGAACATAGCTCAACTTCCAGAGCTCAGATGATCCTCCCTCTTCAGCCTCCAGTGTATCTGGGACCACAGACATACACAACCCAGCTTGAACCTATTTTTAGTAGCTGCTTTGAAGGCTTTAGGTCCAACATCCGGACCCGTTCCTCCACAGAAAGGTTCTCTTGACTCCTTTTTGTCCTCAGCGTAGGTCACACTTTCCTGTTTCTTCACATGTCTGGCAAGCTTTTGTTGTCAGAAAGTAGACATTGTATTTTGTTTATTTGTTTTTAATTTTTGTATGTTTTTGAGATGGAGTCTCTCACTGTCGCCCAGGCTGGAGTGCAGTGGTGTGATCTTGGCTCACTGCAGCCTCCACTTCCCGGGTTCAAGCGATTCCCCCGCCTTAGCCTCTGGAGTAGCTGAGATTACAGGCACCCGCCACCACGCCCGGCTAATTTTTGTATTTTAATAAAGACAGGGTTTCACCGTGTTGGCCAGGCTGGTCTCGAACTCCTGACCTCAGGTGATCTGCTCACATCAGCCTCCCAAAGTGCTGGGATTACAGGCTTGAGCCACCGCGCCCGGCCTTGTTTTGTTCTTAATTCTTGTTTTTCTTTCTTTCTTTCTTTTTCTTCTTTTATGTTTCCCCTCGGAGACAAGGTCTTGTGCTGTCACTGATACTGGACTGCAGTGGTGCAATCTCAGCTCACTGCAGCCTCCTGGGCTCAAGCCATCCTCCTACCTCAGCCTCTCGAGCAGCCAGAACTACAGGCTTGTGCCACCACACCCGGCTAAATTTTTTTTTTTTTTGGGTAGAGACAGGGTTTTTCCATGTTGCCCACAGTGGTCTTGAACTCCTGGGCTCAAGCAATCTGCCCGCCTCGGCCTCCCAAAATGCTGGGATTACAGGCGTGAGCCACCACTCCCGGCCCAATTCTCGTTTTTCTTTAGAAGGAGTCACCCCTGGGTCAGCCGAGCTGAGACATCAGTTGGTGGTTGGTCAGAACTTGTGCCCAAATGCTGAGTCAGTGGCTCTGCCCAGGCAGTTTGCAGGCTGGCGCTACCTTTGCTTTCGGCCTGTGGTTCCTATCAGGGCATGCACTTCAGCTCTCTTGGGCAGGGAGACGTGCATCGGGCTCTCTCCAGGGCATATGTGTTGTCTTGGCCTGCACGTGGCCTCCCAACCCCTATGGATACCTGGGGCCAGCTGGGCCTCCTTTTCCGTTTCTGGCTAGTTTACCAATCTGTTGCTCAATTGGAGTCTCAACCTTAGGCCAGCTGATGACCTTGGCCCTCCCCTCCCCGTTCACTCCGCACTGAGATCCCTGCAGCTTCCAACAGTGGGGCCCTCCAGCAGTGAGGCCACTGATCTCCATGGCGTGGCTGGAGCTGGGGGCCCAGGCCAGGAGCAGCCCCAGGCAGAAATCACCTCCTACTGCTCTTCTCTGCCACGCGGTAGTTTTTCTGGAATAAACATGTCCTGGCCGGGTGAACACCTTTGACCAGATTTTCACGGTCCCGGGATGGTTGCTTTGGACAATTCTGTTAAGCTTTACTGTTGCTTTTAGGGAGAGGATTTGCCAAGATCCTCACTCCACCATTTGGGAAAATCCTCATTTTGTTTGTTTCAATAGCTTTGGCTTTATTTTAATAGATTAGAATTTATTATTTATTTATTTATTTTTGAGACAGGGTCTTGCTCTGTCGCCCAGGCTGGAGTGCATAGTGACACGATCTCTGCTCGCTACAACCTCCGCTTCCTGGGCTCAAGAAATTCTGCCACCTCAACCTTCTGAGTAGCTAGGATTACAGGTGTGCACCACCACATCTGCCTAATTTTTTTGTATTCTTAGTAGAGACAGGATTTTGCCATGTTGCCCAGGCTGGTCTCAAACCCCTGCGCTCGAGCCATCTGCCCACGCTGGCCTCCCACAGTGCTGAGATTACAGGTGTAAGCCACCACTCCCAGCCAGAATTTATTTTAACATTTATGGAAAACCAGCTCACCAAACGTATGATTTCATGGTTTTCAGGATGAGGCCAATTAAAAAATAAGTCCCAGGAGGGAGAGCATTAGGACAAATACTTAATGCTTGTGGGACTTAAAACCTAGATGATGGGTTAATAGGTACAGCAAGCCACCATGCCATGGCACATGTATACCTATGTAACAAACCTGCGCATTCTGCACAGGTATCCCAGCACTTCAACCAACCAAGAAACAAACAAAAATAAAATTAAAAATAAGTCCCTTAGTCTGGGCATGTTGGCTCATATCCATAATCCCAGCACTTTGGGAGGCTGAGGCAGGAAGATTGTGAAGATTTTTTGAGGCCAGGAGTTTGAGACCATCCTAGGCAACAGAGAGAGACTGCCATCTCAAAAAAATGAAAAAATTAAATTAGCCAGGCACAGTGGTGCACATCTGTACTCCCAGCTACTTGGGAGGCTGAGGCAGGAGGATCACTTGAGCCCAGGAGTTTGAGGCTGCAGTAAGCTGTGATCCCACCACCACACTCCAGCCTGGGAGACAGAGTAAGACCCTGTCTAAAAAAAAAAAAAAAAAAAGAAAAGAAATTTTTCAGGAAAATAGTTTTTAGGAAAAAAATGAGGGAGCCCACAGAAAGAACTTTTGTCTGATGTCTTAATGTCCACCTATGTAAAACCCATGTTACGGGGACACGGGGACATGTTAGCTGTGGTGCAGATGAGTTGTCCGGGCTGCAGGTCCATCTGACTCAGGTCTCAGACATCGGCTTTGGCCTGAGGGCCTGGAACCAGCTTGGTCCCCATGTGGACAGTGGCCTCAAGCCAGGGGCCTCCACCCGTATGACTGGTGACAGCTGCTGGCTGGCTACTGCCCTTCCTGACCTTTGCTCTCCGCCCCTGCCCCTCTGGTAGGCCTTTCCTCTCTCTCAGTCCCACTGACCAATGCCCTTCTTCCAACAACCCTGGGGGCTAGAGGACTTCATTCCCGTTTCCCAGATGACACAAGCGGAGCTCAGGGAGGTTGAGCCACTGGCCTAAGGTTACACAGATCTGAGCTCAGGTTTGGGGGGCATGAGACTCCTCTGGGGCTGCCACCTGCTCCGGGGTCTGGAGCAGGGACCCTGAGACTTGAAGGCTGAAATGGCCCCTGGAACCAGGTGGTGAACTAAGCAATGGCGGACAGCTCAGTGTGTCCGGAGGAGTCAGGAGAGGCTTCCACAAGACACGACTGAGCAGGACCTTGAAGCTGAAACGCCCAGTGGTCAGGGCATGATGGGACCTGACACGGCCTGGATGAGGAGGGAGTGGGAGCAATAATGTGGCACATCATATGTGGCAGGTGGTCACGCGCTTTCCCATCCAGCCATCTAGGCTGGCTCTCCTGGAGTCTTTTTTGATTTGTTTTGTTTTGTTTTGAGACAGAGTCTTGCCCTGTCGCACAGCTGGAGTACAGTGGCACGATAGTTTCTCGAGTAGCTGGGACAAAAGGTATGTACCCACACCCAGCTAATTTTTGTATTTTTAGTAGAGATGGGGTTTTGCCATGTTGGCCAGGCTGGTCTCCTGACCTCATGCCACCCACCTCGGCCTCCCAAAGTACTGGGATTACAGGCGTGAGCCACCGTGCCTGGTTGCCTGGCCATTTTAAGAGTCACTTTTTGGGCCGGGTGCAGTGGCTTTTGCCTGTAATCCCAGCACTTTGGGAGGCTGAGGTGGGCAGATCACTTTTTTTTTTTTTTTGAGGTAGAGTCTTGCTCTGTTGCCCAGGCGTGAGTGCAGGTGGGGTGGTGCAATCTTGGCTCACTGCAACATCCACCTCTCAAGTTCAAGCGATTTTCCTGCCTCAGCCTCCCATGTGGCTGGGATTACAGGCACGTGCCACCATGCCCAGCTAAGTTTTTGTATTTTTAATAGAGATGGGGTTTTGCCATGTTGGCCAGGCTGGTTTCGAACTCCTGACCGCAGGTGATCTGCCCGCCTCAGCCTCCCAAAGTAATGGCCCACTTTCTGTATGTTTTAATAGAGATTGTGTCTCACTATGTTGCCCAGGCTGATCTTGAACTCCTGAGCTCAAGGGATCCTCCCACTTCAGTCTCCCAAAGTTCTGGGATTATAGAGTGTGAGCCACCACGTCCGGCCAGAACCGCTTCTTGATTCCTCACCAATGTTTTGGTCAATAGCAGACTTGGGTTCTAGTTTCTGTCTTGGTCTCAAAGATTTCTACTGCAATAAGCCAGTTCTTGGTTGGGCCTGGTGGCTCACACCTGTAATGTCAGCACTTTGGGAGGCCAAGGTGGGCGGGTCACTTGAGGCAAGGAGTTCGAGACCAGCCTGGCAAACATGGTGAAACCCCATCTCTACTAAAAATACAAAAATTAGCCGGGCCTGATGGCGCATGCCTGTAATCCCAGCAACTCAGGAGGCTGAGGCAGGAGAATTGCTTGAACCCAGGAGGCGGAGGTTGCAGTGAGCGAAGGTCATGCCACTGCACTCCATCCTGCGCGACACAGCAAGACTCAGACTCCAGAAAAAAAAAAAAAAAAAAGGATAATTCTTACCTGCAGGAGCGTTAATATGAATGAGGTGTCCAGAGCCCAGCTCCTCCCGATCCACCCATGTCTGATTCTGCTGTGTCCCCACCTCACTGGCCTTGTAGGCCACTGACCTACAAGGAGTCCGTGTCAGCTGCCGTCCCTTTCCATCAGGCCGCACCAGCCAATCCCCCCCACCCACTCATTCTCGTTCCTAAATATCCCCTCAACCCACCCACCTCTCTGTCCACCCTTGACCTTCACCTGCACCAGCCTCAACCTCATGACTGGCCTAGACCAGCGTGGTCAACTCCTTGGTTTCTCCGCTTCCAACCACGCTGCACTCCATGTGGCCAGAGGGTTCTAAACTGTCACAGTTCCTCAATGCACAAGGAGGCCTGGTCAGCTGAGCCTGCACCTGCCCAGCCCTCTCTAAGCCTCAGCTAAAATTCTACACCACATACTTCTAGGCACTGGCATGCGCAGGGGCCCGTTGCTGCAACCCCTCATGTGGCGAATCTCCCTTGGAGCCCTCAGACATCAGTTCCCTCCCCTTCTTGCCTTCCTTGGTAATCTGGGGCAGGAAACACTTGGGGCCGGGCACAGTGGCTTATGCGTGTAATCCCAGCACTTTGGGATGCTGAGGTAGGAGGATCGCTTGAGCCCAGAAGTTCAAGAGCAGCCTAGGCTCTACAAAAAAAATAAAAAGTTCTGCAAAGGTCAGTTTTCTTTTTTTTTTTTTTTTTGAGACAGAGTCTTGCTCTGTCGCCCAGGCTGGAGTGCAGTGGCCGGATCTCAGCTCACTGCAAGCTCCACCTCCCGGGTTTACGCCATTCTCCTGCCTCAGCCTCCTGAGTAGCTGGGACTACAGGCGCCCGCCACCTCGCCCGGCTAAGTTTTCGTATTTTTTAGTAGAGACGGGGTTTCACCGTGTCAGCCAGGATGGTCTCGATCTCCTGACCTCGTGATCCGCCCGTCTCGGCCTCCCAAAGTGCTGGGATTACAGACTTGAGCCACCGTGCCCGGCCGGTCAGTTTTCAAAGCATATTTCTGGCTGGGCGTGGTGGTGCACGCCTGTAATCCCAGCTACTTGGGAGGCTGAGGCAGGAGAATTGATCGAACCCGGAAGGCAAAGAGGTTGCAGTGAGCCGAGATCGCACCACTGCACTCCAACCTGGGCAACAGAGCGAGACTCTGTCTCAAAAAAAAGAAAACAAAAGGAAATGCTAGTGTGTATGCTGAATAAACAAGCACTTTGAGAAGTTGACAGGGAAGCTGGGCATGGTAGCTCACACCTGTAATCCCAGCACATTGTGGGGCTGAGGCAAGAGGAGCACTTGAGCCCAGGAGTTTGACATCAGCTTGTACAATGTAGTGAGACACTGTGTCTACCAAAAAAAAAAAAAAACTATCCAGGCATGGTGGTGTCCGCCTGTATGTAGTCCCAGCTACTCAGGAGGCTGAGGTGAGAAGATAACAGGTTGAGGGGGTTGAGGCTGCAGTGAGCCTCACTGTTGCACTCCACCCTGAGCAACAGAGGAAGACTTTGTCTCTACAAAAGGAAAAAAGAGAAATTGACAGAAGTTCTTCCTATTTCTATTTTCTTTATTTTTCTTTTTCTTTTTTTTTTTTTTGAGATGCAGTCTCACTCTGTTGTCCAGGCTGGAGTACGGTGGCTGAATCTAAGCTCACTGCAACCTCCCCTCCCAGATGTAAGAGTCCTGCCTCGACCTCCTGAGTAGCTGGGATTACAGGCACCTGCCATCACACCTGTCGCTCAGGCTGGAGTGCAGTGGCCAGATCTCAGCTCACTGCAAGCTCCGCCTCCCGGGTTTACGCCATTCTCCTGCCTCAGCCTCCCGAGTAGCTGGGACTACAGGCGCCCGCCCGCCACCTCGCCCGGCTAGTTTTTTGGTTTTTGTTTTTTTTAGTAGAGCCAGGGTTTCACCGGGTTAGCCAGGATAGTCTTGATCTTGTGACCTCGTGATCCACCCGTCTCGGCCTCCCAAAGTGCTGGGATTACAGGCTTGAGCCACTGCGCCCGGCCTTTTTTTTTTTTTTTTTTAAATAGAGATGGGGTTTTGCCACGTTGATCAGCCTGGTCTTGAACTCCTGACCTCAGATGATCTGTCCACCCTGGCTACCCAGAGTGCTGGGATTACAGGCGTGAGCCACTGCACCTGGCCTTCTATTTCTTTCTTTCTTTCTTTCTTTCTTTTTTTGTTTTTTGAGACAGAGCCTCACTCTCAAAAACAAAACAAAACAAAATCCGTCTCAAAAACAAAACAAAAAAACACCGGCATCACTGAAATGGATTATAATACTATGTTCTTTTATTGAACAGACCACAAGAAACCTACTTTAACCTTTAAAAAAGAAAAAGGAAGGCTAGGCGCAATGGCTCACATCTGGAATCCCAGCATGTTGGGAGGCCAAGGCGGGCAGATCATGAGGTCCGGAGTTCGAGACTAGACTGGCCAACATAGTGAAACCCCGTCTCTACTAAAACTACAAAAATTAACCGGGCATGGTGGTGAGTACCTGTAGTCCCAGCTACTGAGGAGGATGAGGCAGGAGAATCCCTTGAACCTAGGAGGTGGAGGTTGTGGTGAGCCGAGATTGAGAGTCACAGCACTCCAGCCTGGCAACAGAGCGAGACTCCATCTCAAAAAAAAAAAATTTTTTTTTGCCACAGGTCACACAGTAAAAGGTTTGTGCTCAGACAGTGTGGTTCTAAACTGCTGTCCACAAAATCAAAGTTAAGGTAAAACACTCTCAGAAGGCCTTGTAAGGGCAGGTGGCACTTTTTCCTTGAAGCCTGTATGTCAGAATTGCAATCAGTTACACCAACCCATTTAAATCAGAAGGATTGACCGGGAGTGGTGGCTCACACCTGTAATCTGAACAGTTTGGGAAGCCGCAGAGGGCAGATCACTTGAGGTCAGGAGTTCGAGACCAGCCTGGCCAACGGGCGAAACCCCATCTCTACTAAAAATACAAAAATAGGCCGGGCATGGTGGCTCACGCCTGTAATCCCAGCACTTTGGGAGGCTGAGGTGGGCGGATCACAAAATCAGGAGATTGAGACCATCCTGGCTAACACGGTGAAACCCCGTCTCTACTAAAAATACAACAAATTAGCCAGGCGTGGTGGCGGGCGCCTGTAGTCCCAGCTACTCGGGAGGCTGAGGCAGGAGAATGGCCTGAACCCGGGAGGCGGAGCTTGCAGTGAGCTGAGATCCTGCCACTGCACTCCAGCCTGGGCGACTGAGCAAGACTCTTGTCTCAAAAAAAGAAAGGAAGGAAGGAAGTTCTGACACAGGCTCCAACACAGACGTTATGCTCAGTGAAATAAGCCAGACACAAAAGGACAATACTATCTGATCTCACTCACAAGAGGTCCCTAGAATTGTAGAATGGTGTGTGCCACGGGCTGGGAGGGGCGTGGCCAGAGTTGCAGTTTGGGAAGTTCGGAATGTTCTGAAGATAGATGGTCGTGGTGGTTGCACAACTGTGTGAATGTGCTTAATGCCACTAAACTGTACAGTTAAAAGTGGTTAAGATGGGCTGGTCGCGGGGGCTCGCGCCTGTAATCCCAACACTTTGTGAGACCGAGGTGGGTGATCACGAGATCAGGAGTTCAAGACCGGCCTGACCAACATGGTGAAACCCCGTCTCTACTAAAAGTACAAAATTAGCCGGGCGTCGTGGCACGCGTCTGTAATCCCAGCTACTGGGGAGGCTGAGTTGGGAAGATCACCTGAACCCAGGGAGGTCCAGGCTGCAGCGAGCCGTGATTGCACCACTGCACTCCAGCCTGGGTGAGAGAGTGAGACCCTGTCTCCAAACACACACACATAAAAAACAGGGGTTTTTTTTTTAATTTAAAAAGGAAAGAAAAGGAGAGCGCTGTGTGGCAGGCACCTAGCCCTGTCCAGCGCACCCTGAGACAGGGATGATGTCTCCTCCTTGACGTAAGACCACAAGTTCTAACCAATTCAACCGAGGACGGAGCCCCAATTCCAGGCAGGGTGATTTGGTCCCCCAGTGAACTAAGATGCAGATGGAGAAGAGCAGACACAGGCCTTGGGGCCCCTGCAGGGGTTTCTTGCTGGCTTTTTCTCCCTGGATTCCTGTGGCTTCTGGGCAACAGAGTTAGGTGGCCTGGCAAGAGAGATGCTTGAGGCTGTGTCGCCCTTGACATTGAGCTGGAGGGCCAGAGTTCGTCACTGCTGACGCAGAGAAGCTGGGAACCAAGGTTAGCCAGATGGCTTGGAGGAGCTTTAAACAATCTTTTCTTCTTTCTCTTTCCATCCGTCTACCCTTCTTTCCTACCTTCCTGCCCCCTTTCTTTTCTTCTTTCTTTCCTTCCTCTCTCCTTCCTCCCTTTCTTTTCTTCGATTTTCTTTTTGTATTATTATTATTACTTTTTAGACAGGGTCTTGCTCTGTTGTCCAGGCTGGAGGGCAGTGGCATGATCACAGCTCACTACACCCTCAGTCTTCTGGGTTCAAGCAATCCTCCTGCCTCAGCCTTCCAGGTAGCTGGGACCACAGGCACACACCACCATGCCTGACTGGTTTTTTATTTTGATTGATTGATTGATTTTAAAACGGAGTCTCACTCTGTCACCCAGGCTGGAGTGCAGTGGCATGATCTCGGCTCACTGCAACCTCCACTCCCTAGGTTCAAGTGATGCTCCTGCCTCAGCTTCCCAAGTAGCTGAGATTACAGGTGCCTGCCACCACGCCTGGCAAATTTTTGTATTTTTAGTAGAGACAGGGTTTTGCCATATTGGCCATGCTGGTCTCAAACTCCAGACCTTGTGATCTGTCTGCCTCAGCCTCCTAAAGTGCGGGGATTACAGGCATGAGCCACCACACTGGGCCTAATTTTTTTTTTTTTTTTTTTTGAGACGGAGTTTCGCTCTTGTTGCCCAGGCTAGAGTACAATGGTACAATCTCGGTGCAATCTCGGCTCACTGCAGCCTCCGCCTCCCTGGTTCAAGCAATTCTCCTGCCTCAGCCTCCCAAGTAGCTGGGATTACAGGTGCACATCACCATGCCCTGCTTATTTTTTTCCTTTTTTTTTTTTTTTCGAGTTGGAGTCTTGCTCTGTTGCCCAGGCTGGAGTGCAGTGGCGTCATCTCAGCTCACTGCAACCTCTGCCTCCCGGGTTGAAGCGATTCTTGTGCCTCAGCCTCCCAAGTACCTGGGATCACAGGCGCATGTCATCACACCCGGCTAACTTACATTTTTAGTAGAGATGGGGTTTCACCATGTTGGTCAGACTGGTCTTGAACTCCTGACCTCATGATCCGTCCACCTCGGCCTCCCAAAGGGCTGGGATTACAGGCGTGAGCCACCATGCCTGGCCATGCCCAGCTAATTTTTTGTATTTTTAGTAGAGATGGGGTTTCACCATGGCCAGGCTGGTCTTGAACTCCTGACCTCAGGTGATCTGCCCGCCTCAGCCTCCCAGAGTGCTGGGATTACAGGCGTGAGCCACCGCACCCGGCCTAATTTTTTATTTTTTGTAGAGATGGAGTCTCTGTGTTGCCCAGGCTGGTGTCAAACTCCTGGCCTCAAGAGATCCTCCTGCTCCAGCGTCCAAAGTGCTGGCAGCGTCCAACATGCTGGGATTATAGGCATGAGCCACGATGCCCAGCTTTTCTCTCTGTTTGTTTGTTTTTCTCTCTCCCTCTCTTTCTTTCTAATTATGGCAAAACACATGTAATATAAAATTTACTAGCTGGGCATGGTGGCTCAAGCCTGTAATCCCAGCACTTTGGGAGGCTGAGGTGGGTGGATTGCCTAAGGTCAAGTTTGAGACCAGCCTGGCCAACATAGTGAAACCCCATCTCTACTAAATTAGCTGGGCGTGGGAGCACACGCCCATAATCCCAGCTACTCAGGAGGCTAAGACTACAGAATTCCTTGAACCCAGGAGACAGAGGTGACAGTGAGCCGAGATCACGCCACTGCACTTCAGCCTGAGTGACAGAGTGAGACTCTGTCTTTAAAAAAAAAAAAAAAAAGTTACCATCTTAACCATTTTTTAAAAAATAGGTCCTCACATTTTGTGGGATCTGATATTTCTTTGATGAAAGTGCTGCAATTAATCTATACCCTCTTAACTATGTTTTTTCTTTTCTTTTTTTGAGATGGAGTCTCGCTCTGTCACCCAGGCTGGAGTGCAGTGGCGTGATCTCGGCTCACTGCAACCTCCGCCTCCTGGGTTCAAGCTATTTTCCTGCCTCAGCCTCCTGAGTATCTGGGATTACAGGTCCATGCCACCACCTCCAGCTAATTTTCGTATTTTTAGTAGAGACAGGATTTCACCATGTTGGCCAGGCTGATCTCAAACTCCTGACCTCGTGATCTGCCCGCCTCAGCCTCCCAAAGTGCTGGGATTACAGGTGTTAGCCACTGCGCCTGGTCCTCTTAACCATTTTTAAGTGCACGGTTCAGCAGCATTAAGTACATTCACACTGGAGTCCAACCATCAGTCCTCGTCCATCTCCATCTTTCTCTTTTTTGTTGTTGTTTTGAGACAGGGTCTTACTCTGTTGTCCAGTTTAGAGTGCAGTGGTGTGATCTTGGCTTACTACAACCTCTGCCTCCCAGGTTCAAGCTATTCTCCTGCCTCAGTCTCCCCAGTAGCTGGGATTACAGGCACACACCACCATGCCCAACCAATTTTTTTGCATTTTTAGTAGAGATGGGATTTCACCATATTGGCCAGGCTGATCTTGAACTCCTGGCCTCAAGTGGTCTGCTCCAAACTGCTGAGATTACAGCCGTGAGCCACCGTGCCCAGCCATCTGCACCCTTCTCATCTTCCCAAATGTAACAATGTCCCCGTGAAACACTCACTCCCCATTCCACCTCCCCAGTCCCTGGCACCCACTATTTTATTCTGGTGCTAGGGGAATTTCAAACCAGGCAAGTCTCAACACATGCTCCAGTGTTAAGAACCAGCCCACAGCCTCATTCCCTGATCACCATCAAACCAAAATTCTACTCCAGGTTCTACTCTGTGAATCTGCTTTCTGTGAATCTGTTACTCTGGCGACTGCCTATATGTTGAATCCTACAGTGTCTCCACTTCAATGACTGGCTTATTTCACTTTTCTACTCTTAATTAATGAATTATCTATTTCTGAGACAGAGTTTCGCCCTTGTCGCTCAGGCTGGAATGCAAAACATCTCGACTAAGTTTTTGGTATTTTTAGTAGAGGCAGGGTTTCACCATGTTGGCCAGGCTAGTCTTGAACTCCTGACCTCAAATGATCCACTTTGGCATTCCAAAGTGCTGGGATTACAGGCGCGGCCCACCTTTCTCCTCTTAATCACACAGGTAATCCATACATACGACATTCTTTTTTCTTTGAGACCGTCTTACTCTGTTGCCTAGGCTGGAGTGCAGTGGCACAACCTTGGCTCACCGCAACCTCTGCCTCCCAGGATCAAGCAATTCTCCTGCCTCAGCCTTCCTAGTAGCTGGGATTACAGGTACCTGCCACCATGCCTGGCTAAATTCTGTGTTTTTAGTAGAGAGGGGGTTTCATCATGTTGGCCAGGCTGGTATTGAGCTCCGGGTTTCAAGTGATCCTCCTGCCTTGGCCTCCCGAAGTGCTGGAATTATAGGAATGAGTCACTGTGCCCGGCCAATATGACATCCCTGTAATGAAGTGCAACATATGAGACACGAGTGAAAAACACCCTTCCCCCACCCACTGCTCCCCCCACGCCCCCCACCCCTACCACAGGGCCTAACCCCCCCACCCTCGTCTTCAGATCAGAACTCGGGGCTGTGCAGTATTCAACCTTGTAGCCACTTGCTACTTGGGTAGTTGAAGTTCAGTCTCAGCCAGGGTGGAGTCCTGGACTCTGGCCCATCTTTTTTTTTTTTTGAGACACGGTCTCTGTCACCCAGGCTGAAGTGCAGTGGCGCGATTTCGGCTCACTGCAAGCTCCGCCTCTTGGATTCACACCATTCTGCCACCTCAGCCTCCTGAGTAACGGGGGCTACAGGCGCCCGCCACCACGCCCAGCTAATTTTTTGTATTTTTTAGTAGAGATGGGGTTTCACCGTGTTAGCCAGGATGGTCTCTATCTCCTGACCTCATGATCTGCCTGCCTTGGCCTCCAAATTATTTTGTTGATTTCTTTCTTGCTGGTTTCCAGGAGGGATGGGACCTTTGTCTTGTTCATGGCTTTGTCACCAGTCCCTGGAGGGGACTCCAGAGGAGGGATGTGCCCTGACTCAGGTACTCACAGGTGTCTGGTACATGAACAGTAAAGAAAAGTGTTTTGGCTGGGTGCGGTGGCTCAGGCCTGTAATCCCAGCACTTTGGGAGGCCTAGGCGGGCGAACCACCAGATCCCGGGAGGTGAACCATCCTGTGAATGAAACCCCGTCTCTAAAAACAGCTGTGCTGGGCGTGGCTGGCGCCTGAGTCCAACTACTAAGGAGGCTGGGCGGAAATGGCCTGAACCCGGGGGCTTGCAGTGAGCAGCCACCACTGCACTCAGCGACAGCGGACTCATCTCAAGAAAAAAAAGACTGCAAGCTCTCCTCCCAGTTCAAAGCGATTCTCCTGCATCAGCCTTCCAAGAGCCTGGGATTATAGGTGCCCGCCACCACGCCCAGCTAATTTTTGTATTTTTAGTAGAGATGCGGTTTCACCATGTTGGCCAGGCTGGTCTCAAACTCCTGACCTCACGTGGTCCACCTGCCTCGGCCTCCCGAAGTGTTGGGATTACAGATGTGAACCACTGCACCTGGCCAAGAAAAGTTGCTTGAATGAAGAGTAAATAGAAGACCCAGAAAGAAATGATTCATCCAAGGAAGGTCACAAAAGCAACGTAAGAAAGATGGAAATCTGACTCTTCCTAATTCTGGCCAGACTGCCCATCCCTCCAAAGCTTTCCAGACTCTTCCAGATCATTCTAGATATTTCCAGAAATCATTCGTGAAATCTTCTAACTAGGAGTAGTCTATAAACAATGTGCTTCACACAAATACAATTCATAAACGATGAGAAGACAAGGACACTTCATGAATGAAATTTTTATGGCCGGGTATGTTGACTCACACCTATAATCCCAGGACTTTGGGAGGCCCAGGCAGGAGGATTGCTCCTCCTGGAGTTCAAGGAGTCCAGGAGTTCAAGACCAGTCTGGGCCACAGAGTGAGACCCTGTCTCTACAAAAAATTTAAAAATTAGCTAGACGTGGTGGTGTATGCCTCTATTTTTAGCTTTTTTTGAAGGCTGAGGCAGGATGATCTCTTGAGCCCAGGAGGTTGAGGCTACAGTGAGCTACGACTGAACTATTTACACTCCAGTCTGGGTGACAGAGAAAGAGGCTGCCTCAAAAAAATAAAAATAGAAAAATAAGGCCGGGTGCGGTGGCTCACGCCTGTAATCCCAGCACTTTGGGAGGCCGAGGCGGGCAGACCCTGAGGTCAGGAGATCGAGGCCATCCTGGCTAACATGGTGAAATCCCGTGTCTACTAAAAACACAAAAATTAGCTGGGGGTGGTGGCGCATACCTATAATCCCAGCTACTCAGGAGCCTGAGGCAGGAGAATCACTTGAACCAAGGAATCAGAGGTTGCAGTAAGCGGAGATTGCGCCACTGCACTCCAGCCTGGCAACAGAGCGAGACTCCGTCTCAAAAAAAAAAAAAAAAAAGAAAAAAAAAGTCTGGGCACGGTGTCTCATGCCTGTAATCCCAGCACTTTGGGAGGCCCAAGTGGGTAGATCACTTGAGGTCAGGAGTTTGAGGCCAGCCTGGCCAACAAACATGGTGAAACCCCGTCTCTACTAAAAATACAAAAATTAGCCGGGTGTAGTCTCAGCTACTCGGAAGGCTGAGGCAGGAGAATTGCTTCAACCCAGGAGACGGAAGTTGCAGTGAGCCGAGATTGCGCCACTGGTGACAAAGTAAGACTCTGTCTCAAAAAAAAAAAAAAAGTTTAATTTAATGATTCAAATAATGACCTGCTCAAGACATAAATATAAATTCTAACATAAGAGGTGTACACTTTTTCCTCCTTCCTGCTCTCCTTGCCCCCACCTCACCCCAAGTCCCAACCTGATTGTTCAGTCTCCTTTCCCTCTGGTATCCCCACACCCGTGACGGAACTGAGAAGTCATGTACCCAAACGAGAACTGTAATTTTTTTTTTTCCAAAGTCTTCTTATTGCCCCGAAAATAGTTTCTTTCCTTCCCAGGGGATGTGAAAGTGTCTCTCCCAATTTTATTTCAACCTCCCAGCATTCCACACACATGCCCTGCCTCAGCCAGCTTTCACTGATCTGCCATTGCCACCTCGGCACTGCTCCTACTGTCCATCCACACTCTGATTTCTGTTGTTCCAGAACATTATTATTTTTTTTTTTCCGGAGCATTCTTTAAGATAAATCAATAAATGAAACCAGGGGGTATAGAACAGTATGAATGGGGACTACAATGTACAGGGGGAAATGGAGGGGAGTTTGATGTACTCTCCTTCTTGTATATGCTTAGGATGTTCTACAAGGGTATGCTTAAAAGGTCAGCGGTCCTGGCCAGGCGTGGTGGTTCACACCTGTAATCCTGGCACTTTGGGAGGCTAATGCAGACGGAATCACACGGTCAGGAGTTCTAGATAGCCTGACCAATATAGTGGAACACCGTCTCTACTAAAAATACAAAAATTAGCCGGGCATGGTGGCGGGCGCCTGTAGTCCCAGCTACTTTGGAGCCTGAGGCAGGAGAATCGCTTGAACTCGGGAGGCAGAGGTTGCAGTGAGCAGAGAGCGTGCCATTGTACTCCATCCTGGGTGACAGAGCAGGACTGTGTCTCAAAAAAAAACAAAAAAGGTAAGCAGTCATAATTGTCAGAGGGGAGGGGACCTGGCTGGGATGGAGGTTTTTCCTTATGTCCACTTTTTGAACCCTTTTGCCTTTTTTCTTTTTTTTTGTAAGTCTTTTTATTGTAGCAAAATAGATATAAAATTTACCACCCCTGGCTTTTTTTTTTTTTTTTTTTGAGACAGGGTCTCACTCTGTTGCCCAGGCTGGAGTGCAGTGGCATGATCTTGGCTCACTGCAACCTCTGCCTCCCAGGTTCAAGCAATTTTCCTGCCTCAGTCTCCCAAGTAGCTGGGATTACAGGCACGTGCCACCATACCCGGCTAATTTTGTATTTTTAGTAGAGAGGGGGTTTTGCCAAGTTGGCCAAACTGGTCGCAAATTCCTGACCTCAAGTGATCCGCCCCCCTTGGCCTCCCAAAGTGCTGGGATTACAGACAGGAGCCACCACGCTCAGCCCTAAAATTTACCGTATTAACCATCCTCAAGTTCAGAGGCATTAAAGTATGCTCACATTGTTGTTCAACCATCACCACTACTCATCTGCAGAAGTTTTTCATCTTGCAAAACGGAAACCCTGTACCCAATTCCCCGTTCTTCCTCTCAGCCCCCAGTAATCACTATTCTACTTTTTGTCTACTTTTTATATGAATTTGCCATTCTAGGACCTAATAGAAGTGGAGTCAAACCTATTTGTCCTTTTGTGACTGGCTTATTTCACCCAGCTTTATGTCCTCAAGGTTTATCCATGTTGGAGGATGCCTGAATTTCCTTGCTTTTTAAGGCTGAATGATACTGTATTAATAAGTCATATTTTTTTATCCTGATGGACACTTGGGTTGATTCCACCATTGGCCATTTTGAAGAATGCTTCTATGAACATGGTATACACATATATCTTCGGGTCTGTGCTTTCTTTTTTTTTTTTTTTTTTTTTTTTTTTTGAGACGGAGTCTTCACTTTGTCGCCCAGGCTGGAGTGCAGTGGCACCATCTCGGCTCACTGCAAGCTCCGCCTCCCGGGTTCGCGCCATTCTCCTGCCTCAGCCTCCCGAGTAGCTGGGACTACAGGCGCCCGCCACCGCGCCCGGCTAATTTTTTGTATTTTAGTAGAGACGGGGTTTCACCGTGTTAGCCAGGATGGTCTCGATCTCCTGACCTCGTGATCCGCCCGCCTCAGCCTCCCAAAGTGCAGGGATTACAGGCGTGAGCCACCGCGCCCGGCTGGGTCTGTGCTTTCAATGCTTTTGAGGATATTTCAGATGTGGAATTTCTGGATTATAAGGTAATTCTTTTTTTTTTTTTTTTTTTTTTTTTGAGACAGACTCTTGCTCTTGTCACCCAGGCTGGAATGCAGTGGTGTGATCTTGGCTCACTGCAATCTCTGCCTCCCAGGTTCAAGCTATTCTTGTCCCTCAGCCTCTCCATAACTGGACTACAGATGTGTGCCACCGTGCCCAGCTATTTTTTTGAAATATATATAATACATTTAAGTTCTGGGATACATGTGCAGAACGTGCAGGTTTGTTACATAGGTATACACGTGCCATGGTGGTTTGCTGCATCCATCTACCTGTCATCTACATTAGGTATTTCTCCTAATGCTATCCTTCCCCTAGCCCTCCACCCTCCCTGTTTTTGTTTTTGTTTTTAGTAGAGACAGGGTCTCACCATGTTGCCCAGGCTAGTCTTGAACTCCTGACCTCGTGACTCACCCGCCTCAGCCTCCCAAAGTGCTGGGATTACAGGTGTGACCTACTACCCCCAGCCTTATTTTCACGTGTTTATGCAACTTTCACTCTTGCTGTATTCTAGTAGGCACTGTGGAGTTCCACTGTGGAATTTTCATATTGCTGTATTCCAGCATGCCGTGGGGTCTGTCAGCACATGGCTTATGGGCATTTTGTGAAGATAACGGATGCCAGCTGAGCCAAGGCAGGTTCATGATTCCACCCACTGGCAGGCACCGAGGTCTCTGCTGTTACTGATAGTTTCTCTGTGGACTGATGGGCTTAAGGCCAGACCACAGCTGCAATGGCTCACTTCTGCCAAAAGGCCGGGCTCGTTGGGGCAGAGACCTATTCTGGTCTGAGCCTCCTGGTGAATCAGAGAGATAGAAAATGGGGCCGGGCGCGGTGGCTCAAGCCTGTAATCCCAGCACTTTGGGAGGCCGAGACGGGCAGATCACGAGGTCAGGAGATCGAGACCATCCTGGCTAACACGGTGAAACCCCGTCTCTACTAAAAATACAAAAAACTAGCCGGGCGATGTGGCCGGTGCCTGTAGTCCCAGCTACTCGGGAGGCTGAGGCAGGAGAATGGCGTAAACCCGGGAGGCGGAACTTGCAGTGAGCTGAGATCCGGCCACTGCACTCCAGCCTGGGCGACAGAGCGAGACTCCGTCTCAAAAAAAAAAAAGAAAATGGGAGGACAGGGACAAGGCGGGCTACTACAACGAGGAAAACGCCCACCCTGAATTTTATTAGATAACTTTGGGAGTTCAGGAACTTTCCAATAAAGTGGGTTCCACAGGATTACTTACTGACTCCCTAATAGAAAGAAGGCAGGCACAGGCCGGGCGCGGTGGCTCACGCCTGTAATCCCAGCACTTTGGGAGGCTGATGCGGGCGGATCACAAGGTCAGGAGATCCAGACCATCCTGGCTAACACAGTGAAACCCCATCTCTACTAAAAATACAAAGAATTAGCCGGGCGTGGTGGCACGTGCCTGTAGTCCCAGCTACTAGGGAGGCTGAGGCAGGAGAATTGTTCGAACCCGGGAGGCGGAGGTTGTAGTGAGCTGAGATCGGGCCACGGCAGGCTAGCCTGGGTGACAGGGCAAGACTGTCAAAAAAAAAAAAAAGAGCAGCAGGAACAGGCAGGTCTTCCCTAAGAGACTAAAAAAAAAAAAAAAAAAAAAATGCAGTTGCAACACAAAAGCAGCCACAGAGAAAAGCAAACCCATATATGGTATTTATTATGCACCGAGTGTGGCTCTAATCACTTTTTTTTTTTTTTTTTTTTTTTTTGTGACAGAGTCTCGCTCTTTCACCCAGGCTGGAGTGCAGTGGCCGGATCTCAGCTCACTGCAAGCTCCACCTCCCGGGTTCACGCCATTCTCCTGCCTCAGCCTCCTGAGTAGCTGGGACTACAGGCCCCCGCCACCTCACCCATCTAGTTTTTTGTATTTTTTAGTAGAGACGGGGTTTCACCGTGTTAGCCAGGATGGTCTCGATCTCCTGACCTTGTGATCCGCCCGTCTCGGCCTCCCACGGTGCTGGGATTACAGGCTTGAGCCACCGCGCCCGGCCTTTTTTTTGTTTGAGAGGTAGACTGGCTCTGCTGATCGGGCTGGAGTGCAGTGGCACCATCATAGCTCATTGCAGCCTCAACCTCCTGGGCTCAAGCAATCCTCCTGCCTCAGCCTCCTGAGTAGCTGGGACCACAGGTGTGAGCCACCACACCTGGCTAATTGTTTTATTTTTTGTAGAGACAGAGTCTCACTATGTGGCCCAGGCTGGTTTCCAACTCCTGGACTCAAGTGATCCTCCCGCCTCTGCCTCCCAAAGTGCTGGGGATTACAGGCATGAGCCACCTCGCCTGGCCTCTATTCGCTTTATATATTTTAACTTAATCCTTGCAAGAGCCCTACGAGCTAGTTACAGGAGCACAAATGGAAACCAAGAAACAGAAAAATTTATCAGCATGACTCAGTCCTCAGGGCCATGTATGACCGTGTCTGTGCGTGGCAGGCAGGTCAGGGGCCTGGGGAACGCTGTTCTGGAAACCTTGGCCAGGCCTTGGCACCCCAGGAATGTGCTTTTCAGAGTTTCTGTGGCTCTTTTCCAGACCTGCCCTGACCTGTAGCTCTGGGAACTACGTAAGCCAAGTGCCTTCCAGGAAAGGAGTCCCTCTCTGGTAACTCTTTCCGGGCCTGTCTACCACCAGATGTGGACTCATGACACACACTGAGCCTAGGTCTTATAATTTTTTGTTTTTGCTTTTGAGACAGAGTTTCGCTCTTGTTGCCCAGATTGGAGTGCAATGGTGCGATCTCGGCTCAGCACAACCTCCGCCTCCCCGGTTCCAGCGATTCTCCTGCCTCAGCCTCCCTAGTAGCTGGAATTGCAGGCATGCACCACCATGCCCGGCTAATATTTTGTATTTTTTTTTAGTAGAAACAGGGTTTCAACTTGTTAGACAGGCTGGTCATGAACTCCTGACCTCAAGTGATCCGCCCGCCTTGGCCTCCCAAAGTGCTGGGATTACAGGCCTGAGCCACCACGCCCGGCATATATATATATATCTAATATATATATGTGTGTGTATATATGTGTGTATATATATTTTTTTTTTTCAGAGGGAGTTTCCGTCACCCAGGCTGAAGTGTAGTGGCGTGATCTCGGCCCACTGTAACCTCTACCTCCCAGGTTCAAGTGATTCTCCTGACTCAGCCTCCCAAGTAGCTGGGGCTGCAGGCGCCTGCTACCACGCCTGGCTAATTTTTGTAGTTTTATTTTTTTTTATTTTTTTTTTTTTTTTTTTTTTTTTTTTTTTTTTTGAGACGGAGTCTCGCTCTGTCGCCCAGGCTGGAGTGCAGTGGCCGGACCTCAGCTCACTGCAAGCTCCGCCTCCCGGGTTCCCGCCATTCTCCTGCCTCAGCCTCCCGAGTAGCTGGGACCACAGGCGCCCACCTCTGCGCCCGGCTAATTTTTTGTATTTTTTAGTAGAGACGGGGTTTCACCGTGTTAGCCAGGATGGTCTCGATCTCCTGACCTCGTGATCCACCCGTCTCGGCCTCCCAAAGTGCTGGGATTACAGGCTTGAGCCACCGCGCCCGGCCTTTTTGTAGTTTTAGTAGAAACAGGGTTTTGCCATGTTGGCCAGGCTGGTCTCAAACTCTTGACCTCAGGTGATCCACCCCTTGGCCTTCCTAAGTGCTGTTATTACAGGCATGAGCCACTGTGCCCAGCCGTCTTAATTTTTTTTTTAAGGGAAATCAAACCCGGTGATATTGGGCCAGCGCAGTGGCTCACACCTGTAATTCCGGCGCTCTGGGAGGCTGAGGCAGGCGAATCACCTGAGGTCAGGAGTTCGAGACCAGCCTGGCAAACATGGCGAAACCCCATCTGTAATAAAAATACAAAAATCAGCCAGGCGTGGTTGCATGCACCTGTAATCTCGGCTGTTCGGGAGGCTGAGGCATGAGAATTGCTTGAACCTGGGAACAGGAGGTTGCAGTGAACTGGTATCACACCACTGCATGCCAGCCTGGGTGACAGAGCAAGAATCTGTCTCCAAAAAAAAAGAAAAAAAGAAAAATCCAGTGATACTGACTTTTTTAATTTTTATTTACTTATTTTTTGCTTTAAGTTTAATTTTTAAATTTATCTTTTTTTTTTTTTTTTGAGATGGAGTCTCGCTCTGTAGCCCAGGCTGGGGTGCAGTGGTGCAATCTCGGCTCACTGCAAGCTCTGCCTCTCGGGTTCACGCCATTCTCCTGCCTCAGCCTCCCGAGTAGCTGGGACTACAGGCGCCCACCACCATGCCTGGCTGATTTTTTTTTTTTTTTTTTTTTGTATTTTTAGTAGAGATGGGGTTTCACTGTGTTAGCCAGGATGGTCTTGATATCCTGACCTTGTGATCCGCCCGCCTTGGCCTCCCAAAGTGCTGGGATTACAGGCGTGAGCCACCGCGCCTGGCCAATTTATCTTTATTTTTGAGACACAGTCTCACTCTGTCACCCAGGCTGGAGTGCAGTGCTGCAACCACAGCTCAGTGCAGCTTTGACCGCCTGGGCTCAAGCCATCCTCCTGCCTCAGCCTCCCGAGCAGCTGGGACTACAGGCACACACAACCATGTCCAACTTATTTTTGTAGTTTTTGTAGAGACAGGGACCCACTGTGTTGCCCTGGCTGGCTTTGAACTCTTGGGCTCAAGTGATCCCCCCGCCTCACCCTCCCAAAGTGCTGGGATTACAGGCCTGAGCCACCACACCCAGCCTTCACTTTTTTGTTTAATGTCGCAAATGGCATAAGGAATGGGATTCAATGGGGACACATTTATAAATGTTGCAGCAGCTCCTAGAACTTGCCTATCCTTGTAAACTTCTCTAGGTGATTGCTAATTATTTCAATTTGACCTTGACACTGAGCCTGCCAAGTAAGTTCAAGCATTTTAATGGCCCCTTTACAGGTTGGGAAAGCTAATTTATCTGTCCAAGCCCCCTAATTCTGAAACTGCGTCTTAACTGCCAAAAATTCTTTTTTTTGTTTTTTGAGACGGAGTCTTGCTCTGTAGCCCAGGTTTGAGTACAGTTGCCGGATCTTGGCTCACTGCAAGCTCCGCCTCCCGGGTTTACGCCATTCTTCTGCCTCAGCCTCCCGAGGAGCTGGGACTACAGGAGCCTGCCACCTCGCCCGGCTAGTTTTTTTTTTTGTATTTTTTAGTAGAGACGGGGTTTCACCGTGTTAGCCAGGATGGTCTCGATCTCCTGACCTCGTGATCCGCCCGCCTCGGCCTCCCAAAGTGCTGGGATTACAGGCTTGAGCCACCGTGCCCGGCCAACTGCTAAAAATTATTGTTATCAATTTCTTCTTCTGGGTTGGGCACAGTGGCTCATGGCTGTAATGCCAGCAATTTGAGAGGCATCATGATGCAAGAGGAAGAGGATTGCGTGAAGCCAGGAGTTCGGGACCAGCCTGGGCAACATAGTCCCCATCTATAAAAAAAATTAAAAATTAGCTGGGCATGGTGGTGCACTCCTGTGGCCCCAGCTATTCTGGAGGCTGAGGTGGGAGGATTCCTTGAGCCCAGGGTTGATGCTACAGAGAGCTGTGGTCACACCACTGCATTCCAGCCTGAGTGACACAGCTGGAAATAATGATAAATAATAATTATAAAAAAATAGTAAAATTATTCTCCCTGATTAATCTTTTTTTTTTCCTACTGAGAGTTCAATTTGTCTCTTTTCTGCCTCGTCCCCTAGGTTTCCCTGAAATCCTGCTGAGAGGTTAGCACTCCCTGCCAAAGTCAGTCTGCAAAACCCCAGAGAAATCCAGCTCATTCCTGGGGAAAACCACCAAGACTGCCCAGCCCTGTGTGGGGTTCAAGCAAGTTTCTCACACGTGCCTTCTTGGCACGAGGTCTCTGCAATCCCATGAGTCCGCAAAGAGACTCAATTCTAAAAGTTGGTCTCCACCAGCTCTCTGTGGTTTAGGGGGTCAAGTTCAACTGTGAAAGCCCTGTTCTGTTTTGATTTTGCTTTGAGGGGGAGGAAGCCGCCCCTTCTGTTTGTTTAACTCCTTCTCCTAAAGGGAGAAATCAATATTTATGTCCAGACTCCAGGTATCTGTACAATTGATTTTTCAGATGTTTATACTGATAATTCATCCAAAGGCAGGATCTCACAAAAACAAAAAAAAATTTTTTTTGGCTGTACTTTTGTGAAGATTTTATTTAAATTCCTTATTGATCAGTGCTTATAAGGTGATTTGGAATAACCATGTAAAAACAATATACAACGAAAGTAAGCTAAAAATCTATATACAATTCCTAGAAAGGAAAAGGCAAATATAGAGAGTGGCGGAAGTTCCCAACATTTCTAGTGTTTTCCTTTTGAGGCAGAGAGGGGATTGGCATTAGGCTATTGGAGGATTTTGAAAGGATGCTGTTATCCTTCTGTGGACAAAAACAACAACATATTAACAGTTAAACGTGGAGACATTTCAGGGGGATCTTTCAGAAGATGCATTTCTAATTTTGGGGGAGAGTCAGCTGTTCACCAGAGACCCGAATACAGCAAATCAAGTCGCCTGCCCTGGCAGCACTTTCAAAAGACTGGAGTGGGAATCAGAGCTTCACGGGTTAAAAAGCCGATGTCACATCAGCCGTTCAAAACTCCTCCTCTCGCAGTGAGGTGAAGACATTTGAAAATCACCCCACTGCAAACTCCTCCCCCTGTTAGAAACCTCACGTTGAAATGCTGTAAATGACGTGGGCCCCCGAGTGCAATCCCGGGAAGCCAGAGTTTCCAGCGAGGACACAGCGGGTCCTGATCCGGGTCGGGACACTTTCTGGCAGAGGCTGCGAGCATGGGGCCCTGGGGCTGGAAACTGCGCTGGACCGTCGCCTTCCTCCTCGCCGCCGCGGAGGCTGCAGGTAAGGCTTGCTCCAGGCGCCCACGTAGGGCGAGAGGGAATCCCCGGGGGGCCCCTTGGGAATTTTTTTTTTTTTTGGGTAAAAATAATCACTCTATCCCTGGAAGACCTGTAGGGTAATGGCACGGGGTCCTTCCCAAAGGGCTGGAGGGGGCGCTGAGTAGGGCGCGAAGGTCGGGAGGAGTCTGAGGGATTTAAAGGAAACGGGGCACGGCTCGCCCCCAAGTCTCCACCAGGTAAGGGACACCTTCCTCTTATTTTTAAGACGGAGTCTAGCTATATCGCCCAGGATGGAGTGCAGTGGTCCGATCTCTGCTCTCTGCAACCTCCACCTCCTGGATTTAAGCAATTCTCCTGTCTCAGCCTCCCGAGTAGCTGGGATTACAGGCCCCCAACCACCATGCCCGGCTAATTTTTGTACTTTTAGTAGAGACGGGGTTTAACCATTTTGGCCAGGCTGGTCTCGAACTCCTGACCTCAGGTGATCTGCCCGCCTCGGCCTCCCAAAGTGCTGGGATTCCAGGCGTCAGCCAAGGCGCCCGGCCGGGACCCCCTCTTCTAACTCAGAGCCGGGTGTGGGGACCACCAGTCCTAAAAGAAGGGACCACCTCCCCCCTCCTCCCCGCTTAAGTCCTTCTGGGGGCGAGGGTCGCGCGACTGGAGACCAGATGTCCAGCCTGGAGGTCCCCGCGGGCTCAGGGGTCCCGATTCGCTTTGCGCGACCCCAGGGCGCTACTGCCACCCTAGGTTGGGTGCAGTTCCCGGATTCCGCCGCGTGCTCCGTCTGGGGGCCACCCCCTCCCGCCTCTGCCCCCGCCCCTTTGGCCCGCCTCCCGAATTCCATTGGGCGCAGTCCGAACAGGCCACCCTCGAGCCACTCCCCTCATCCAATTGGAGGCGGTGGAGGTGGAGGCCGGCGTCTGGAGGGCGGGGATTGTGTACTAGCTGGGCGGGACTGGCGCGGAAGTCTGAGCCGCACCTCGTCCAGGGCTAGGCGGCTGCCTGGTAGCCTTGCGTTCCTCCGCGGTTCCTGTCACAAAGGCGGCGACAAGTCCCGGGTCCCCGGAGCCGCCTCTGCGACATACACGAGTCGCCCTCCGTTCGCCCGGGCCCACCCGGCGAAGGCCCCGGTTTCCGCTGTGCTCTGTGGCGAGACCTCCATCCCCACCTTGTCCTG
The DNA here is from genome assembly GCF_008728515.1 of Papio anubis. Taxonomy (NCBI): domain Eukaryota; kingdom Metazoa; phylum Chordata; class Mammalia; order Primates; family Cercopithecidae; genus Papio; species Papio anubis. The sequence continues at coordinate 40,772,015 of NC_044995.1, read as the reverse complement.
GGGGCCACCCCCGCCCTGCCAGCCCCGGTCAGGTTCACATAGGGGCCCCCGACCACCCTCAAGGCCTCGGTTCCTTCCAAGGCTGAAACGTTGTCTCAGAATCTACCTCCTTGGTCTGAAGCCGAGATCTTCCGACCCCTTGGGGTGGCCTCGCCTCTTCAGAGGCTGTGAATGGCTTCGGTTCAGCTGTCCAAGTGGCAATTTTTCCTCTGGGTGAAATGGATTAGATTTTAGATTTCCACAGGAGGCTGGTTGGTGCATGATCCTGAGTTAGAGCTTTTTCGGTGGCTTTAAATCAGTTGCAGAGAGAAAGCCTCGCCCTAGACAATAGCTATATGGTCCTTTCCCTCCTGAGAACCAGCCCAACCTAGAAAAGGATTGGGATTGCCTGTTGAACAGAAGGATTGCAGGAAACTTTTTTTTTAATTGGCAAGGGGGGTTGGCTTTGACTGGAGGGAGAGCTTTGAACTGCCTTGAAATTCACGCCGTAACTAACACACCGGTTTCCTCTGGGAGGCCAGAGAGGGAGGGAGGGAGGGTGCAGTGAAATACGGATGATTATTCTTTTATTTTTATTTATTTATTTATTTTTTAACTTTTTGTAGAGATGAGGTCTCGCTTTGTTACTCAGGCTGGTCTTGAACTCCTGGCCTCAAGCGATCCTCCTATCTCAGCCTCCCAAAATGTAGGGATTACAGGAGTTAATCACCGCGCCCCACCAGGGATGACGATTATTGCAAACATTCTGCCACCCAGTTCTACAAAAGAAAGAGAGGCACTGAGGCCGGGCGCGGTGCCTCAAGCCTGTAATCCCAGCACTTTGGGAGGCCGAGAGGGGTGGATCACGAGGTCAGCAGATCGAGACCATCCTGGTGAACACAGTGAAACCCTGTCTCTACTAAAACTACAAAAAACTAGCCGGGCGAGGTGGCGGGCGCCTGTAGTCCCAGCTACTCGGGAGGCTGAGGCAGGAGAATGGCGTGAACCCGGGAGGCGGAGCTTGCAGTGAGCTGAGATCAGCCACTGCACTCCAGCCTGGGCGACAGAGCGAGACTCCGTCACAAAAAAAAAAAAAAAAAAAGAAAGAGAGGCACTGGATTAACGTGTATTTCACTCACCAATCAACCTCTTCCTTAGGAGAAAATGTTAAGGGAGTCTTAAGCAAGACCTTGTTCGTTCATCACTTTAGCTGTCTCTCCTGCGGGGTGGCTGAGAATGTGATGTTTCTTCTGTTGTCAAGGAGACCACACCCCTGATGTTTCCCTCCAGACTTCTGAGAGCTTGGTGATGTGTGTTTCTAGCACTCCTAGCTGCGCTACCTCATGCTCCAGCTGGCTTCAAGGCATATCCAGGGGGGAGTTTCTTGTCATTTCCTTTACGAAGGGAAGTTGTTGGAATCTCAACACTTAGATCAAAATTAGGCAACAGTGGTGAGCGCAGCTCCAAACATGTCAATGGCTCACCGGAACTTGAGTAAGGGAGTTGTTTGCTTTAGCGAGCCCCAGGGTGATTCCTTTGTCATTTCCGGACTTACCTATCTTCCAGGGAACACTGGGAAAAAACAGTGTTTGTTGAGACTGAAAACCTGTAGGGAATTCTCTTCCTCATTCCTGCTCTTATCTGTAGACTTCCTCCCTGATAAGATCCAATTCTAGATGGGTCTGTTGTTGCTTGCTTTGATGGGTGCTTTGATGGACTTTTTTTTTTTTTTTTTTTTTTGAGGCGGAGCCTCGCTCTGTCACCCAGGCTGGAATGCAATGGCTGGATCTCAGCTCACTGCAAGCTCCGCCTGCCGGGTTTACGCCATTCTCCTGCCTCAGCCTCCCAAGTAGCTGGGACTACAGGCGCCCGCCACCTCGCCCGGCTAGGTTTTTGTATTTTTTTAGTAGAGACGGGGCTTCACCGTGTTAACCAGGATGGTCTCGATCTCCTGACCTCGTGATCCGCCCGTCTCGGCCTCCCAAAGTGCTGGGATTACAGGCTTGAGCCACCGCGCCCGACTTTTTTTTTGTTTTGATGGGCTTTTTGATGTCCTTTTTGCCTTCCACACTCTGTCCCAACTGTCAAGCAAATAGCCTTTTGTTGCTAAGAGGCTGCAGATGTAACTGACCAGCAGCAAACAGTGACAGGCTCTCTCTCCCGGAAACAAAATCAATCTCTGAGATCACTCTGGGGAAAATACCCACCTCGTTTGGAAAGAAGCGCTGATCAATTGATTTCTTTTCTTTTCTTTTCTTTTTTTTTTTTGAGTCAGAGTCTCACTCTGTTACCCAGGGTGGAGTGCAATGGCGCAATCTTGGTTCACTGCCAACCCTGCCTCCCGCGTTCAAGCAATTCTCCTGCCTCAGCCTCCGGAGTAGCTGGGATTATAGGTGCCTGCCACCATGCCCGGCTAATTTTTGTATCTGTAGTAGAGATGAGGGTTCACCATGTTGGCCAGGCTGGTCTCGAACTCCTGACCTAGTGATCCACCCGCCTCGGCCTCCCAAAGTGCTGGGATTACAGGCGTGACCCACCCACCATGCCGGCTGATCAACTGATTTCTCATTCATTTTCAGCTGGCTGTGTTCCCTCCAGCCAGGGCATTTTTGTTTGTTTGTCTCCCTTTCAAGGAAATTATTCTAGCTGCAATTGTGGATTTCCTCATACAACTGTTTTCAGTAGCACGAGGAAAGAAAACATCGAAAGCATTCACCACCTCATTTGTGTGCTGGGGCAAAAAGCAGAAATGTGTATTCTTTCTGTTTCGATAACCTGTTCCTGACTTGTCACTCGTGACTTGAGAGATCGGAAGCCTAGAGGACTAGAATTTATAGAGATTTTTTTTTTTTGAGACGGAGTCTTGCTCTGTCACCCAGGCTGGAATGCAGTGGCGCGATCTCGGCTCACTGCAACCTCTGCCACCCAGGTTCAAGTGATTCTTCTGCCTCAGCCTCCCGAGTAGCTGGGACTACAGGCGCATGCCACCACACCTGGCTAATTTTTGTATTTTTAGTAGAGACAGGGTTTTACCATATTGGCCAGGCTGGCCTCGAACTCCTGACCTCATGATCTGTCCACCTCAGCCTCCCAGGGTGCTGGGATTAAAGGCATCAGCCACCGCACCCGGCCTTTTGTGTTTTTGTTTTTGGTTTTTTGAGAGGAGCTCAGTGCTTTTTAGGCATCCTTAGCATGAGAAAAATCTGGGGATCCATGCTCTAGTTTGCTTCCTTTTTTGTTTTTTGTTTTTTTTTTTAAATGGAGTCTCACTCTGTCACCCAGGCGATCTCAGCTTATTTCAACTTCCGCCTCGGGGGTTCAAGTGATTCTCGTGTCTCAACCTCCTGGGTAGCTGGGATACAGGCACCCGCCCCCATGCCTGGCTAATTTTGTACTTTTAGTAGAGACAGGGTTTTGCCATGTTGGCCAGGCTGGTCTCAAACTCCTGACCTCGGGTGAGCCGCCCACCTTGGCCTCCCAAAGTGCTGAGATTACAGGCATGAGCCACCACACCTGGCCTAATTCGCTTTTCCTGAAATTCAAATGGTCTAATATGAAAAATGCCAACCTTGCTTGAAAGAATAAGAAAGAGGTATGGTTTCATTGGGCTGGTCGTGTTTGGAACAGGACTGGCTTTGTCCCCTTGCTTGGGAAGGGCAGCATCTGTGAGGACACCTCCCTGATGTGCTCTCACTCAGTACTATTCTGTTCCTGAGCCGTGTCCCCACTAGCTGGGCCAAGAGAGCTCATTTTGCAGGCAACTGCTGTCTAGCTGCGCCTGTTGCAGTAAAATCCCCCTTCATTTTTCAAAGGAAGGGTCTTGTCCTGTCACCCAGGCTGAAGTGTGCAGTCATAGCTCACTGCAGCCTCCAGCTTCTGCACTCAACTGATCCTCCTCTCTCAGCCTCCTGAGTAGCTGGGACTACAGGCATGTGTCACCACTCCCAGCTAAGTTTGTTTATTTATTTGTTCATTTATTGAGACAGAGTTTTGCTCTTGTTGTCCAGGCTGGAGTGCAATGGCGCGATCTCGGCTTACTGCAACCTCTGCCTCCCGTTTCAAGCGATTCTCCTGCCTCAGCCACCAGAGTAGCTGGGATTACAGGCATGCACCACCACGCCTGGCTAATTTTGTATTTTTAGTAGAGATGGGGTTTCTCCGTGTTGGTTCAGGCTGTTCTAGAACTCCCAGCCTCAGGTGATCCACCCACCTCGGCCTCCCAAAGTGCTGGGATTATAGGCGCGAGCCACCACACCAGGCCACTCCCGGCTAAGTTTAAATTATTTTTGTTTGTTTGTTTGTTTTTATTTTTTTGAGACAGGGTCTCCTGCCCAGGCTGGAGTGCAGATCACTGCAGCCTCCACCTCCCAAGCCTAAGCCATCCTCCCCACTCAGCCTCCCAAGTATCTGGGATTACAGGTGTGTGCCACCATGCCTGGCTAAGTTTTGTATTTTTTGTAGAGATGAGAGTCTCACTATGTTGCCCAGGCTGGTCTCAAACTCCTGGGCTCAAGCAATCCTCCCTCCTCAGTCTCCCTAAGTGCTGGGGAAATCCACTTTTGAAACACTGTCTGGAGAGGTGCCCAGGTGTTAGATCACAGAAATAGGTCATCGTGGGGTCCTCTCATGGGTGCAGTCTTGAGCCACCTGTGGCCAGCAAATATTTGGAGAATAATAGTCAGGGGAGAGCTTGAGGTTCAGGAAAAGATTTTGTTTTTCCTCAGGGAAAGTTTTTTATTGTTCTTTATCCCTCCTTAAAGGACCTTCAGGTGTTACTGACATTCCCAGTCTACCCAGTGGCACATTTAGTTTGTAAGCTGGGCCCTTATACAGAGGTAGGGAGGTGAGAGCATTGGATTAGTGGTCACCAAAGCTGCCGTCACCTAGTGGGGTGATCAGAGACTCCTCCCTTAAGATCTTTATCGCCAACGCCTCTGGCGCAACTTTCCTTTTTATTTATCGCAAACCTCCTGGAATCTCAATTGCTTTTTGCCCACCCGCTGTGTCAGCACAAGAAATGAGTCATTTCCTCCTTTAAGCACAATCGAAATTGAGCTGTGAGTCAGTGGGGTGTGTACAGTATTGTCAAAGCACCTCCAATAAGACATTCCACACAGATCTGTAGTTGGGCAAGATAATTATCAGTTTGTGACCACAACAGATTCCAAAGCTCAACTCATTTTCTTCTCTCTTCCTTCCCTTTTTCCTTTCCTTTTTTTTTTTTTTTTGGACAGAGTCTCGCTCTGTTGCCCAGGCTGGAGTGCAGTGGCACAATCTGGGCTCACTGCAGCCTCTGCCTCCTGGGTTCAAATGATTCTTGTGTTTCAGCCTCCCGAGTAGCTGGGATTACAGGCATTCGGGTTCAAGCGATTCTCCTGCCTCAGCCACCTGAGCAGCTGGGATTACAGGCATGTGCCACCATGCCCAGCTAATTTTTGTATTTTTAGTGGAGACGGGGTTTCACCATGTTGGCCAGGCTGGTCTCGAACTCCTGAACTCAGGTGATCTGCCCACTTTGGCCTCCCAAAGTGCTGAGATTACAAACGTGAGTCACCACGCCCAGCCTGTTCTGTTCTTTAATTCTCAAAACACCCTCTAGGAAGTAGAGATTGCCATTCTCCCCCATTTTACAGCTCAGGAAACTGAGTCCCAGAAGGATTAAGTCAGTTACCCAAGTCGTTCTTGTTAAATGACCTGGAAAGCCACTGAAGCCCAGGATTGTCTATCTAACCCCCTTACTACTCTGACTTTCAGGGAGTCTACATGAATGTGCTGGGTCAACTATCAAAGTTGAAATGGATAAAGGGGGCTGGATGCAGTGGCTCATGCCTGTAATCCTAGCACTTTGGGAGGCCGAAATGGGTGGGTGGGTTGCTTGAGCCCAGGAGTTTGAGACCAGCCTGGGCAACATAGTGAGACCCCTGTCTCTGCAAAAAATAAAAGCAAAAAGTTGGCTGAGTGTGATGGTGCACCCGTCTAGTTGCAGCTGCTCAGTTAGGCTGAGGCAGGAGGATCGTGTGAACCTGGGAAGTTGAGGCTGCCATGAGCCTCAGTCATGCCACTGCACTCCAACCTGGGCGACAGACTGAGACCCTGTGTCCAAAAGAAAAGAAAAAAAGACATAGATATCCCTTTTAAAGTTAGGTTGTATGTGAATTACCTACAGCTCAGTTTCAACCATGCTTAAAGGAGGAAATGACTCATTTCTGGCTACACGTCAAATTAGCCCAAAACATAGTGGCTTAAAACAACACATTCATGGTTTCTCAGTTTTTGTGTGTCAGGAATTTGGAAGCAGCACAGCTAGATGGTTCCAGCTCAGGGTCTCTCATGAAGTTGCAATCAAAATATTGGCAGGAGAGGAAAACATATTTTCAGAAGCCGCAGGCATAGGAAGGCTTGGCTGGGGTTGAAGGATCCACTTCCACGACGGGGCACTCAGTGGCTCTTGGCTGGAGGCCTCAGTTCCCTGTTGCATGGAGCTCTCCCTCCAGCTGCTTCAGTGGACTCATGACATGCAGCTGGCCTCCCCTGGAGTAAGTCGATCCAACAATGAGCATGGCCATGAACTAGGCTCAGAAGCCACTTGTTGTCACCTCTACATTTTCCTATCAGAAGTCCAGTGCCACTCCAGGGGACAGGAATTAGGCTCTGCCTTCTGAAAGGATTATCATAGAAGATGCAGTCATAGTCATATATTCTTTTTTTTTTTTTTGAGATGGAGTCTCGCTGAGTCGCCTAGGTTGGAGTACAATGGCACGATCTTGGCTCACTGCAAGCTCCGCCTCCTGGGTTCACGCCGTTCTCCTGCCTCAGCCTCCCGAGTAGCTGGGACTACAGGCGCCCACCACCACGCCCGGCTAATTTCTTGTATTTTTAGTAGATATGGGGTTTCACCGTGGTCTCCATCTCCTGACCTCATGATCCGCCCGCCTTGGCCTCCCAAAGTGCTGGGATTACAGGCGTGAGCCACCGTGCCCAGCCTATTCTTTTTTTTTTAATTATTCTTTTTTTTATTTTGTAGAGATGGGGTCTTGGTATGTTGCCCAGGCCAGTCTAGAACTCCTGAGCTCAAACAATCCTATCTCTGCCTCCCAAAGTGTTGGGATTACAGGCGTGAGCTACTGCACCTGGCAATGTGGTCATAGTTTCTCTTTTTTTTTTTTTTGAGACAGAGTCTCTGTCGCCCAGGCTGGAGTACAGAGGCATGATCTCGGTTCACTGCAACATCCACCTCCCAGGTTCAAGCGATTCTCCTGCCTCAGCCTCCTGAGTAGCTACAGGCGCCCACCACCACACCCGGCTGATTTTTTTAGTAGAGACGGGGTTTCACCGTGTTAGCCAGGATGGTCTCGATCTCCTGATCTGGTGATCCGCCTGCCTCGGCCTCCCAAAGTGCTGGCTGGGATTACACGTATGAGCCCCCCCCCCCCGGCCTTTTTTTTTTTTTTTTTTTGAGACAGAATCTTGCTCTGTTGCCAGCCTGGAGTGCAGTGGTGTAATCTTGGCTCACTGCAACCTCCACCTCCTGCATTCAAGCAATTCTGCTGCCTCAGCCTCCCGAGTACCTGGGACTACAGGCCTCTGCCACCGCCCCTGGCTAATTTTTTGTATTTTTAGTAGAGATGGGGTTTCACCATGTTGGCTAGGATGGTCTCGATCTCCTGACCTGGTGATCCACCCACCTCGGCCTCCCAAAGATTCAACCATCGATCAAAAGTTATCGATGTACATATGTAGCTAGGCACGGTGGTGTGTGCCTGTAATCCCAGCTACTTGGAAGGGTTAAGGCAGGAGAATCGCTTGAACCTGGGAGGCAGAGGTTACAGTGAGTCAAGATTACACCACTGCACTCCAGTCTGGGCAACAGAACAAGACTCTGTCTCAAAAACAAAACAAAACAAAAAAAACCCTTGTATGTGATTTTCCTGGAGAGCATCTGTTACACCTTCACAAAGATAAAAGGCAGACTTGGCCAGCCGTGGTGGCTCACACCTGTAATCCTAGCACTGAGAGACTGAGGCAGGTGGATCACTTGAGGTCAGGAATTCGAGACCAGCCTGAGCAACATGGTGAAACCCCGTCTCTACAAAAAATACAAAAATTAGCTGGGTGTGGTGGCTGGCACACGCCTGTATTCCCAGCTGCTTGGGAAGCTAAGGCAGGAGAATCACTTGAACCCAGAGGCAGAGGTTTGCAGTGAGCTGAGATCGCACCATTGCACTCAACAGAGTGAGACTCTGTGTCAAAAAGAAAATAAAATTTTTTTTAAAAAGGCAGATTTTTTTTTTCTTCTTGGTCTTATTACCTCATTATAGTAATAATAAGTGCATAGTGCATGCTGAGATAAGCAATCATAATTTGTTATTGCAGCCAGGCACGGTGGCTCCCACCTCTAATCCCAGCACTTTGGTCAGGAGTTCAAGGCCAGCCTGGCCAATATAGTGTACTGGGCAGTACAGGTTTTTTTGTTTTTGTTTTTGTTTTTGTTTTTTTTTTTTTTTGGAGACGGAGTCTCGCGCTGTGTCACCCAGGCTGGAGTGCAGTGGCGCGATCTCGGCTCACTCCAAGCTCCGCCTCCCAGGTTCTCGCCATTCTCCTGCCTCAGCCTCCCAGTAGCTGGGACTACAGGCGCCCGCCACCACGCCTGGCTAGTTTTTTGTATTTTTAGTAGAGACGGGGTTTCACCATGTTAGCCAGGATGGTCTCGATCTCCTGAGCTCTGGATCCGCCCGCCTCGGCCTCCCAAAGTGCTGGGATTACAGGCTTGAGCCACCGCGCCCGGCCTACAGGTTTTTTTTTTGAGATGGAGTTTTGCTCTTGTTGCCCAGGCTGGAGTTCAGTGGTGCCATCTCAGCTCACCACAACCTTTGCTTCCCGGGTTCAAGTGATTCTCCTGCCTCAGCCTCCTGAGTAGCTGGGATTACAGGCATGTGCCACCACACCCAGCTAATTTTGTATTTTTAGTAGAGATGTGGTTTCAGCATGTTGGCGACGCTGGTCTCAAACTCCTAACCTCAGGTGATCTGCCCACCTTGGCCTCCCAAAATGTTGGGATTACAGGCGTGAGCCACCGCGCCCAGCTGCAGTACAGGTTTTTAATATGCGAAATACTCTTCCTTTCTTTATGAATGTGCATGGAAATTCTAATTTGGAATCAACAACATCAGTCTTTGTTGACAAGTGTCTGTCTCTCTTGGGTGTCTTCCTTGTGTCCTCCACTGTATTCTGGGGTTCATAAAATTTCAGTTGTTGTGGTTGCTTAATTTCCTGGGAATCAGACTGTTCCTAATTGGATGATATTTCTGGTTAATTCTATAGTTGGCAGGAAACAGGCACAGGAAACGTGGTCAGTTTCTGATTCTGGCATTGAGTAGACCCTTTCTCCTTTTCCTCTCTCTCAGTGGGCGACAGATGTGAAAGAAACGAGTTCCAGTGCGAAGACGGGAAATGCATCTCCTACAAGTGGGTCTGCGATGGCACCGCTGAGTGCCAGGATGGCTCTGATGAGTCCCAAGAGACGTGCTGTGAGTCCACTGGCGGGATCCTCCACGCCCGTCCCTTTTTTTTTTTTTTAAATAGAGACAGGGTTTTGCCATGTTGGCCATGCTGGTCCTGAATTTCTGGTCTCAAGTGATCCTCTGGCCTCGGCCTCCCAAAGTGCTGGGATTACACGCACCACGCCTGGCCTGTGACACAATTCTTAACCCCTTTTTGATGATGGCAGCTGGAAAAGTGGGCAGGGGATTTTGATGTATCCAATCATTAATTAGGAGGTGGGGAGAGAATGAATTATTGGAGCTTTCCTTAAAGCCATTAAATGGCTTTTTTTCCATTGATGTGAATTTCACATAACATGAAATTAACCAGCTCAGTGGCATTAATACATTTACAATGCTGTGCTGTGTGGCCACCACCTCTATCTCAGTCCAAAACTTTGCATAACCTAATGTCTTTTTTTTTTTTTTTTTAAGAGATGGAGTCTAATTCTGTTGCCCAGGCTGGAGTCCAGTGGCACAGTCATACCTCACTGCAGCCTTGACCTCTTGGGCTCAAGCGAGTCTCTTGCCTCGACCTCCCAAAGTATTGGGATTACAGGTGTGAGCCAGTGCACTCAGCCTAATGTCCAATTTTTTTTTTTTTTCTTTTTTGAGACGGAGTCTTGCTCGGTAGCCCGGGCTGGAGTGCAGTGGCCAGATCTCAGCTCACTGCAAGCTCCGCCTCCCGGGTTTACGCCATTCTCCTGCCTCAGCCTCCCAAGTAGCTGGGACTACAGGCGCCTGCCACCTCGCCCGGCTAGTTTTTTGTATTTTTAGTAGAGACGGGGTTTCACGGTGTTAGCCAGGATGGTCTCGATCTCCTGACCTCGTGATCCGCCCGTCTCGGCCTCCCAAAGTGCTGGGATTACAGGCTTGAGCCACTGCGCCCGGCCCTAATGTCCAGTTTTTAACAAGCTCCATTAAATGCCCTCTGTTTTGACCCATAAAGGGGTAGGCTTGGCCGGGCACAATGACTTGTGTCTGTAGTCCCAGCTACTTGGGAGGCTGAGGCAGAAAGGCAAAAAGATTCCTTTATAAAGCCCAGGAGTTTGAGGGCCACCTGGGTGACATGGCTAGACCCCATCTCTAAAAAATAAATAATAAATAAATATTTGTTTTTTTTTTTTTTTGAGACGGAGTCTTAGTCTTGCTGTGTTGCCCAGGCTGGAGTGCAGTGGTGCGATCTTGGCTCACTGCAAGCTCTGCCTCCTGAGTTCATGCCATGCTCCTGCCTCAGCCTCCCAAGTAGCTGGGACTACAGGCGCCTGCTACCATGCCCAGTTAATTTTTTGTATTTTTAGTAGAGACAGCGTTTCACCGTGTTAGCCAGGATGGTCTCAATCTCCTGACCTCGTGATCCACCTGCTTTGGCCTCCCAAAGTGCTGGGATTACAGGCGTGAGCCAATGCGCCCGGCCCATATGTATTTTTTTTTTAAATGAATGAGAGGCCAGACATGGTGGCTCATGCCTAGAATCCCAGCACTTTGGGAGGCTGAGGTGGGTGGATCACTTGAGGCCAAGAGTTTGAGACCAGCCTGGTCAATGTAATGAAACTTCATCTCTACTTATAAAAAAAAAGTGGGATTGGCATTCTCTTCAAAGTTCTGGGGTTTTCCTTTGCAAAGAGAGAATTGGCGAGGCCAGTGGGTCTTTTGAGGCCAGGTCTGGCTCTGTCACCAGGCTGGAGTGCAGTGGCGGATCTCAGCTCACTGCAGCTCCGCTACTCCCGAGGTTCCGCATGCATTCTCACCTGCCTCAGCCTCCTCAGTAGCTGGGACTGCAAGCCACGCCACCTCGCCCGGCTAGGTTTTTGGTATTTTTAGTAGAGACGGGGTTTCACCGTGTTAGCCAGGATGGTCTCAATCTCCTGACCTTGTGATCCGCCTGTCTGGGCCTCCCAAAGTGCTGGGATTACAGGCTTGAGCCACCGCGCCCGGCCGTCTTTTTTTTTTCTGTCTTGTGACGGAGTCTCACTCTGCCACCCAGGCTGGAGTGCAGTGGTGGGATCTCGGCTCACTGCAACCTCCGCCTCCTGGGTTCAAGTGATTCTCCTGCCTCAGCCTCCCAAGTAGCTGGGACTACAGGCTCCCACCACCACGCCCAGCTAATTTTTGTATTTTTAGTCGAGACGGGGTTTCACCATGTTGACATGTTGACCAGGCTGGTCTTGAACCCCTGACCTCAGGTGATCTACCCGCCTTGGCCTCCCAAAGTGCTAGGATTACAGGCGTGAGCCACTGTGCTCAGCCTCAGTGGGTCTTTGCTTTGAGTGACAGGTCAATCCTGTCTCTTCTATAGTGTCTGTCACCTGCAAATCCGGGGACTTCAGCTGCGGGGGCCGTGTCAACCGCTGCATTCCTCAGTTCTGGAGGTGTGATGGCGAAGTGGACTGTGAGAACGGATCAGATGAGCGAGACTGTCGTAAGTGTGGCCCTGCCTTTACTATTGAGCCCATCTGGGTCCTGGGGAGTGGTCTGACTGTCTCTACAGGGTCCTGCTTAAGCTGCAAGGCAGCTGCCCTGAACTGGGCTCCATCTCTTGGGGGCTCATACCAAGCCTCTTCTGCCCCTCAAATCCCTCCCTGACCAGGAGGCATTACAGACCAGGGATAGTGCCACCTCTTCGGTTTGTTGCGCACAGTCAGGGACACCATCCCTGCCGAGGGCTGGCCACCTGGCACACACACTGGCAAGCCACTGTGATCCCCAGTGGCCGTGATCCCCGTGATCCCGTGATCCCCGCCCCGTGAGGCTGAACACATAGTGACACTTGCTAGCCACGCCTCAATGACCCAGGTAACGTGAAGGGGAAAAAGCTAGAAAGTTCTGCCAAGGAGGAAGGCCAAGAATCCCAAAGGGAAATGGGCTTTGGAGCTGGGCATCTTCTTGGCTGTCTTAATACAAGTGGCATATCCCAAATCCAAAAACCCGAAATTCAAAGTCTTGAGCACCCAAAATTCTGAAACGTCTTGAGCACTGACATTTAGAAGAAAATGCTTATTGGAGCATTTTGGATTTCGGATTTTTACCATTAAATGTGGAGTCCTAATTAGGAAAAAGCCAGGCTGGTCAAACCAAGGGAAAGCAATAAAAGAAGGCAGATAGAGTCGAGTGCAGTGGCTCACGCCTGTAATCCCAACCCTTTGAGAGGCTGAGGCGGGTGAATCACTTGAGGTCAGGAGTTCAAGACCATCTTGGCCAACATGGTGAAACCCCGTCTCTACTAAAAATACAAAAATTAGCCAGGCATGGTGGTGTGTGCCTGTAATCCCAGCTACTTGGGAGGCTGAGACAGGAGAATCACTTGAACCTGGGAGGCAGAGGTTGCAGTAAGCCAAGATCACACCATTGCACTCCAGCCTGGGGGACAAGAGTGAAAATCTATATCAAAAAAAAAAAAAAAAAGGAGCCTGGGCATGGTGGCTCATGCCTGTAATCCCAGCACTTTGGGAGGCCGAGGTGGGTGGATCAGGAGGTCAGGAGATCAAGACCATCCTGGCTAACACGGTGAAACCCCTTCTCTACTAAAAATACAAAAAATTAGCTGGGCGTGGTGGCGGGTGTCTGTAGTCCCAGCTACTCGGGAGGCTGAGGCAGGAGAATGGTGTGAACCCAGGAGGTGGAGCTTGCAGTGAACCGAGATGGCACCACTGCACTCCAGACTGGGCAACACAGCGAGACACCGTCAAAAAAAAAAGAAGAAGGCAGATAAACTATATAAGTCTGCCTTTCTTCATGGTCCAGAACACATAGCTCTCCTGTGTAAATAACTCCCAATCTTCCTGTGCCCAGGTATCAGCAGACACCTTGGCTGATAGAAAATTGCAGGTTAGCGCACTGCAACCTTGGCATCATAGGGACTGCACAACGCCCTCTTCAGCGCACAGCACAAGCACCATTCTATAAAATCTCCAGCAAGCAGCCGGGCACGGTGGCTCACACCTGTAATCCCAGCACTTTGGGAGGCTGAGGCGGGCTGATCATCTGAGGTCAGGAGTTTGAGACCAGCCTGGCCAAAATCATAAAACCCTGTCCCTACTAAAAATACACAAAAATTATCCAGGCATAGTGGCAGGTGCCTGTAGTCCCAGCTACTTGGAAGACTGAGGCAGGAGAATCGCTTGAACCTGGGAGTTGGAGGTTGCGGTGAGCTAAGACCGTGCCATCACACTCCAGCCTGGGGGACAAGAGTGAGACTTCTTCTCAAAAAAAAAAAAAAAAACATCCCCAGCAAGCCTTTGTCTCCTGGCAGTCAGCTCCTCCCTTGCTGACCTGCTCATTGCTTTCTTGCAAGGTATTTTCCTACTTTCTCGAATAAATCTGCGTTTCTTTACCTACAGCTGCCTTTTTTTTTTTTTTTTTTCTTCAATTTTTTGAGACCGAGTCTCACTCTGTTGCCCAGGCTGGAGTTCAGTGGTGCAGTCTCGGCTCAGTGCACCACTGGTCCCAAGCATTTTAGAGAAGTGATACTCAACCCAAAATAAGGACAGGAATTCTATAAATGGTGCCACCGTCTTGCAGTTCTCAGTTTAACAGCTTTACACCTATTAACGCACCAGTCCTCAGAGCAGTGCTGGGAGATGTGTACAGATGAGGAAACTGAGGCACTGAGGCAGTGGTTCAGAGTCCATGGTCCCTGACTGCTCCCCAGCCCGCCTCTCCAGGGGCCTGGCGTTTCTGTGGCAGCGTCCCCGGCTATAGAATGAGCTAGTGTTGGGAGACTTCACGGTGATGGTGGTCACGGCCCATCCATCCCTGCAGCCCCCAAGACGTGCTCCCAGGACGAGTTTCGCTGCCACGATGGGAAATGCATCTACCGGCAGTTCGTCTGTGACTCAGACCGGGACTGCTTGGACGGCTCGGACGAGGCCTCCTGCCCGGTGCTTACCTGCGGCCCCGCCAGCTTCCAGTGCAACAGCTCCACCTGCATCCCCCAGCTGTGGGCCTGCGACAACGACCCCGACTGCGAAGATGGCTCGGATGAGTGGCCTCAGCGCTGTCAGGGTCTTGAAGTGCCCAAAAGGGACAGTAGCCCCTGCTCGGCCTTCGAGTTCCACTGTCGAAGTGGCGAGTGCATCCACTCCGCCTGGCGCTGTGATGGAGGCCCCGACTGCAAGGACAAGTCTGACGAGGAGAATTGCCGTAAGGACAGGGGCGGGGCCTGGGGCGGGGCGGGGCCGGGGGCGGGAGCGGGGCGTCCTATCACCTGTCCCTGGGCTCCCCCGGGTGTGGGACTGCTTAGGTGCTGAAGTGGATTTCGAACAACATGCCAAGAAACTGTTCCCATTCCATGTTTTTTTCTTTCTTTTTTTTTTTTTTTTGAGGTGGAGTCTCACTCTGATTTTTTTCATCTCTAAATTTCCTGCATCCATGAGGCCCCAGGCGATGGTTCCTGTTGGCTTATTGGGAAGTCACTGTTTGGAAGGTGCTGGTTGTTTTTTGTTGTTTGTTTTTGTTTTGAGACGGAGTTTCGCTCTTGTTGCTCAGGCTGCAGTGCAATGGCGTGATCTCGGCTCACTGCAATCTCTGCTTCCCAGGTATAAGTGATTCTCCTGTCTCAGCCTCCCAAGTAGCTTGGATTACAGGCATGCACCACCACGTCCAGCTATTTTTTGTTGTATTTAGTAGAGATGGGGTTTCACCATGGTAGTCAGGCTGGTCGCAAACTCTTGACCTCAGATGATCCATCTGCCTCAGCCTCCCAAAGTACTGGGATTACAGGCGTGCACTGCCGCATCCAGCCTCTTTTTTTTTTTTTTTTGGGGAGGCGAGGTCATCTGTGCCAGGCTGGAGTGCGGTGGCGGATCTTGGTTCACTGCAAGCTTAAGCCTCTTGGGTTTCACATGCATTCTCCTGCCAACCTCCTGAGTAGCTGGGACTACAGAAGCCCGCCACCTTGCCTGGCTAGTTTTTGTATTTTTAGTGAGCCGGGGTTTCACCGTGTTAGCCAGGATGGTCTCGATTTCCTGACCTCGTGATCCACCCGTCTCGGCCTCCCAAAGTGCTGGGATTACAGGCTAGAGCCACTGCGCCCGGCCTCTGGTTGTCTCTTCTTGAGAAAATCAACACACTCTATCCTGTTTTCCAGCTGTGGCCACCTGTCGCCCTGACGAATTCCAGTGCTCTGATGGAACTTGCATCCATGGCAGCCGGCAGTGTGACCGGGAATATGACTGCAAGGACATGAGCGATGAAGTTGGCTGCATTAACGGTGAGCGCTGGCCATCTGCTTTCCCATCCCCCATTCTCCGTGCCTTACTGCTTGCAAATGATTTGTGAAGCCAGAGGGCACTTCCCTGGTCAACTCTGCACCAGCTGTGTGTCTGTGGGCAAGTGACCTGAGTTCCCAGAGCCTCACTTCCTTTTTTTTTAGGTGGAGCCTCGCTCTGTCACCCAGGCTGGAGTAGTGTGGCACAATCACAGCTCACGGCAGCTTCTGCCTCTGGGGTTCCAGTGATTCTCCTGCCTCAGCCTCCTGAGTAGCTGAGATTCAAAGCATATGCCACCATGCCAGGCTAATTTTTTGTATTTTTATTAGAGACAGGGTTACACCATGTTGGCCAGGCTGGTCTTGAACTCCTGTCCTCAGGTGATCCACCTGCCTTGGTCTCCCAAAGTGCTGGGATTACAGGTATGAGCCACCACCCCAGGCCTAATTGTTTTGTATTTTTAGTAGAGATGCGGTTTTACCATATTGCCCAGGCTTGTCTCGAACTCCTGGGCTCAAGCGATCTGCCTGCCTCGGCCTCCCAAAGTGCTGGGATTACAGGCGCAAACCTCTGTGCCCGACGCGCTTTCTTTTTTTTTTTTTTTTTTTTGAGACGGAGTCTCGCGCTGTCGCCCAGGCTGGAGTGCAGTGGCCAGATCTCAGCTCACTGCAAGCTCCGCCTCCCGGGTTCATGCCATTCTCCGGCCTCAGCCTCCCGAGTAGCTGGGACTACAGGCGCTGCCACCTCGCCCGGCTATTTTTTGTATTTCTTAGTAGAGACGGGGTTTCACCGTGTTAGCCAGGATGGTCTCGATCTCCTGACCTCGTGATCCACCCATCTCGGCCTCCCAAAGTGCTGGGATTACAGGCTTGAGCCACCGCGCCCGGCCCCGACGCGCTTTCTTAATGAGTCCATTTGCATGCGTTCTTATGTGAATAAACTATTATATGAATGAGCGCCAAGCAGACTGCAGGTCAGACACACCTGACCTTCCTCCTTCCTCTCTCTGGCTCTCACAGTGACACTCTGCGAGGGGCCCAACAAGTTCAAGTGTCACAGCGGCGAATGCATCAGCCTGGACAAAGTCTGCAACATGGCTAGAGACTGCCGGGACTGGTCAGATGAACCCATCAAGGAGTGTGGTGAGTCAGGGTGCAGGCGGCTTGCAGAGTTTGTGGGGAGCCAGGAATAGAACTGAGAAATGAGTGCTGTAGGGTTTTGGGAACTCCACGCTGCCCACCCTGTGCAAAGGGCTCCTTTTTTTTATTTTGAGACAGTCTCGCACCGTCTCCCAGGCTAGAGCACAATGGCGTGATCGTGGCTCCGTGCAACCTCCACCTACCAGATCCAAGCAATTCTCCTGCCTCAGCCTCCCAAGTAGCTGGGATTACAGGTGAATGCCACCATGCTGTACTGATTTTTGTATTTTTAGTAGAGCCGGGGTATCACCATGTTGGCCGGGCTGGTCTCAAACTCCTGACCTCAAGTGATCCACCCACCTCCTGAAGTGCTGGGATTACAGGCGTGAGCCACCTTGTCCTGGTGAGATTTTGTTTTTTTTTTCCAACCCTCTGTGGTGGATACTGAAAGACCCTATTAAGATAACCGTACGGTACAGAGAACGCAGTGGGAAGTTTTCTGTCATATACCAGAGAGGGCCTGGGCACGGTGGCACACTCCTGTAGTCTCAGCTACTCAGAAGGTTGAGGAAGGAGGATCGCTTGGGCCCAGGAGTTGCAGGCTGTAGTGAGCTATGATCATACCACCACACTTCAATCTGGGCAACAGAGTAAGAGACCCTATCTCTAAAAAAAAGTAAATATTTTGGACACTGTGGGCCATACGGTCTCTGGTGCAGTTTCTCAACATGGCTGTTGGGTGAACACCACCACCCACAGAACGCAAACCAATACATGTGGCTGTGGGCCCAGAAAATGTTATTTATGGACACTGAAATTGGAATTCCGTGTAACTGTTTTGTGTCACAAAAATGATTTCCCTTTTTATTTTTATTTTTCTTCTCAAGTATTTAAACATGGAAAAGCCATTTTTAGGTCTGACGGGATGGTTCACGGCTGTGATCCCAGTACTTTGGGAGGTCGAGGCGGGAAGACCACCAGGTCAGGAGATCGAGACCATCCTGGCTAACATAGTGAAACCCCGTCTCTACTAAAAATATAAAAAATTAGCCAGGCGTGGTGCCACGTGTCTGTAATCCCAGCTGCTCGGGAGGCTGAGGCAGGAGAATCGCTTGAACGCAGGAAGTGGAGGTTGCAGTGAGCCAAGGTCGCACCACTGCACTCCAGCCTGAGGGACGGAGTGAGAGTCCGCCTCAAACAAAAAAACGTTTGCTCATGCAGGTCTTGAACTCCTGGGCTCAAGCTATCTGCCCGCCTTGGTCTCCCAAAGTTCTGGGATTATAGGCATGAGCTACAGCGCCCAGACTTTTGTTGTTTTATATACATATATTTAAACTGCAGCAAAAAACATGTAATATAAAATTTACCGTCTTAAACCTTAGTAAGTGCACAGTTCTGTGCCATTAGCACATTCACACTGTTGTACAGCATCACAACCACCATCTCCAGAACTCTTTTTTAAAATTTTGTTTGTGATGGAGTCTCACTCTGTCACCCAGGCTGGAGTGCAGTGGTGTGATCTCTGTTCACGGCAACCTCCACCTCCCAGGTTCAAGTTATTCTCCTGCCTCAGCCCCCTGAGTAGCTGGTGGTGCCCACCACCATGCCTAGCTAAATTTTGAATTTGTAGTAGAGACGGACTGGGTTTCATCATGTTGGCCAGGCTGGTCTCGAACTCCTGACCTCAAGCGATGCTCCCACCTCGGCTTCCCAAAGTGCTGGGAATACAGGCATGAGCCACTGCGCCTGGCCCCAGAAATCTTTTATCTTCCGAAACTCTGAAGCTCTGTCCCCATGAAACACTCACTCCCCATCCCCTCCCCAACTCCTGGCACCTACCATTCTACTTTCTGTCTCTATGATGGCTCTAGGGACCTCCTTTGAGTGGAATCAGACAGCATTTTCCTTTTTTGACTGGCTTATTTCACTGAGCCAAGTGTGGTGGCTCACGCCTGTAATCCCAGAAGTTCAGGAGACCAAGGCAGGCAGATCACCTGAGGTCAGGAGTTCGAGACCAGCCTGGCCAAGGTGGTGAAACCCCATCTCTAGTAAAAATACAAAAAAATTAGCCGGTTTTGGTGGTGGGTGCCTGTAGTCACAGCTACTCGGGAGGCTGAGGCAGGAGAATCACTTGAACCCAGGAGGCAGAGGTTGCAGTGAACCGAGATCGTGCCATTGCACTCCAGCCTGGGCGACAAGAGTGAAACTCCGTCTAAAAAAAAAAAAAGAGAGAGAGAGAGAAACCCCGTCTCTGCTAAAAAATACAAAAAAATTAGTAGTCGGGCATGGTGGCGCATGCCTGTAGTCCCAGCTACTCGGGAGGCTGAGGTATGAGAATCACTTGAACCCGGGAGGTAGAGGTTGTAGTGAGCCAAGATTGGCAGTGTGAAGGGATGGGTGAGGGCCTGAGAGTGACCAGTCTGTGTCCCCTGGCCCTGCACAGGGACCAACGAATGCTTGGACAACAACGGTGGCTGTTCCCACATCTGCAACGACCTTAAGATCGGCTACGAATGCCTGTGTCCCGACGGCTTCCAGCTGGTGGCCCAGCGAAGATGCGAAGGTGATTCCCGGGTGGGACTGAGCCCTGGGCCTCCTCTGCACTTCCTGACATGGCGACTAAACCCCTCGTGCCTCAGTTTCCCCATCTGTCAAGTGGGCCTGAAAGCAGTTAGTAGGGCTTCATGAGATTCCACAGACATGGAAAACTATCATTGGCTGGCCAGAGGTTCTTGTCTCTGGGGATTAATAATTAAGAAATTTCAGGCCGGGCGTGGTGGCTCACGCCTGTAATCCCAACACTTTGGGAGGCCGAGACGGGTGGATCACCTGAGGTCGGGAGTTCGACACCAGCCTTACCAACATGGAGAAACCCCGTCTCTACTAAAAATACAAAATTAGCTGGGCGTGGTGGCTCACGCCTGTAATCCCAGCTACTCGGGAGGCTGAGGCAGGAGAATCACTTGAACCTGGGAGGCGGAGGTTGCGGTGAGCTGAGATTGTGACATTGCACTCCAGCCTGGGCAACAAGAGTGAAACTCCGTCAAAAAAAAAAAAAAAGAGAAATTTCAGCTGATACAGCTTCACACTCTTGGTTGGGTTCCTGTGGTGAGTGGTGAGGTCACGTCATGGCTGGGGATGACACCTGGCTGTTTCCTTGATTACATCCTTTGAGAGGCCAGGCTGTCCCCTGGCTGCCTTCGAAGATATGGGTTTTGGCCTGGGTCCCATTGCTCCGTTTCCAGCCATTGGGGAGGAGTCCCCCCACCAAGCCTCTTTCTCTGCCTCCCAGATATCGATGAGTGTCAGGATCCTGACACCTGCAGCCAGCTCTGCGTGAACCTGGAGGGGAGCTACAAGTGCCAGTGTGAGGAAGGCTTCCAGCTGGACCCCCACACCAAGGCCTGCAAAGCTGTGGGTGAGCATGGGAAGGCGGCGGGTGGGGGCGGCCTCACCCCTTGCAGGCAGAAACGGTGAGGAGTTTCATCATCTGAACTTTGCACAGACTCATATCCCCTGGCCAGGAGGCTGTTTGCTCCCAAGGGCTCTGGCAGCAGAGTCCACTGCCCTGTTAGGACTTGGGCTTGCCAGGGGCATGACTGCATAAAACCTAGTTTCTAGGAATATCCAGTTAATAAAACCCTCAGCCCTGCTGGTGGAACAGGAACCGGCTTTCCTTTCAGGGACAACCTGGGGAGTGATTTCAAGGGGTTAAAGAAGAAAAAATTAGCCAGGTGTGGTGCCGCACACCTGTGGTCCTGGCTACTCTGGAGGCTGAGGCAGGAGGATCTCTTGAGGCTACTCGGGAGGCTGAGGCAGGAGGATCGCTTGAGGCCAGGAGGATTGGTTCATCCTCCCATGTCGGCCTCCGGAGTAGCCAGGACCTCAGGTGCATGCCACCATGCCCAGCTAATTTTCATATTTTTAGTAAAGACAGGGTTTCACCATGTTGGCCAGGCTAGTCTCGAATTCCTGAACCCAAGTGATCCTCCTGCCTTGGCCTCCCAAAGTGCTAGGATTACAGACACCACACCTGGCTATTATTGTTTTTTAGAGACAGGGTCTTGCTCTGTCTTCCAGCCTGTAGTGCAGTGCAGCCTCCATCATAGCTCACTGCGGCCTTGACCTCCTGGGTTCACACGATCCTGCTACCTCAGCCTCTGGAGTAGCTGGGACTACTGGCATGTGCCACCATACCTGGGTAATTTTTTTTTTTTTTTTTTTTTTTGGTTTTTTTTGAGACAGAGTCTCAGTCACCCAGGCTGGAATGTGGAATGTAGTGGCACGATCTTGGCTCACTGCAACCTCCACATCCCAGGTTCAAGCAATTCTCCTGCCTCACCCTTCCAAGTATCTGGGATTACAGGTTCCCATTACCAAATGTGGCTAGTTTGTGTACGTTTAGTAGAGATGGGGTTTCTTTTTTTTTTTTTTTTTTTTTTTTTTGAGACGGAGTCTTTGCTCTGTCACCCAGGCTGGAGTGCAGTGGCGCGAACTCAGCTCACTACAAGCTCCGCCTCCCGGGTTCACGCCATTCTCCTGCCTCAGCCTCCCGAGTAGCTGGGACTACAGGCGCCCGCCACCTCGCCCGGCTAGTTTTTTGTACTTTTAGTAGAGACGGGGTTTCACCGTATTAGCCAGGATGGTCTCGATCTCCTGACCTTGTGATCCGCCCGTCTCGGCCTCCCAAAGTGCTGGGATTACAGGCGTGAGCCACCGCGCCCAGCCAGAGACGGGGTTTCACCACATTGGTCAGGCTGGTCTCAAACTCCTGACATAAAGTGGTTCGCCCACCTCAGCCTCCCAAAGTGCTGGGATTACAGGCTTGAGCCACCGTGCCCGGCCAAAGTTTTTTTTTTTTTTGTGGCAATAAAGTCTCATTGTGTTACCCAGGCTAGCCTTACACTCCCAGAAAAAGTGATCCTCCTCCCTCAGCCTCCCAAAGTGCTGGGATTACAGGTGGGCTCCACTGTGCCTGTTCCTATCAGGAAGTTCTTTTCCACCCTGTTTTTCTGGGTGCCTCCTCTGGCTCAGCTGCACCCTGCAGGGTGACACGAGGGGATGGGGAGGCACTCTCGGTTCCATTGCCGGGTTTCCTCTGCCCCCCTGACCTTGCTCCCCGGGTCCCCAGGCTCCATCGCCTACCTCATCTTCACCAACCGGCACGAGGTCAGGAAGATGACGCTGGACCGGAGTGAGTACACCAGCCTCATCCCCAACCTGAGGAATGTGGTCGCTCTGGACACGGAGGTGGCCAGCAATAGAATCTACTGGTCCGACCTGTCCCAGAGAATGATCTACAGGTGAGCGTCGCCCCTGCCTGCAGCCTTGGCCCACAGATGAGATGAGGGCTCCCGGCCCTGACGCCCTCCTCTCCTCCTGCCTCAGCACCCAGCTTGACAGAGCCCACAGCGTCTCCTCCTACGACACCGTCATCAGCAGGGACCTCCAGGCCCCCGACGGGCTGGCTGTGGACTGGATCCACAGCAACATCTACTGGACCGACTCTGTCCTGGGCACTGTCTCCGTTGCGGATACCAAGGGTGTGAAGAGGAAAACGTTATTCAGAGAGAACGGCTCTAAGCCAAGGGCCATCGTGGTGGATCCTGTTCATGGGTGCGTATCTACGACGCTGAGGGGTGCAGAGGGAAGGGAGGGAGCAGGAAGGGGCTTCAGGAACTGGTTAATGGGCTGGGCATCGTGGCTCAAAGTGCCTGTAATCCCAGCACTTTGGGAGGCTGAAGAGGGTGGATCATCTGAGGTCGAGAGTTCAAGACCAGCCTGACCAACGTGGTGAAACCTCATCTCTACTAAAAATACAAAAATTAGCCGGGTGTGGTGACGTGCACCTGTAATCCCAGCTGCTCGGGAGGCTGAGGTGGGAGAATCACTTGAACCCAGGAGGCGGAGGTAGCAGTGAGCCAAGACAGCCCTGCTGCACTCCAGCCTGGGTGACAGAGCGAGACTCCGTCTCAAACGAACAAACAAAAAAAGAACTGGTTAGTGGTTAGTGGTTAGTGGCTAGGCCCCAGAATGGTATCTTCCAAGCCCGTGGCTGACTCAGCAGCTCCTGGGACAAGGCACTCTGACCTGTGTCCCCTGGCAGGAAGCATCGCCCCTGCCGCCTGCCTGGCGTACTCTGTACCTGTCAGGCGACATCTGCCACCTGAGCACGTGAGAGGTGGCACCTCAGTTTCAGTGAGGCGCTGACAAGCCGGGATGCACACCGTCCTCACAGCCACCATCAGGAGGTGAATGTTCGGTCTCGGGCAGAGATCACTGGAGAAGGCACACTTGGTGTCCGGCAGGGGAAAGCAGGGAAGAGAGCATCATTTAGATGGAACAGAACTTTCCTGCGGGGGAAGGTGGGCCCGTGAGAGACCGTCCTTTATTTTTTGTTATTTATTTATTTATTTGTTTATTTAATTTATTTTTTTTTTTTTGAGATGGAGTCTGGCTCTGCTCACCCGGGCTGGTGCAGTGGCGGATCTCAGCTCACTGCTCTGCCTCGGGTTTCACGCCATTCTCCTGCCTCAGCCTCCCGAGTAGCTGGGACTACGACCCCGCCACCGCCAGCTAGTTTTTTTGTATTTTTTAGTAGGGCAGGGGTTTCACTGGGTTAGCCAGGATGGTCTCGATCTCCCTGGCCATCGTGGTCACCGTCTGGCCTCCCAAAGTGCTGGGATTGAGCTTGAGCCACAGCATGCAGCTTTATTTATTTATTTATTTATTTTTTTTTTTTTTTTTTTGAGGCGGAGTCACAAGCTCTGTCGCCCAGGCTGGAGTGCAGTGGCGGATCTCAGCTCACTGCAAGCTCCGCCTCCGATTCCGCCATTCTCCCGGCCTCAGGCTCCCGAGTAGCTGGGACTACAGAAGCCATGCACCTCGCCTGGCTAGTTTTTTTGTATTTTTTAGTTGAGGCGGGTTTCACGGGTTAGCCAGGATGGTCTCTATCTCTGACACCGTGATCTGCCGTCTCGGCCTCCCAAAGTGCTGGGATTACAGGCTTGAGCCACCAGCAGCCCGGCCCTATTTTTTGAGACAGAGTCTCACTCTGTCACCAGGCTGGAGTGCAGTGGTCCGACCTGGAAGCTCACTGCAAGCTCCGCCTCCGGGTTCCACGCCATTCTCTGCCTCAGCCCCTCCCGAGTAGCTGGGACTACAGAAGCCCACCACCACGGCTAATTTTTGTATTTTTAGTAGAGGCCGGGCTTCACTGTATTTATGGGATGGTGCTTGATCTCCTGACCTCATGATCTGCCCTCCTCAGCCTCCCAAAGTGTTGGGGGATTGGGGCAGGACCACTGTAGCCCCTTTTTATTTTTATATTTTGGTAGTCTTGCTGTATTGCATGAGCTAGATTGCAGTGAATCTTGGCTCACTGCAGACTCCACCTCCCAGGTTCAAGTGATTCTCCTGCCTCAACCTCCCAACTAATGGGATTAGAAGCATGCACCACCACACACCCGGCTAATTTTTGTATTTTCTTTTCTTTTCTTTTTTTTTTGAGGCCGGTCACAAGCTCTGTCGCCAGGCTGGAGTGCAGGTGGCGGGATCTCAGCTCACTCACCAGGCTCACTTCCTCCCGAGTTCCATGTTCTCCTGCCTCAGCCTCCCGAGGTAGCTGGGACTACAGGCGCCAGCCACCTAAGCCCGGCCTAGTTTTTGTGTATTTTTTTTTAGTAGAGATGGGGTTTCACTGTGTTAGCCAGGATGGTCTCGATCTCCTGTCCTCGTGATCCGCCCGTCTCGGCCTCCCAAAGTGCTGGGATATTTTTTGTATTTTCAGTAGCGACTGGGTTTCACCATGTTGGCTAGGCTGGTCTTGAATGCCTAGCCTCAAGTAATCCGCCCACCTCAGCCTCCCGAAGAGCGGAGATTACAGGTGTGAGCCACTGTGCCCAACCCAACCCTGGATCTCTTTTAAACAAGACAATGCTCACTGTTGCCACAGAACAATGAGTGGGGTACGTGTGGCCCAGTGTGTTTGGCCACATAACTGCCAGGCCAGCGGGAAAGAGACTCCAGACTGTCTCCACTCAGATACAAATGTTGTGTGTGTTGTGTGTGTGTGTTCTGGTCTCATGTTTGTTTTTATCGTTTGTTTGTTTTGAGACAGGGTGTCGCTCTGTCACTGAGGCTGGAGCGCAGTGGTGCAGTCAGAACTCACTGCAGCCTCAAACCACCGGGATCAATCAATTCTCCCACTTCAGCCTCCCACGTAGCTGGAACCACAGGTGCACACCACTGCGCCCAGCTAAATTATTTTATTTTTAGTAGAGATGAGGTCTCACTATGTTGTCCAGGCTGGTCTTGATCTCTTAGCCTCAAGCAATCCTCCTGCCTCGGCCTCCCAAAGTGTTGAGATTACAGGCGCAAGTCATTGTGCGTGGCTTGTGTTCTTATGTTTCTTCCTTTCTTTTTCTTTCGAGGTAGCGTCTCAGTCTGTCACCCAGGCTGGAGTGCAGTGGTGTGATCATAGCTCACTGTAGCCTCAGCTTCCTGGGCTCAAGCAATCCTCCGATTTCAGCCTCCTGGGCCTGGCCAGCATGGTGAAACCCCGTCTGTACTAAAAATACAAAAATGTAGTCAGGTGTAGTGGCGCGCGCCTGAAATCCCAGCTACGCGGGAGGCTGAGGCAAGAGAATCGCTTGAACCTGGAAGGTGGAGGTCGCAGCGAGCCAAGATCATGCCACAGAACTCCAGCTTGGGCGACAGAGACAGACTCTGTTTCAAAAAAACCCCAAACAAACCATATTTGGAGTTTGGGGTTCCCAGCAGGGCTGTTTCCCAAGCCTGAGCCTGGCTGTTTCTGCCAGAATTCGTTGCACGTGTTGGCTGGGATCCTCCCCCACCCTCCAGCCTCACAGCTATTCTCTGTCCTCCCACCAGCTTCATGTACTGGACTGACTGGGGAACTCCCGCCAAGATCAAGAAAGGGGGCCTGAACGGTGTGGACATCTACTCGCTGGTGACTGAAAACATTCAGTGGCCCAATGGCATCACGCTAGGTATGTTCGCAGGACAGCTGTCCCAGCCAGGGCCGGGCACAGGCTGAAGGACTGACGGGGGTCACCAGGTGGCTCTGGGACAAGCCCAAGCTGCTCCCTGAAGGTGTCCCTCTTTCTTTTCTTTGTTTTTTTCTTTTTTTTGAGATGAGGTCTTGGTCTGTCACCCAGGCTGGAGTGCAGGGGCGCAATCGTAGCTCACTGCAGCCTCCACCTCTCAGACTCAAGTGATCCTCCTGCCTCACCCTCCTGAGTAGCTGAGACTACAGACACGTGCCACCACACAGACTAATTGTATTTTATTTTGGGGAAGAGACAAAGTCTTGTTATGTTGGCCTGGCTGGTCTCAAACTCCAGGGTGCAAGGGTCCCTGCCACCTCCGTCTTCCAAACTGCTAAGATGACAGTACGTGGGCCGCCGTACCCAGCCTCCCTGAGGTTTTTCTGACCTGCAGCTCCCCTACCTGCCTGTTGCAGAGGGCGTCACAGGGGAGGGGTTCCGGCTCACACATGGTTGGAGCTGCCTCTCCAGGTACCTCTGCCGGGTCCCTGGGGGGTTCTTCCTGCCTGGATCAGCGTGGCCAGGCCCGCAGGCCCCTCTGGGACTGGCATCGGCACGTGACCTCTCCTTATCCACTTGTGTGTTCTAGATTTCCCCAGTGGCCGCCTCTACTGGGTTGACTCTAAACTTCACTCCATCTCAAGCATCAACGTCAACGGGGGCAACCGGAAGACCGTCTTGGAGGACGAAAAGAGGCTGGCCCACCCCTTCTCCTTGGCCATCTTTGAGGTGCGGCTTACGTACGAGATTCAAGAACTTAGATGGCAGATAGACACAGACTGTGTAGATCACTCAAGCCAAGACGAATGCGGAAAACTGGTCGTGACTAGGAGGAGGTCTTAGACCTGAGTTATTTCTATTTTCTTTTTTTTTTTTTTTGAGACGGAGTTTCGCTCTTGTTGCCCAGGCTAGAATGCAATGGTGTGATCTTGGCTCACCGCAACCTCCACCTCCCAGGTTCAAGCAATTCTCCTGTCTTAGGCTCCCCAATAGTTGGGATTATAGGCACGGACCACCATGCCCGGCTAATTTTGTATTTTTAGTAGAGACAGGGTTTCTCCATGTTGGCCAGGCTGGTCTCGAACTCCTGACCTCAGGTGATCCGCCTGCCTCTGCCTCCCAAAGTGCTGGCTGGGATTACAGGCGTGAGCCACCGCGCCTGGTGCTTTGTATTCTTTTTACTGAGAGCAGTGAAAGGCAGTGATCCTTGGTCACATGTGATCTTGGCTCTCGGGACACATTTGACGATTTCTAGAGATTTTTTGGTTGTCACAAGTTGATGGGGAAGACTGTTGGCATGTAGTGGGTAGAGGCCAGTGACGTTGCTGAACGCCCAGAACAGAGAAGTAGCAGGCCCTAGATACAGCTACGATGGGGAAACCTGCTCTAAGGAAATGGCATTATTTTATAACCCCACGTTCCTGGCAGCATGATTACCCAGAGCCAAAAGTGGAGTCCCCCCAGGTCTGTTCGTCCATTTGCATTTTAGTAAAGGAATAGCTGAGGCCGGGTAATTTATAAAGAAAAGAGGTTTAAACTGGGCACGGCAACCTACGCCTATAATCCCAGAACTTTGGGAGGCTGAGGCAGGAGGATCACTTGAGTCCCGGAGTGCGAGACCAGCCTGGCCAACATGACGAAACCCTGTCTCTACAAAAAATACAAAAAGGGCCGGGCGCGGTGGCTCAAGCCTGTAATCCCAGCACTTTGGGAGGCCGAGATGGGCGGATACCGAGGTCAGGAGATCGAGACCATCCTGGCTAACACGGTGAAACCCCGTCTCTACTAAAAAATACAAAAAACTAGCCGGGCGAGGTGGCGGGCGCCTGTAGTCCCAGCTACTCGGGAGGCTGAGGCAGGAGAATGGCGTAAACCCAGGAGGCGGAGCTTGCAGTGAGCTGAGATCCGGCCACTGCACTCCAGCCTGGGCGACAGAGCGAGACTCCGTCTCAAAAAAAAAAAAAAAATACAAAAAGTAGCCAGGTGTGGTGGCAGGCACCTGTAATCCCGGGTTCTCCAGAGACCGAGCCATGAGAATTGCTTGATCCCAGGAGTTGGAAGCTGCAGTGAGCCAAGATCATGCCACTGCACTTCAGCCTGGGCGACAGAGTGGGACTCTGTCTCAAAAAAAAAAAGAAAAGAAAAGAAAAAAAGTTCTGGAAATGGATGGTGGTGATGGTGATACTTGCACAACAGTGTGAATCTGCTTAAGGCCATTGAACTGTGCACTTACAAATAGCTGAGATGGTACATTTTATGTTATGTATATTTTTACCACAATTAAAAACTAGTTGTGGGCCAGGCATGGTGGCTCATGCCTATAATCCCACCACTTTGGGAGGTTGAGGGAGGCGGATCATGAGGTCAGGAGTTCGAGACCAGCCAGGCCAACATGGTGAAACCCCCATCTCTACTAAAAATACAAAAAATAGCCAGGTGTGGTGGCACACGCCTGTAGTCCCAGCTACTCGGGAGGCTGAGGCAGGAGAGCCGCTTGAACCTGGGAGGCTAAGATTGCAGTGAGCCGAAATTGTGCCACTGCACTCTAGCCTGGGTGACAGAGCAAGACTTAGTCTCAAAAAAAAAAAAAAAAAAAAAAAAAGGCTAGCTGTGGGTGAGGCATGGTGGCTCACGCTTGTAATTCCAGCACTTTGGGAGACCGAGGCAGGTGGATAGCCTGAGGTCAGGAGTTTGAATCCAGCCTGGCCAACATGGTGAAATCCCGTCTCTACTAAAAATACAAAAAATTAGCCAGGTGTGGTGGCATGTGCTTGTAATCCCAGCTACTCGGGAGGCTGAAGCAGGAGAATCGTTTGAACCCGGGAGGTGGAGGTTGCAGTGAGCCGAGACTGGGCCACTGTACTCCAGCCTAGGCAACAAGAGTAAAATTCTGTCTCAAAAAACAAACAAACAAACTAGTTGTGGAGAGAGGGTGGCCTGTATCTCATCCCAGTGTTTAATGGGATTTGTCATCTTCCTTGCTGCCTGTTTAGGACAAAGTATTTTGGACAGATATCATCAACGAAGCCATTTTCAGTGCCAACCGCCTCACAGGTTCTGATATCAATTTGTTGGCCGAAAACCTACTGTCCCCAGAGGATATGGTCCTCTTCCACAACCTCACCCAGCCAAGAGGTAAGGGTGGGTCAGCCCCACCCCCACCTTGAAACCTCCTTGTGGAAACTCTGGAATGTTCTGGAAATTTCTGGAATCTTCTGGTCTATCTGATGATCTGGTTCCTGCCCTGACTCCGCTTCTTCTGCCCCAGGAGTGAACTGGTGTGAGAGGACCACGCTGAGCAATGGCGGCTGCCACTATCTGTGCCTACCTGCCCCACAGATCAACCCCCAGTCGCCCAAGTTTACCTGCACCTGCCCGGACGGCATGCTGCTGGCCAAGGACATGAGGAGCTGCCTCACAGGTGCGGCACACGCCTTGTTTCTGTGTCCTGTGTCCTCCAACTGCCCCTCCTGAGACTCTCTGCTTATCTGTCAAATGGGTACCTCTAAGTCATTGTGAGGACTTGTGAGTCGAGGACTTGTGAGTCGGGAAAACCATACTTTTCTTTCCTTGGATGGACACATCAGCACTGGGCTGGACATATACCCAGTTCCCCTTTGATACCTGGTTTCCTCTTTCCCGGACCTCTGAAGAGGTGATATGATTTCTGACAAGGGCCCTGAGGGAGGAAATGGTCCCCTTTGTTGACTTTTATTTCTCTTTTTTGAGATTTGCTCTGTCACCCAGGCTGGAGTGCAGTGGTGCCATCTTGGCTCACTGCTGCCTCTCCTATTGGGTTCAAGCAATTCTCATGCCTCAGCCTCCCAAGTAGCTGGGATTACAGGCATGCACCACCACGCCTGGCTAATTTTTGTATTTTTAGTACAGACAGGGTTTCTCCACGGTGGCCAGGCTGGTGTCGAACTCCTGACCTCAGGTGATCCACTCACCTCTGCCTCTTCAAGTGCTAGGATTACAGGCATGAACCACCGTGCCAGGCCCCCTTTGTGGACTTTTCTCATCCTCTGAGAAAGTCTCAATTGAGGCCAACACCTCCCTCAAGCAAATTGAATCTCCCTTTTGTTTTTTTTTTTTTTTTTGAGACGGAGTCTAGCTCTGTCGCCCGGGCTGGAGTGCAGTGGCTGGATCTCAGCTCACTGCAATCTCTGCCTCCCGGGTTCACGCCATTCTCCTGCCTCAGCCTCCCGAGTAGCTGGGACTACAGGCGCCCGCCACCTCGCCCGGCTAGTTTTTTGTATTTTTTAGTAGAGATGGGGTTTCACCGTGTGAGCCAGGATGGTCTCGATATCCTGACCTCGTGATCCGCCCGTCTCGGCCTCCCAAAGTGCTAGGATTACAGGCTTGAGCCACCGCGCCCGGCCTTTATTTTATTTTTTTATTTTTTGGTTTCTTTTTTTTTGATACAGGGTCTCACTCTGACGTCCAGGCTGGAGTGCAGTGATGGGATCATAGCTCGCTGCGGCCTCTACCTCCTGGGCTCAAGCGATCCTTCCACTTCAACCTCCTGAGTAGCTGGGAGTACAGGCGTGCACCACCACACCTGGCTAATTTTTTGTTGTTGTTGTATGTAGAGACGAGATTTTGCCATGTTGACCAGGCTGGTCTTAAACTCCTGGACTCAAGAGATCCTCCTGCCTTGGCCTCCCAAGGTCATTTTAGACTTCTCCTCATTAGGCACACACTTATTAGAGGGGCTTGCAGGCATGTGGCACTCAGAAGACGTTTATTTATTCTTTCAGAGGCTGAGGCTGCAGTGGCCACCCAGGAGACCTCCACCGTCAGGCTAATGGTCAGCTCCAAAGCTGTAGCGACACAGCACACAACCACCCGGCCTGTTCCCAACACCTCCCAGCTGCCTGGGGCCACCCCTGGGCTCACCACGGCGGAGACAGTGACGATGTCTCACCAAGGTAAAGGCTGGGCCTTCCCTGGGCCCCCCTTCCCCAGGAGGTGGGCCCCTTCAGTGGCCACGAACATTTTGGTCACGAGATGGAGTCCAGGGTGGCGTCCTCACTCCCTTGCTGACCTTCTCTCACTTGGGCCATGTGTCTCTGGGCCCTCAGTTTCCCTATCTGTAAAGTGGGCCTCATACCAGTTCTTGCCCTCTTTGCAAGGATTAAATGGGCCAAATCATATGAGGGGCCGGGTCCTTCAGGCTCCTGGTTCCCAAAGTCAGCCACACACAGTCTGGGTCCTGAAATTTTATCAAGGCACATTCGCTGCCTCACCTTCAGGCATCCGCCCAGAAAGGCCAGGACTCAGGCAAGGAGAGGGAGGGATTCCTCAGTACGCAGCTTTTCGCAGAGGCTCCAAAAGGCTAAGGAATCCAGTACATTTTAACACAATTTTACAATTTTTTTTTTTTTTTGAGATGGAGTTTTGCTCTTGTTGCCCAGGCTGGAGTGCAGTGGCGCGATCTCGGCTCACCATAACCTCTGGCTCCTGGGTTCAAGCGATTCTCCTGTCTCAGCCTCCGGAGTAGCTGGGATTACAGGCATGCGCCACCACGCCTGGCTAATTTTGTGTTTTTAGTACAGACAGGGTTTCTCTATGTTGGTCAGGCTGGTCGTGAACTCCCAACCTCAGGTGATCCGCCTGCCTGAGCCTCCCAAACTGCTGGGATTATAGGCATGAGCCACCACGCCTGGCCTTTTTTTGTTTTGTTTTGTTTTGTTTTGTTTTGTTTTGTTTTTTGAGACAGAGTCTCGCTCTCACCCATGCTGTAGTGCAGTGACGCGGTCTCGGCTCATGGTAACCTCCGCTTCCCAGGTTCAAGCGATTCTTCTGCCTCCGTCTCCCAAGTAGAGTAGCTGGGATTACAGGCACCGCCGCCATGCCTGGCTAATTTTTGCATTTTTAGTAGAGATGGGGTTTCACAATGTTGGCCAGGCTGGTCTCAAACTTCTGACCTCAAGTCATCTGCCCACCTCGGCCCCCGCCAAGTGCTGGGATTATAGGCGTGAGCCACCACACCGGGCCTACAATTTATTTTTTGGTGACTCATACCTGTAATCCCAGCACTTCGGGCGGCCAAGGTGGGAGAATGGCTTGAGCCCAGGAGTTCAAGTCCAGCCTGGGCAACACAGCAAGACCCTATCTCTACTACAAAATAAGTAACAAAGAAACTAATTTTTTTTCTTTTAAAACCCAACTATTCAACATGGTAATGCAATATATTTTTTAAAATTCTTTTTTTTGAAACGGAGCCTCTCACTGTTGCCCAGGCTGGAGTACAGTGTCGCCATCTCGACTCACTGCACCCTCCGCCTCCCGGGTCCAAGTGATTCTCCTGCCTCAGCCTCCCGAGTAGCTGGGATTACAGGTGCCCACCACCATGCCCGGCTAATATTTTTGTATTTTTAGTAGGGACGGTTTCACAATGTAGGGCAGGCTGGTCTTGAACTCCTGACCTCGTGATCCACCTGCCTTGGCCTCCCAAAGTGCTGGGATTACAGGCATGAGCCACGGTGCCTGGCCAAAACTTTTTTATTTTTATTTTTTTGGGACACGGTCTCACTGTATACCCCAGACTGGAATGATAGAGCACTGTCACGGCTCACTGCAGCCTCAACCTCCCGGGGACCAGGTGATCTTCCCACTTCAGTCTCCCAGGTAGCTGGGACTACAGGCATGAGCCACCACACCCAGCTAATTTTTGAATTTTTTTGTAGAGACGGGGTTTCGCCTTGTGGCCCAGGCTGGTCTCCAACTCCCGGGCTCAAGCGATCTGCCCACCTTGGCCTCCCAAAGTGCTGAGATTAATGCAATTTAAACAAAATTTTGGCCAGGCATGGTGGCTCACGCCTGTATTCCCAACACTTTGGGAGGAAAAGGCGGGCAGATCACTTGAGGTCAGGAGTTCGAGACTAACCTGGCCAACATGGTGAAACCCCCAGTTTACTAAAAAAACACAAAAGTTACCTGGGCATAGTGGTGGGCGCCTGTAATCCCAACTCCTTGGGATGCTGAGGGTAGAGAATTGCTTGAACTTGGGAGGCAGTGAGCCAAGGTCATGCCACTGGACTCCAGCCTGGGTGACAGAGCAAAACTCTGTCTCCAAAAACATTTTTTTTTTTTTTTTTTTCAAATCATCACAGTATAGCCAAGGCCTGGCCACTTACTTCTGTAAATAAAGTTTTATTGGAGCCAGTGGTCCAGTGAGGCCGAATCCTGCAGGTGTAAGATCATAGCCTATCCTTGAAAATGTTGATATTTTGTTCATTGGGGGATTTTTTCATTAATTTAAATTTTAAAAAATAACATATTAAAGGCCAGTGTGGAGGTGCATGCCTGCAGTCCTAGCTACACCCAGAGGCTGAGGCAGGAGACTCGCTTGAGCCCAAGAGTTGAAGTCCAGCCTGGGCAACATAGTAAGACTCCCATCTCTAAAAATAAAAATAATGCATTAGAATATTATTGGATTCCTGGGCAGGGCACAGTGGCTCACGCGTGTAATACCAGCACTTTGGGAGGCTGAGGCAGGCGGATCACATGAGGTCAGAAGTTTGAGACCAGCCTGGCCAACATGGTGAAACCCTGTCTCTACTAAAACACAAAAATTAGCCAGGCATGGTGGCACACACCTGTAATCCCAGCTACTCGGGAGGCTGAAGCATGAAAATCACTTGAATCCAGGAGGCAGAGGTTGCAGTGAGCTGAGATTGTGCCATTGCACTCCAATCCTGGAGGACAAGAGTGATACTCCGTCCCCACCCCACCCCCCAAAAAAAGGAATATTATCGGATTCCTAAGCTTTTTGGCTCCTCCTTTAGTTTGGGGACTGGGGTGAGGGTCTGGCTGTCTTCGTCCTACAAGACCTGGCCTCACTGTCCTCCCTGGATGTGATGAGACCCAGGTATGGGTCAGGACGTCATTCATTTGTCCACCAGAGGGCGCCCAACCTGCTTTGAGCTGCTGGGATATGGTGCTCCTAGACTTCTAGCAAACAAAAAAAAATGGCACATCAGCAAATTTCAGACCATTCTTTTTTTTTTTTTTTTTTTTTTTCCCCAGAGTAGCTGAAACCTTTGTTCAGTTACAAGCAGGATAAAATGGAAACTGCCTGGGAGAGGCCAGGAAACCTTCTTTCTTTGGGGAGGTGGGGCACTGCTAGAATTCCAGACCTCCTCAAATTTGGCAAAGAAGCCGTTCGTTCATTCGTTCGTTCGTTCGTTCGTTCGTTTGTTCGTTCATTCATTCATTTGTGTAGAGAGGAGGGAGTTCTGGCTATGTTGCCCAGACTGGTCTCAAATTCCTGGCCTTAGGTGATTCTCCTGTCGTGGTCTCCTAATGTGCTGCGATTACAGGCGTGAGTCACCGTGCCTAGCTCTAGTGGACTTGAAATGTTGACTTGCCCGGGGCCTTTATGTTGAATGGCCCAGGTCTACTTGCATGGTTCTGTACCGAGGTTATCCCCATCCCATAATTCGTGGGACAGTTGATGCAGGACAATCAGCCTCTGTGCCATTCAACCTCAGGACTGAGCATGCTGGGCACTGTAGGGTCCGAAGGTGGCTCCCCTGTCCCCTTCAAAATACACTCATTGTTTTTTTTTTTGTTGTTGTTTTTTTTTTTTTTTTTTTGAGGCGGAGTCTTCACTCTGTCGCCCAGGCTGGAGTGCAGTGGCGCGATCTCGGCTCACTGCAAGCTCCGCCTCCCGGGTCCGCGCCATTCTCCTGCCTCAGCCTCCCAAGTAGCTGGGACTACAGGCGCCCGCCACCGCGCCCGGCTAATTTTTTGTGTTTTAGTAGAGACGGGGTTTCACCGTGTTAGCCAGGATGGTCTCGATCTCCTGACCTCGTGATCCGCCCGTCTCGGCCTCCCAAAGTGCTGGGATTACAGGCTTGAGCCACTGCGCCCGGCCAGAAATAAATGTTTATTCTTTTTTTCTTTTTGAGATGTAGTCTTGCTCTATTGCCCAGGCTGGAGTGCAGTGGCACGATCTCGGCTCACCGCAACCTCTGCCTCCTGGGTTCAAGTGATTCTCCTGCCTCAGCCTCCTGAGTAGGTGGGATTACAGGTGCCCGCCACCACGCCTGGCTAATTTTTGTATTTTTAGTAGAGACAGGGTTTCACTGTGTTGGCCAGGCTGGTCTTGAACTCCTGACCTCAGGCAATTTGCCCACCTCAGCCTCCCAAAGTGCTCGGATTACAGGTTTGAGCCACTAGGCCTGGCTTTTTTTTTTTTTGAGAGGGAGTCTTGCTCTGTTGCCCAGGTTGAAGTGCAATGATGCGATCTTGGCTCACTGCAACTCCATCTCCCGGGTTCAAGTGATTCTCCTTCCTCAGCCTCCCAAGTAGCTGGAATTACAGGTGCCCGCCACCACGCCCACCTAATTTTGTATTTTTAGTAGAGACAGGGTTTCACTATGTTGATCAGGCTGGTCTTGAACTCCTGACCTTAGGTGATCCACCCGCCTCAGCCTCCCAAAGTGCTGTGATTACAGGTGTGAGCCACCACGCCCGGACCAAAATATGCTCATTTTAATAAAATGCAGAGATAAGTTGACGAAAATTTCACCCACAACCTTGTCAACCTCCTGGAATGAAAGCGTCTGCGACCCTGCCCTAAAGACCCATGAATGTGAGGCTCCAGAACCTTCTCAGGCTGGGCTCGGTGCCTCACGCCTATAATCCCCACACTTTGGAAGGCTGAGACAGGAGGATCACTTGAGTTCAAGACCAGCCTGGGCAACATAGCCAGACCCCTATTTCTATCCTCCCAAAAAAAAGCCTTCTGAAACTGGAATGGAGTCCCGCAACTTTGGT
Organism: Papio anubis; assembly: GCF_008728515.1. NCBI lineage: Eukaryota > Metazoa > Chordata > Mammalia > Primates > Cercopithecidae > Papio > Papio anubis. The sequence goes on along the minus strand of NC_044995.1, from coordinate 40,736,292 downwards.
AACTCACAAATAAGCCCGTGTGGCGTCTCACAGACTCGGGAAATTCTCCAAGTGCCCAGGGAGACGTGCTGGGCACTTTCCTGGCCGTGACTGCCGTCCTCTGCCTGCTCCATTTCTTGGTGGTCTTCCTTTAGACCTGGGCCTCACTCTTGCTTCTCTCCTGCAGCTCTGGGCGACGTTGCTGGCAGAGGAAATGAGGAGAAACCCAAGAGCGTGGGAGCTCTGTCCATCGTCCTCCCCACTGGTAAGCGCGGGCCAGTCCCCCAGCATCCCCCAGGTCACAGCCTCCTGCAAGGTGACCTCGTGCCTGGCCAGTTGGGCCTGTTCACCTTTTCTCCCGGGCAGGGTACAGCCCCACTGAGTGTCCCTTATCACCCCGACAGCCTCTCCCGGCTTCGGGCTGACAGTGACAAGATCAGACAGCTAAGGGGTCAGATGGAGGACGTGGAGCTGGGTCCTGTGCTGCGGACATGGCCTCACTGAGACTTGAGTGCCTTCTGGGGAACTGGTTCTCTTGCAGGGGACTGTGTGGAGAGGCGCACTCTCGCTGCCTCACTCATGCTCATCCTAACTCACATCACATTTCTTTTTTCCTTTTTTCTTAAATTTTAAGAAAAAAGAAATTTGGCCGGGCGTGGTGGCTCAAGCCTGTAATCCCAGCACTTTGGGAGGCCGAGACGGGTGGATCACAAGGTCAGGAGATCGAGACCATCCTGGCTAACACGGTGAAACCCCGTCTCTACTAAAAAAATACAAAAACCTAGCTGGGCGAGGTGGCGGGCGTCTGTAGTCCCAGCTACTCGGGAGGCTGAGGCAAGAGAATGGCGTGAACCCGGGAGGCGGAGCTCCCGCTTTGTTGAGACAAAGCGAGACTCTGTCTCAACAAAAAAAAAAAAAAAAAAAAAAAGAAAAGAAAAAAGAAATTTAATTTGTTTTAGAGACAGAGTCTTGCTCTGTCACCCAGGCTAGAGTGCAGGGGCGCGATCATGCCTTGCTGTAGCCTCAATGTCTAGGCTCAAGTGATCCTCCCACCTCGGCCTCCCGAGTAGCTGGTACAAGCCACTGTACCCCGGTTCCTATTTCTTAAAAAGTCACAGCCTTGTGTGTGGCTAATCCTGGACAGAAATATGGAAGAAGTCAGCTACTTCTGGGCTGTGGCTCACCCAGTGGGCTTCAGGTTACACATTCCTTATACTTACGAGGCTGGGCGCCGTGGCTCATGCCTGTAATCCCAGCACTTTGGGAGGCTGAGGTGGGTGGATCGCTTGGGCTTAGGGCTTCGAGACCAACCTGGGCAACATGGCGAAACCCTGTTTCTACAAAAGATACAAAAATTAGCTGGGCAGGTGACACTTGCCTGTGGTCCCAGCTACTTGAGGGGCTGAGGTAGGAGGATTGCTTGAACCTGGGAGGTCAAGGTTGCAGTGAACTGAGACTGCGCCACTGTACTCCAGCCTGGCAACAGAGCAAGACTCCGTCTCAAAATAAATAAATAAATAAAATTCTTATGGATAGAGTTGCCTATTTTCTGTTTGTTTGTTTTTTTTTTTTCTTTTTGGTTTTTTTTTGAGATGGAGTCTTGCCCTGTCACCCAGGTTGGAGTGCAGTGACACGATCTTGGCTCACTGCAACCTCCACCTCCCGGGTTCAAGCGATTCTCCTGCCTCAGCCTCCCGAGTAGCTGGGACCATAGGCGCCCACCCCCACGCCCAGCTAATTTTTGTAGTTTTTAGTAGAGATGGGGTTTCACTATGTTGGCCAGGCTGATCTTGAACTCCTGACCTCATGATCCACCCGCCTCAGCCTCCCAAGGTGCTGGGATTATAGGCGTGAGCCACCGCGCCTGGCCTGTTTATTTTTTGTTTTTTTGAGATGGAGTCTCGCTTTGTTGCCCAGGCTGGAGTGCAGTTGCTCAACCTCAGCTCACTGCAACCTCCGCCTCTTGTGTTCAAGCAGTTCTCCTGCCTCAGCCTCCCGAGTAGCTGGGATTACAGGCACGCACCGCCATACCTGGCTGGTTTTTGTAATTTTAGTAGAGATGGGGTTTCACCTCATTGGCCAGGCTGGTCTCAACACAAAAAAAAAAAAAAAAAAAAAAAGCCGGATATGGTGGTGCATGTCTATAGTCCCAGCTATTCAGAAAGCTGAGTTGGGAGGATCGCTTGAGGCCAGGAGGTTGAGGCTGCAGTGATCTATGATGATGCCACTGCACTCCAGCCTGGGGCACAGAGCAAGACACTGTCTCTCTTTTTTTTTTTTTTTTTTTTGACGGAGTCTTGCTCTGTCACCAGACTGGAGTGCAGTGGTGCAATCTCAGCTCACTGCAACCTCCGCCTCCCGGGTTCAAGCAATTCTCTTGCCTCAGTCTCCCGAATAGCTGGGACTACAGGTACCCGCCACCACGCCCAGCTAATTTTTGTCTTTTTAGTAGAGACGGGGTTTCACCATGTTGGCCAGGCTGGTCTCGAACTCCTGACCTCATGATCTGCCCGCCTCGGCCTCCCAAAGTGCTGGGATTACAGGCGTGAGCCACTGTGCCCAGACCTCAAGACTATCTCTAAACAAACATAAAAGACCAGGAGTCCAGGTTATGGTACGATGCCCGTGTTTTCGCTCCAGCCATGGAGCTGGGTCTCTTGTCTTGAGCGGAGCTGTGTGACAGAGTGTGCCTCTCCCTACAGTGCTCCTCGTCTTCCTCTGCTTGGGGGCCTTCCTCCTCTGGAAGAACTGGCGGCTGAAGAGCATCAACAGCATCAACTTTGACAACCCTGTCTATCAGAAGACCACAGAGGATGAGGTCCACATTTGCCGCAACCAGGACGGCTACAGCTACCCCTCGGTGAGTGACCCCCTCTAGAAGGCCAGAGCCCATGGCGGCCCCCTCCCGGCTGGAGGCGTAGGATTCTCAGGCCAAGGCTTCCCCAGCCCTCCAGATCGAGGACGGCCTTAGGTGAATGCTTCTGTGCGCTCGTTCAGAATGTCAGTGGACAACGGCCTCGGTGATGTAAGGAACGCTGGATCAGCGAATAGAGTTCCATCAGATGGTGACGGGGCAAAGAAAGTCAAAAGGAGTTCAGAGGCCGGGCGTGGCGGCTCACGCCTGTAATCCCAGCACTTTGGGAGGCCAAGGTGGTGGATCACCTGAGGTCAGGAGTTCAAGATCAGCATGCCCAGCATAAGGAAACCCCATCTCTACTAAAAATACAAAAAATTAGCTGGGCGTGGTAGCAGGCACCTGTAATCCCAGCTACTTGGGAAGCTGAGATAGAAAAATGGCTTGAACCCGGGAGGCGGAGGTTGCAGTGAGCCGAGATCGCGCCACTGCACTGCAGCCCGGGTGGCAAGAGCAAAACTCCATTTCAAAAAAAAGGAGTTCAGAGGCCAGACATGGTGGTTCATACATGTGATCCCAGAACTTGGGGAGGCTGAGCAGGTGAATCACCTGAGCTCAGAGTTCATGACCAGCCTGCGCAGCATAGCAACACCCCATCTCTGCAAAAAAATAAAAATTTAGCCTAGACAAGCACCTATAGTTACAGCTACTAGGGAGGCTAAAGTAGGAGGTCAAGACTGCAGTGAGTCGTGATTGCACCACTGCACTCCAGTCTGGGTGACAGAGCAAGACTTTGTCTCTTAAAAAAACAAAACAAAACTCAAAGAAGGGTTTCCAGAGGGCTGGGAGGGAGGAAGGGAGAGGAGGTGTTTTTTGTGTGTGTTTTTGTTGTTGTTGTTGTTTTGAAACAGGGTCTTGCTTTGCCACCCAGGCTGGAGTGCAGTGTTGCGATCTTGGCTCACTGCAACTTCTGCCTCCTGGGTTCAAGCAATTCTCATGCCTCAGCCTCAGCCTCCTGAGTAGCTGGGATTACAACACTATGCCCGGGTAATTTCTGTATTTTTAGTAGAGATGAGGTTTTGCCATGTTGCCCAGACTGGTCTCGAACTCCTGACCTCAAGTGATCCACCCGCCTTGGCCTCCCCACGTGCTGGGATTGCAGGCGTGCGCTACCATGCCCGCCTTGATCTTCAGACAAGGGGTTTAGGGTAGGTAGGCTTCTCTGAGCCAGAGGAACAGCCTGTGCGAAGGCCCTGAGGCTGGACCATGCCTGTTGGGTTTGAGGCCGTTGTAGCTGGAGCAAAGAGGGGTAAAAAGGCAGGAGACGACCAGGCTGGTTGTGCAGAGCCTCGTGGGCCACCGGGGGGAGGACTTTGGCTTTTGCCCTGAGAGCGGTGGGAAGTGACTGAATGGTGTACTCACCGTCTCCCTCTGGCGGCTCCTGGCGGAACATGCTGAGGGATCAGGATGTGGGAGGCTGCCGAGCCCAGGAGGTGAGAAGTAGGTGGCCTCCGGCCGAGTTTCCTGAATGCTGGACTGATCGTTTCCGCTGTTTACCATCTGTTGGCTGAGACAGATGGTCAGTCTGGAGGATGACGTGGCGTGAACATCTGCCTGGAGTCCCTGGAGTCCGTCCCTGCCCAGAACCCTTCCTGAGACCTCGCCGGCCTCGTTTTAGTCAAAGACAGAGAAGACCGCTTGGTGATGGCTCAAACCTGTAATCCCAGCACTTTGGGAGGCGAGACAGAGGCGGATCACGAGTCAGGAGATCAGAGACCATCCTGGCGAACAAATTAAAACCCGTCTCTACTAAAAATACAAAAACTTGAGGCAAAGTGGCGCTGTAGTCCCAAACTACTCGGGAGGCTGAGGCAGGGAGAATGGCGTAAACCCGAGCGGAGCTTGCAGTGAGCTGAGATCCACGGCCTGCATCAGCCAGGGCGACAGAGCCAGACTCCGTCTCAAAAAGACAACAGAGAAGATAGAAAGCATTGCCTACAGAGCTTTGTTTTATGTTATTGTCATCGGGAGGCAGAACAGGCTTGGGACAGTGTCAGCGGTGACAGGTTGGGATTTTTGGTTTCTTTCTTTACTTGTGAAGGAGGAGAGAAACAGGCCCGGGGTGCCAGGATGACACGTCCATTTGGAAGTTTTGAGTTTCTCTCCACCGTGACACAATCCTCAAACGTGGAAGATGAAAGGGCAGGGGATGTCAGGTCCAGAGAAGCAAGTGGCTTTCAACACACGACAGCAGATGTCACCAACGGGACCCCTGGCCCTGCCTCGTCCACCAGTCTCTAAGCCGAACCCTTAAACTCAGGAGTCAACGTGTTTACCTCTTCTACGCAAGCCTTGCTCAACAGCCAAGTTAGCCTTTGCCCTGTCACCCCGGAATCAGGACCCACCCAGTGTCTTTCAAGCTGGGCTTGTACCTTCCTCAAACCGGGTAAGGGATTCATGGCATCGGAACTGATCCGGCTGAATCCGGGGTGGCACCGAGACCAAACTCATTCCCCAAATGACGCCACTTCCCAGAGGGAGAGCCTGAGTCTCTGGTCACCCTTCATATTTATTAAGTGCCTGAGACACCCGGTTACCTTGGCCATGAGGACACGTGGCCTGCACCCAGGTGTGGCTGTCAGGACGCCAGCCTGGTGCCCGTCCTCCCCACCCCTACCCACTTCCATTCCTGTGGTCTCCTTGCACTTTCTCAGTTCAGAGTTGTACATTGTGTCAATTCAGCATCTGTGTTGTTTTGCACTGTTTTCTGTCCTGTGTGTTGGGATGGGATCTCAGGCCAGGGAAAGCCCGTGTCAATGAATGCCAGAGACAGAGAGGGGCAGGTTGACCGGGATTTCAAAGCCGTGATGGTGAATATTGAGAACTGCCATTGTCTTCTTTATGTCTGCTCACCTAGTGCCTCCACTACTATGCAAATGCCTCCAAGCCATTCACATCCCCGATCTTGTCATTGATGGGTATGTGTTTAAAACATGCATGGTAAGGCCAGGTGCAGTGGCTCACGCCTGTAATCCCAGCACTTTGGGAGGCCCAGGAGGGCGGATCATCTGAAGTTAGGAGTTCGAGACCAGCCTGGCCAACATGGTGAAACTCTGTCTCTACAAAAAATACAAAAGGTAGCCGGGTGTGGTGGTGCATACCTGTAATCCCAGTGACTCGGGAGGCTGAGGCAGGAGAATCGCTTGAACCCAGGAGTTGGAAGTTGCAGTGAGCTGAGATTGTGCCATTGCACTCCAGCCTGGGTGACAAAAGCAAAACTTGTTTCAAACAAAACAAAACAAAACAAAAAACACATGCCTGGTGCATCAGCAGCCTGTGGCCTCTGGCCAGGCATGGCGAGGCTGAGGTGGGAGGAGGGTTTGAGCTCAGGCATTTGAGGCTGCTGTAAGCTATGATTATGCCACTGCACTCCAGCCTGGGCAACATAGTAAGACCCCATCTCTTAAAAAATGAAGTTGGCCAGACACAGGTGCCTCATGCCTGTAATCCCCTGTAATCCCAGCACTTTGGGAGGCTGAGTCAGAAGGATCACTTGATCTCCTGACCTCGTGATCTGCCCACCTTAGCCTCCCAGAATGCTTGCATTACAGGCGTGAGCCACCACGCCCAGCCAACGCCTGGCTACTTTTTGAATTTTTGGTAGAGACGGGGTTTCACCATGTTGGTCAGGCTTGTCTTGAACTCCTGACCTTGGGTGATCCGCCCACCTCAGCCTCCCAAAGTGCTGGGATTACAGGTATGAACCCCCGCCCGGGCCGGACTCGCTCCCTTCTTTCATCTGTTTGTGGATTGGACTCCCCAGGAGAAGGACCTAGAAGGGGAAGATTTTCAGGAGTTGGAGACCAGGCCTGAGCAACAAAGCGAGATCCCATCGCTACAAAAATCAAAAAGTTAAAAATCAGCGGGGTGCAGTGGTACATGCCTGTGATCCCAGCTACTCGGGAGGCTGAGGCAGGAGGATCGCCTGAGCCCAGGAGGTGGGGGTTGCAGTGAGCCATGATCAAGCTACTGCACTCCAGCCTGGGCAACAGATCAAGACTCTATCTCATAAATAAAACTATAAAAAAAAAAAGTAAATCCTCCAGTCTGGATCGTTTGACGGGACTTCAGGTTCTTTCTGAAATTGCCCTAAATGTTACTGTTGCACTGATGACCCGAGAGAGAGTGACAGCCTCCCTCAGATTCCCGGTGTGGAGATGTCACAGGGATTGGCTGTTGTCCCCAGGGACGAAACACTGTGCCCCCCCCCAGTGCAGGGAACCATGACAAGCCTTTCTGGTTTCGGAGCATGCAAATGCGTCCCTGTACAGATAGTGGGGTTTTTTGTTATGTTTGCACTTTGTATATTGGTTGAACCTGTTATCACTTATATATATATATACGTATATATAAAATCTATTTATTTATGCAAACGCTGGTTGCTGTATTTCTTCAGTGACTATTCTCGGTGCCCTGCGTAGTGGGTTATTGTCTCTGAAATGCCTCTTCTCTATGTACAAAGATTATTTGCACAAACTGGACTGTGTGCAACGCTTTTCGGGAGGATGATGTCCCCGCTGTATGTATGAGTGGCTTCTGGGAGACGGGTGTCACTTTTTAAACCACTGTATAGAAGGTTTTTGTAGCCTGACTGTCTTACTGTGATCAATTAAATTTCTTAAATGAACCGGTTTGTCTAAACTCAATGCACTTTCTTCTGTTCGCTCATTTTTTTTTTTTTTTTGAGACGGAGTCTGGCTCTGTCACCCCGGGCTGGAGAGCAGTGGCATGATCTTGGCTCACTGCAACCTCCGCCTCCCAGGTTCAAGCAATTCTCCTGCCTCAGCCTCCCTAGTAGCTGGGATGACAGGCGAGTGCCACCATGCCTGGCAATTTTTTTTTTTGAGATGGAGTCTTGCTCTGTCTCCCAGGCTGGAGTGCAGTGGCGCCATCTCAGCTCACTGCAACCTCCGCCTCCTGGGTTAATGCCATTCTCCCACCTCAGCCTCCCAAGTAACTGGGGCCACAAGCGCCCGCCACCACGCCTGGCTAATTTTTTGTATTTTTAGTAGAGACGGGGTTTCACTGTGTTAGCCAGGATGGTCTTGATCTCCTGACCTTGTGATCTGCCCACCTTGGCCTCCCAAAATGCTTGCATTACAGGCATGAGCCACCACACCCAGCCAATGCCTGGCTAATTTTTGAATTTTTGGTAGAGACGGGGTTTCACCATGTTGGTCAGGCTGGTCTTGAACTCCTGACCTTGGGTAATCTGCCCGCCTCAGCCTCCCAAAGTGCTGGGATTACACGTGTGAGCCCCCGCCCAGGCCAGCCTCGCTTCCTTCTTTCATCTGTGTGTGGATTGGACTCCCCAGGAGAAGGACCCAGACGGGGAAGATTTTCCCAGAACTCTGGGCAACATGCAGTCTCCATAGGCTGCCACGGTACCTGGCCTGTGCTGTGATGGCTGACCTGGTGAGTGTGTTCTCTGCTGTCGCTTCTCTGAGTTGGAGATTTTGTCAAGTCCTCTGCTCGTCCATTCATTCACTCGACAAATGTTGAGTGCTTACTGCGAACCACGCTCTCTCGTAGGCTTGTGGGACACTACAGGGGATAAAAGAAATGAAAGATGGGTGCGGTGGCTCACGCCTGTAATTCCAGCACTTTGGGAGGCTGAGGCGGGCAGATCACAAGGTCAGGATTTCGAGATCAGCCTGCCCAACATAGTGAAACCCCGCCTCTACTAAAAATACAAAAAAATTAGCCAGGCGTGCTGGTGGGTGCCTGTAATTCCAGCTACTTGGGAGGCTGAGGCAGGATAATCGTTTGGACTCAGGAGGCGGAGGTTGCAGTGAGCTGAGATCATGCCACTGCACTCCAGCCTGGGCGACAGAGAGAGACTCCGTCTCAAAAAAAGGGTTAACATGGTCAATTTTATGTGAGGTGTATTGGACTACAATTAAAATCACAAAAAATGTTCAAGATGAAACGGGGGGACAGTGAGGTAACCCAGAAATAAGCAACAGCAGAAAGCGCCACCACCACAAAACCAGGAGAGGGAAGACGTGGTTTCTGGAGCCTGGGAGCTGGTGGGAGCCAGAAACTCATAGGAGGGAAAGAACTGCTGCACATGTGGTCCCCGGCAGAGGGAGGGGGGAAAGAGTCCAGCCCATCCCCTGCTCCAGGCTCTATCTCCCACCACTGCCTCCCACGACCTGAACCCAACAGGGACGGGCTGATGAAGCCCAGGCAATGGTGCCTTACTGGGTGGATTGAAGGAAGGACAGGGTCAGCCTGGGGGTGACACGACACTGGGGTGGTTAGGCCCACAAACGTGGCCGGGGGTCACGGCTCATGCCTATAATCCCAGCACTTTGGGAGCCTGAGGCAGGAGGATTGCTTGAGCCCAGGAGTTCAAGAGCAGTCTGGGCAATATAGCAAGACCCCATCTCTAAAAAACATTCTAAAATTTCCAGGCTCACGCCTATAATCCCAGCACTCCGGGAGGCTGAGGCAGGCAGATCACCTGAGGTCAGGAGTTCAAGACCAGCCTGGCCAAAATGGTAAAACCTCGTCTCTACTAAACATACAAAAATTAGACAAGTGTGGTGGCGCATACCTGTAATCCCAGCTACTCGGGAGGCTGAGGCAGGAGAATCTCTTGAACTCGGGAGGCTGAGGTTGCAGTGAGCCAAGATCGTGCCACTGCACTCCAGGTGACAGAACGAGACTCTGCCTTAAAAAAACAAACAACAACAAAGAAATTTTAAAATTACCAGCCAGATGTGATGGTGCACACCTGTAGTCCTAGCTACTTGGGAGGCTGACGTGGGAGGATCTCTTGAGCCCAGCACTTTGGGAGACCAACCTGGGCAGATCACCTGAGGTTGGGGATTTGAGACCAGCCTGACCAACCTGGAGAAACCCCGTCTCTACTAAAAATACAAAATTACCCGGGCGTATTGGCGCATGCCTGTAATCCCAGCTACTCAGGAAGCTGAGGCAGGAGAATTGCTTGAACCTGGGAGGCAGAGGCTGCAGTGAGCTGAGATCCCGCCATTGTACTCCAGCCTGGGCAACAAGAGCGAAACTCCGTCTCAAAAAACAAAACAAAACACCACAAAAATCCAAAAAGAGCAGACTGACCAGGACACCTGGGTTCATATCCTGGCTCTGCCACTGACTCGCTGGGTGACGGGCACCTCAGAGCCTCAGTTTCTCCACCCGACAATGGAGACAAAGCTAATCTCCCCCTCCCCAGGGGCTCTGGAAGTGGGATGGGATGGGGGCTGCGCAGGCGCCCGGAGACAAAGGCAGGGCCTGTCATCTTTCCCGCGTCCACAGGGTGGCACTTCCTTCCTGCCTTCCGCCTTTTGTTTTGGGAAGCTTCCAAAACGCCCCTGGGAGGGAAAATGGAGCAGCCAACACAGGGAGCGTCCCGGAGCCTGCACACATGCGCTCGATAATTGCTTGATTGACGAAATTGGTGCTCAACCAAGTGGCAAACAGGATAAGTGGGCTCAGATGGCCAGGCTGGGAAGGAGGAGCCTGGGAGGTGGCAGCTCAAGGATGCCCTGAAGACTGAGACGGGGGGCAAAGGACAGGGTGCATCCCCAGGCAGGGGTGGGGGGACCGGGTGCACAGCACGGGTGGGGCATGACCCAGAGGTCAGGGTGATGGAGATTCAGTACATCGGCGCGGCTGCTGCATTGGGAGGGAGCCTGTACCAGGGCTTTGCTTTGAGGGTGACACAGACCTGCAGACATTCAGAGTTTCCTGACCATCTATTGTTCTGCCCTGGTGGTCGCCGAAGGGAGAGAGGGTGACAGCCACACATTTTACAGAGAGAAATAGGAGTCTCGGGTCACTGTGGCTGGATTCTGATCCTCACCGGTTCCAGTTCTCTGGCTCAGAACGGGGCGCTGGTAAAATGCGCTTCTGGCTCCCTGGTCCGTAGGCTCAGCACCCACCCACCCGCCCAAAGGCGCTTGTCCTGCAGGGCCGGGGGCAGCCTGCAGCTTGGGGAACGCCACCCCTGCAGACAGGATGAGGGCTGGTGGTCCTGTCCTGTCTCCGCAGGCTCAACAGCTCTGGCCAGGACAGAGTGGAAGGTGGGAGGAATTTGCCCCACTCCCAGCAAGTCTGACACCCACAGCTAATGTCCCCTGCTGTCCCTCCCCCTCTCCTGTCCCCAGGCCGTTCCTCTTCCAGCAGCCTGAGGCATCCCAGACCACAGCTGTCTGCAGTGAGTCAGCCTGAGTCTCTGGGCTGAGCCAGGGCTGCCAGAGGGAGGTGGGGAGAGGGGTGTAGGCTGCCCGGCCCTGCAGCTGGCCCTGGCCTAGTCCCCCCCAACCTCCCCAGTCTGGGGTCAGCACCTTCCTCCCTTGCAGGCAGTGATTTTCCATGATGATGAAGGGATAAAAAAGCCACTGAGGATTCTGAGTGGGAGTCTCTGGTCCCCATCACCCCACTGAGCACGGCCGCTTGGGTTTCCTGGCAACTTTCTGCTCCATCCGCAGCCGTCCCTCCCCTGGGCTGGGCTGCTCTGGGGCTGTTCCTGGGATGGGGAGCGGGGAGCTTGAGGGTAAATAATGACATCAGCCACCTAGACAGGCGGGGCCACTGTGTCAAGGGGCCCATGTCAGGTTCCCTCCTCCCAGAGCTGGGGTTTGTCTTGGAATCGGAAAATCCTCCCCACATTGCCCTGTGGACTGCAGGCCTGGCGTGATCAAGGACCCTGCCCTCCTGCTATCCCCCTGTCTCCTCCATGCCAGCCTTGCTGTGTCCCCTGCCTGGCTCACAGTCTCCACACCTTTATCCCCCAGGGACTCATATCTGGGACAAATGACGCCTCCTCCCTGGGCCTCCCACAGAGCCACAGAGCATCCCTCCCCGACCCCACAGTGTTCATTTGTGGGTAGGGATTAAGAGCACAGCTCGAATTAAAGCCCTGGCTCTGACACCCGCCTGCAGAAAACCTGACACAGTGGCCTCCACTGGGGCGTGACTCCATGAAGGAGGGCCTGGCCGGCCACAGGCTTACAGCACACATTTCTCTTTTCTTTCTTCCTTCCTTCCTTTCCTTTCTCTCTCTCTCTCTCTCCCTCCCTCCCTCCTTCCCTCCCTCCCTTGCTCCCTTCCTTCCTTCCTCCCTCCCCCCCCCCCCCCCCCCCTCTTTTTTTTTTTTTTTTTTTTGAGACAGGGCCTCGCTTTGTCACCCAGGCTGGAGTGCAGTGGTGCGATCCTAGCTCACTGCAGCCTTGACCTCCCAGGGTTGAGGCAATCCTCCCGCCTCAGCCTCCCAAGTAGCCAGGACTATGGGTGCACGCTACCATGCCTGGCTAATTTTTTAGGTCTTTTGTAGAGACAGGAGTCTCACCATGTTGTCCAGGCTGGTCTTGAACTCCTCAGTTCAAGCAATCTTCCTGCCTTGGCCTCCCAAAGTGCTGGGATTACAGGCATGAGCCACAGTGCCTGGCCCAGTTCACATTTCTAAGTAAATATGGGAGGCCAGCCAGGCGCAGTGGCTGTAATCCCAGCACTTTGTGAGGCCGAGGTGGGTGGATCACCTGAGGTCAGGAGTTCCAGACCAGCCTGGCCAACCTGGTGAAACCCCGTCTTTACTTAAAAAAATACAGAAATTAGTGGGACGTGATGTCAGGTGCCTGTAATCACAGCTACTTGGGAGACTGAGGGAAGAGAATCGCTAGAACCCAGGAGGCGGAGGTTGCAGTGAGCCGAGATCATGCCATTGCACTCCAGTCTGGGTGAGAGGGCAAGACTCCATCTCAAAAAAAATATATATATATATGTGTGTGTGTGTGTGTGTGTGTGTGTGTGTGTGTGTGTGTGTATTTATGAGGTCACTGGAGGTTGTGGAGCCACTGTGAGAGTGGACGAGTGTGGCCCACATTCCTAGATGAGTTGCCTGGAAGCTGTAGTCCCAGACCTCAAGGGGGGGTCCCCCGCAGAACCCAAGCACTGTCATGCCAATGACACAAAACTGGTCTTCCTGGCCTCTCCCATCCTGTCCATCCCAGAAGCGAGACTGAAGCTTCAGACCCGACAACCCTGGGTTCAAATCCAGCCTTGGAAGCTTGCTTCCTGTGCACAGGCAAGCCCCATTGTGATCTGTTTCTTTCTTTATTTTTTTTGAGACGGAGTCTTGCTCTGTCACCCAGGGTAGAGTGCAGTGGTGTGATCTCAGGTCACTGCAACGTCCACCTCCTGGGTTCAAGCGATTCTCCTGCTTCAGCCTCCTGAGTAGCTGGCATTACAGGCATGTGCCACCACGCTCAACTAATTTTTGTATTTTTAGTAGAGATGGGGTTTCACCATCTTGGCCAGGCTGGTCTCAAACTCCTGACCTCGTAATCTGCTTGCCTCAGCCTCCCAACGTGCTGGGATTACAGGGGTGAGCCACTGCACCCGGCCATGATCTGTTTCTTTTAACCATAAACTGGGAAGAACTTTGAGCACATCTTAGTCCAGAACTATCAGGGAAGGGGCACTGAATGCCAGGCCAGAGGAGGGTTGCATGAAAGGCTTAGCCCCAGCTACTCAGGAGGCTGAGGCAGGCGGATTGTTTGAGCCGATGAATTCGAGGCTGCAGTGAGGCTGTGATCACGCCACTGCACTCCAGCCTAGGCAACAGAGTGAGACCCTGTCTCAAAAAAAAAAGGCCGGGCGCAGTGGCTCAAGCCTGTAATCCCAGCACTTTGGGAGGCCGAGACGGGCGGATCATGAGGTCAGGAGATCGAGACCATCCTGGCTAACACGGTGAAACCCCGTCTCTACTAAAAAATACAAAAAATTAGCCGGGCGAGGTGGCGGGCGCCTGTAGTCCCAGCTACACGGGAGGCTGAGGCAGGAGAACGGCGTGAACCCAGGAGGCGGAGCTTGCAGTGAGCTGAGATCCGGCCACTGCACTCCAGCCTGGGCGACAGAGCGAGACCCCATCTCAAAAAAAAAAAAAACAAAAAAGGCGCAGCCATCCCAAGCTGCTCCCAGCCGCCTGCCCCTCTGGGTGGCCTCCACTATTGGCTGAGAACGCACTTTACCCCCGCCAGGGCCTGGGGAGTCTGGGGAAAGGGACCTGAGTCTAGTCCTCAGGGGAAGCCGCCCAGTGAGCAGCAGGGCACGAGGAAGGCTTCAGCCTCGAGACTCCATAGGCCCTGGGCTCCCGTCCCCAGAAACACCAGTTACGAGCAGGGGACTGGCCGTGGTGTGAGTTTGTGGCCTGCACACCTCCTGCCAATAATGACTAAGTAGCTAGAGCTTTGGGCTGCCCCCCTGCCGCCCTCTGGGGCTCGGGCAGGTGCAGGTGTGGATGCCCACCCTGGCTTGGCCGCTTCCCACCTGGGTGGCTTCGGACACAGGATGGACTCCTCAAAGGAGCCACCTCCCATCTGAGAAGCCAGCGTGATCCTCCAGGGGCTGCTGATGGACACACGCTGCCCCGGTCCCGAGTGAGATCACCCTGCCCCTGGGGGGCGTTGGGGGCTTCGCTGCTTAAGTTCACAATCCAGGGTTGTCCTTGTCCTGCGTGCCTCAGTTTCCCCATCTGTAAAATGGATGGTCCTGGGGTTGAGCCTCAGTGCTGCAGGGACCAGTGTGGAGCCCCACATCCTGGGGCCTGAAACTTTACTCCCACCTCAGCAGGGCTGGGCTGAGCCATCAACAAGCCTCTGGCCGGCCTCCATCATTCAGGAAAGAGCCGGTGGCCGAAGGGGCAGCTCTCAGAGGGAGAACAAACGGGGGCGGGGGTGGGATGGGGCGGGGCTGGAGGCCACCGGCCTCAGGCTGTCCTGGGCACTCAGCCAGCGCTGGGCAGTGAGTCAGGGGCCAGGCATGCGGAGTGGGGCCTCTCCTGGCCCTGGAGATCAGGCACCTCCCGGAACCCGCCCGCTGGGCCCCCACCAGGCCGCGTTCCTCTCCCACTCACTCTCCCCATAGAGGGGACCCTGGACCTGCCTGAGGGGGATGGGAACGGGGATGTGGGTGATGGGCACAGGGCCTCTCTGAGCCCCAGCACAGGCCCCCTGATGGGACCGTCTCTTCCTTGGGGAAACTGAGGTCCAGGTTGCTGGGGTGGAGGGGATGTGGAGTGACAGGGCAGGGCAGTGGCTCCTTGGCCCCCTCTGGGAACAAAGCCAGGCCATTCCCGTGGGGAGGGAGCGCCAACCCCAGGGTAGGGGGACACGGGCCCTGGGCCAGGGGTACAAATAAACCTGGGCTCCCAGAACCCTCGTCACTGCGGCCCCTCTGTCCCCATGCCTGCTTTCTCTCCAGGGCACTTGGAGCTGCAGTTTGCAGGACGAGAGGGAAACGTGCCCATTCCCCCACCCCGGGACTCTCAGCCATGCATGGGCTGGGCCCACTCCACTCCTGGCGCCCACAGTTGCACCGGTGAACCGGCCAGTGGAGGCATCCTGCCCCGTGTGCGGGAAGGAATGACCACAAAGGTGACAGCAGGCTCAGCCAGCCCTGGCACTGACACCTGACTTGCAAACTGGTCCCTGCCTGAGGCTTCAAGGCAGGCGAGACGCTTTGTGTGACTTCCTCCCCGAAGGGACACTGGCAACAGCTGGAGACATTTCCTGTTGTTAAGGCTGAGGGGGAACTACTGGCATTTGGTGGGTGGAGGCCAGGGATGACACTAACTGTCCTATGACGCCCAGGACAGCCCCCAACACACAGAACGGCCGGGCCCAATGTCACTAGAGCTGAGGCGGAAAAGCCCTGCCCTGCTTCAGGTCTTCAGATCTTTGGGGGTCAGGGGTGCAAATAGAGGACTCTGCTCCCCGTTCAGGTCACATAAAAGAACCGGCCGGGCGCTGTCGCTTATGCCCCTAATCCCAGCGCTTTGGGAGGCCAAAGTGGGAGGATCGCTTGAGCCCAGGAGTTTGAGACCAGTCTGGGTAACATAGCAAGATCTCATTTCTACAAAAAGTGCAAAAATTACCTGGGCACGGTGGCATGCACCTGTAGTCTCAGATGCTTCGGAGGCTGAGGTGGGAGGTTTGCTTGAGCCCAGGAGGTTGAGGCTGCAGTGAGCCGACATCGTGCCAGTGCACTCCAGCCTGGGTGACAGAGTGAGACTATCTCAAGAAAAGAAAAAAGAGAAAATCCATGAACTTGGAAAATTAAAACAGCCCCAAGGGCTTCTAGGAACACATCTAAACCCAGGCCCGCCATTCTCAGAATCTTTGCAAGCCGAATGGACTGAGATTTCTGACATTTCAGGGCTAGACTCAAAAATCCCTTTAAAAAAATTTTTTTTTTTTTGAGATGGAGTTTCACTCTTGTTGCCCAGCCTGGAGTGGAATGGCACGATCTCGGCTCACTACAGCCTCCACCTCCTGGGTTCAAGCAACTCTCTTGCCACAGCCTCCAGAGTAGCTGGGATTACAGGTGCCTGCCACCACACCTGGCTAACTTGTATTTTTAGTAGAGACGGGGTTTCACCATGTTAGCCAGGATGGTCTGGATCTCCTGACCTCGTGATCTGCCCGCCTCAGCCTCCCAAAGTGCTGGGATTACAGGCGTCAGTCACCGCGCCCAGCCCAGGCTAGTTTTTTATATTTTTAGTAGAGATGGAGTTTTACCATGTTAGCCAGGATGGTCTTGATCTCCTGACCTTGTAATCCACCCACCTCAGCCTCCCAAAGTGTTGGGGGGTTTCACCATGTTGGCCAGGATGGTCTTGACGTCTTGACCTTGTGATCCACCCGCCTCAGGCTCCCAAAGTGCTGGAATTACAGGCGTGAGCCACCGCGCCCGGCCCTTATCCCTCTTTTCTAGGTTGATCTCCCTGGAGGCCACCAGTTCAGCCTTCTCACCCCAGGACCTGAGGGTCACCTGAACGGACCGTTTCAGTGTCCCCCGAACATGCTTAGAAGCTGTTAAAGCTGACTGTTCCCTCTGCCTAAAAACGCCCCTGATTAAGAAAGAACTGCACTTAAGTTCAGTCATGGAAAGCGCCATGAAACCCAAGTCCAAGTTCATGGAACTAACACATCCAAGGACAAAGCTGTATCCGGGGACAACCGTGTGGGCGGGACCCCACCTCCCTCTCTCCTCCCTCAGGCAGGCAGGTGGTGTACAAGCCTCCTTTCCTTAGTGGTACCCAAAACACTGAGGATGGGAGAATGATGAACACATTGATTGGCCGGCCCTGGACTGGAGTACATTTTCAATCAGTTAGGACTTATTTTGGTATCTGGCATAGAAAACCCCCCAAACCGGCAGCTTACACAAGGTAGAAGTTGAGATTGGTTCTCTCCCTTCTCTCCCCCATTTATAAGTCTGTGTTGATATCTGGCTCTGCTATCATCAGGGAACCAGGCTCCTGTCATCCCTAAGGGACTGCACTCGTCTGTACATGTGGCAGGATGGCTGCCAGGGCTCCAGCCATCACGCCCACATTCCAGGAAATAGGAAGGGGGAAGAAAGGTTGTACTTGTCATTTAAGAATCCTTCTAGAAGTGTCATGTAACACTTCCACGTACATTTCACTGGCCAGACCTTAACTACAAGGGCAGCTGGGAAGTGTTGTGTTTTAGCTCCCAAAGTGCTAGGATTACAGGCATGAGCCACTGCGCCAGGCCAAATTTTTTAATTTTTTTGTAGAGAAGGGGTCTTGCCATGTTCCCCAGGCTGGTCTCCAACTCCTGGGCTCAAGTGACCTGCCCGCCTCTGCCTCCTACAGTGCTGGGACTGCAGGCCTGAGCCACTGCACTGGCCGGCTTATCTTTTTAAGTCCTGACACAAAAGTTGCTTCCGTCCTCCATGAAGCACACTCTGGTGTCACAATCTGGGCCTCTCTCTAGTTCTAGAGTGTTGTCTGCTTTTGTGTGGACTCCTCCGTCAGCAGTGGGAGGAGAGCCACGTCACTTGTGTCTTGTCTCTCTGGTGCCTAGCAGAGTCTGGGCACACCGTGGCACTCAAACATACCCCCGAATGAATAAGGGCCAGCCTTGTAACACCTGGGAGCTGTCATCGAATACAGCAGTGTCATCTGTCCCATCTTGCCACAGATGTGAAACTGCAGGCCTGGCATGGATAAGTCGACTCCCGTTGGTTACTGAGCTGAGGCCACTCTAGGAGCTGAGGCCAAAATCAGGAGAAAAAGAAATCCAGTAAAAAAAAAAAAAGCCAGGCGTGGTGGCTCACACCTGTAATCCCAGCACTTTGGGAGGCCGAGGTGGGTGGATCACAAAGTCAGGAGATTGAGACCATCCTGGCTAACATGGTGAAACCCCATCTCTACTAAAAATATAAAACATTAGCCGGGCGTGGTGGCAGCTACTCAGGAGGCTGAGGCAGGAGAATGGCGTGAACCCGGGAGGCAGAGCTTGCAGTGAGCTGAGATCACATCACTGCACTCCAGCCTGGGCGACAGCGAGACTCCGTCTCAAAAAAAAAAAAAAAAAAAAAAGAAGTCTAGCTGGGCACGGTGGTTCACACATGTAATTCCAACACTTTGGGAGGCTGAGGTGGGTGGATCACCTGAGGTCAGGAGTTCAAGACCAGCCTGACCACTATGGTGAAACGCCATCTCTACTAAATACAAAAAATTAGCTGGGAGTGGTGACACATGCCTGTAATCCCAGCTACTTGGGACGCTGAGGCAGGAGAATCGCTTGAACCCGGGAGGCAGAGGTTGCTGTGAGCTGACATTGTGCCACTGCACTCCAGCCTGGGCAACAAGAATGAAACTCTGTCTTTAAAAAAAAAAAAAAAAAAATCTACGTGCACACATTTCATTTGAAACGGATCCAACCACAGCAGATGCCCGCTGGGTGGAAGACGCAGCCACGAGGCTCCTGGCTACCACTCGGTGTCCACCAGGCTCCAGAGATAGTCGCTGATGAATTTCCTGGAGAGCTGGGTGCTGTCCAGGTGGATGGGCTGGGCCACACTGGGGCCATGATGGACTGAGGCACAGATGTAAGGAAAGCCTGGGACACACAGCCCCTCACACAACCCCATGAGGAAAAGGATACTGCCTTTACTTTTTTTTTTTTTAGAGACAAAAGTCTCATTCTGTAGGCCAGACTGGAGTGCAGTGGCGCAATCTCGGCTCATTGCAACCTCTGCCTCCTGGGGTTAAGCGATTCTCATGCCTCGGCCTCCTGAGTAGCTGGGACTACAGGCATATGCCACCACGCCCGACCTCGGGTGATCTGCCCGCCTCGGCCTCCCAAAGTGCTGGGATTACAGGCGTGAGCCACCACACCTGGGCTGCTATACTTTACTGTATATTTATTGTAGTCACGGGGTCTCACTGATACCCAGGCTGGTCTCAAACTCCTGGCCTCAAGTGATCCTCCCACCTCAGCCTCCCAGGTAGCTGGGACTACAGGTGCACACTACCACACCTGGCTAATTTTTACAGGGTCTTGCTATGCACCATTTTACATCCCTACCTACAGTGCATAAGGGTTAAAATGGCTCCCCAAAAAGGATACTGCCTTTGATCATCCCTGGTTCACACTCATAATCCCACTCAATTTTACTAATTTGGTGGTAAAGTTGAGCCACGTACCTACAGGAAGACAAAAAAAAAAAAAGAAAGTAAGTTACCCAGCACTGACTTCAACCAAGAGCCGGACTGCACAAGGAGGCACAGGCAGGCACACGCTTTGGCAGAACCTACACGGCCGAGGGGATTGTGACTGTCGTGTCCTCGTCGACCTCCTTCTCCTGTCGCTCCAGATCTGCCTCGATCTCCTTGAGCTCTTCCAGCTCTCTGGTGAGCTGAGTAGGACAGGTCGTTAAGGACCCCAGCTTTTGAGAGGGCTGCCTCTGCGCTAACTGCAGCTGGGAGGCCCGGTGTCTTGGCTCTATCTACGCATTCTTTCTACTTTGAGTCAGAGTTTTGCTTTGTCGCCCAGGCTGGAGTGCAGTGGCGTGATCTCAGCTCACTGCAACCTCCGCCTCCCAGGTTCAAGTGATTCTCAAGCCCCTGCCTCCTGAGTAGCTGGAATTATAGGCGCACACCACCACCTCCTGCTAATTCGTGTATTTTTAGTAGAGGCAGGATTTCACCATGCTGGCCAGGCTGGTCTCGAACTCCTGACCTCAAGTGATCTGTCTGCTTCAGCTTCCCAAAGTGCTGTGATTACAGGTGTGAGTCACTGTGCCTGGTCTTTTCTTTCTGTTTTTTTTTTTTTTTTTGAGACAGGGTCTTGCTCTGTCACCCAGGTTGGAGTGCAGCCTCAATCTCCCAGGCCCAAGTAACCCTTCCACCTCGGCCTCCCAAGTAGCTGAGACTACAGGCGTGTACCACCATGCCCAGCTTGCTTGCTTATTTATTCATGTATTTATTTATTTACTTATTAAGACAAAGTCTCACTCTGTTGCCCAGGCTGGAGTGCAGTGGCGCGATCTCAGCTCACTGCAAGCTCCGCCTCCTGGGCTCACGGCATTCTCCTGCCTCAGCCTCCTGAGTAGCTGGAAAACAGGCACCGGACACCACGCCTGGCTAATTTTTTTTGTATTTTTAGTAGAGACGGGGTTTCACTGTGTTAGCCAGGATGGTCTCGATCTCCTGACCTCGTGATCCGCCCGCCTCAGCCTCCCAAAGTGCTAGGATTACAGGCGTGAGCCACCGCACCCAGCTTAATTTTTTTATTTTTGTAGAGACAGGGTCTCTGTTGCCCAGGCTGGTGTCCAACTCCTGGGCAACAGGATCCTCCCACCTGGGCTTCCCAACGTGCTGGGATTATAGGCGCAAGCCACTGCGGCTGGCCCTATGCGTGTTTTCTAGCAAGGCTGACCCCTAGCAGAAAAGGATATAGGAGGCTGGCCTTCAGATGGGCATCCTCCTCCCCAGCCTCCTGAAGCCCGGTTTCCAGCTGCTGCAGCTCCACGCCTCCCTGGTGCACCTGCTCTTTTGCGTTGAGAAGGTTCTGGGCCACTTCCTTTTCCATGGTGAGGATCTCTGCAGGGTGGAGAGAAGCAGGCTCCCTAGGGTCTGTCCTTCCCCAGGGAGAGCAGAGAGAAGGTGGTTCACCACCTCCACTGGCAAGAAACATGCCCCTTCTTGTCTGCAGCCCTGTGTCCAGAGAGTTCCACTGGCAACTTGTACAACTACTGTTTCACCAAAACACATTTAAATACACCAAAGATAAAACCTCATCCTTCTTCACACACCTAAAATAGTTTATAACAAAATAGTTGGCCAGACATGGTGGCTCATGCCTGTAATCCCAGCACTTTGGGAGCCTGAGGCAGGAGGATTGCTTGAGGCCAAGAGTTCAGGCCTGGGCAACATAGGGAGATCCTCTCTCTACAAAACTAAAAAAATTAGGCTGGGCGTGGTGGTTCACACCTGTAATCCCAGAACTTTGGGAGGTCGAAGCCGGGCAGATCACCTGAGGTCGGGAGTTCAAGACCAGCCTTGTCAACGTGGTAAAATCCCGTCACTATTAAAAACACAAAAAATTAGCTGGATGTGGTAGCAGGTGTCTGTAATCCTAGCTACTTGGGAGGGTGAGGCAGGAGAATCACTTGAACCCAGGAGGTGGAGGCTGCAGTGAGCCGAGATCGCACCACTGTACTCCAGCCTGGGCGGCTGAGTGAAACTCCATCTCAAAAAAAAAAAAAAAAAGGCTGGGCACAGTGGCTCACACCTGTAATCCCAGCATTTTGGGAGGCCGGGGCAGGCAGATCACCTGAGGTTGGGAGTTCGAGACTAGCCTGACCAACATGGAGAAACCCCATCTCTACCAAAAATACAAAATTAGCCGGGTGTGGTGGTGCATGCCTGTAATCCCAACTACTCAGGAGACTGAGACAGGAGAATCACTTGAACCCAGGAGGCGGAGGCTGCAGTGAGTTGAGATCGCGTCATTGTACTCCAGCCTGGGCAACAAGAGCGAAACTCCGTCTTAAAAAAAAAAAAAAAAAGTGAAAAAAAATTAGCCGGCTGTGGTGGCGCAGGTCTGCAATCCTAGCTGCTTGGGAGGCTGAGGTGGGAGGATCCCGTGAGCCCAGGATGTTGAGGCTGCAGTGATCCAAGATGGCGCCACTGCATTCCAGTCTGAGTGACAGAGTGAGACTGTCTCACACAGACACAAAGACATACACACACACACTCACACACACGTTTATAGCAAGAAGCACAGGACTCACTTTCCACATCCAATGAGCCTTGCAAGCCTGGTAGCTCCCTTCCTCCTGCTCAGCTCCACTCCTCATCTTCCTCATGCAGGTCCCCCATCCCTCCCAGACCACCCTAACAGCTTTCCTGCTGCTCCTCCCACCCCGCCTAATCTTTTGGTCTCTCCCTAAGCCACTCTGCCAATCCATTCTGCTCTCTGCTGCATGAGAGGCCAAGTGGGAAGTCACTCCCCTGCTCAAAGACCTACCATGGCTCCCCAGTGTCTCCAGGATAAAGCCCAGATCTCCTTTTACATCGTCACAATCCTAAACAGCCTTCTTTCTCCCTACCATGAACTTTTCTCTCTGTTCATCATTTTGCACACACGCCTTGGTTCTCACCTGGGCCCCTGTGCTCCATGGAATGTCCCCATGCTCCCGCCCAGCAGGCACACCCATACCTGGCCTTCAAGGCCTCCTGGGTGATGCCCAGCTCAGGCAGTGGGGCGCTCTCCTCTGCCTCCCAGAGTGCAGCTGTGCTTCCAGGACAGCCCCGGCACACTGAATTATTCCTTCCTCACCTTTCTACTTCAAATCAGATACCGCATCTTCTATTCACTTTTTGTCTCCAGCACCTACCCGAAATAAAAATGTGTTGAGGCCGGGTGCGGTGGCTCAAGCCTGTAATCCCAGCACTTTGGGGAGGCCGGGGAGCCCAGGCGAGGATCCGAGAGTTAAGGAGTCCCGAGACCATCCCACAAGCTAACCGCGAGTGGGAAACCCGTCTATTAAAATGCACAAAAACTAGCCGAGGCCCGAGGTGGCTGAGCCTGTAGTCCCAGCCTCGGGGAGGCTGAGGCGGAGAATGGTGAACCCGGGAGGAGCTTGCAGTGAGCTGAGATCCGGCCACTGCACTCCCAGCCTGGGCGACAGAGCCGAACTCGTCTCAAAAAAAAAAAATGTTGAGGAGGCTGGAGTGCGGTGGCTCAAGCCTGTAATCCCAGCACTTTGGGGAGGCGAGACAGGCGGGATCCCACAAGGTCCCGGGAGGTCGAGACCACCATCTGGCTAACACGGTGGCTTAGTCTCTACTAAAAAATACAAAACTAGCGTGGTGGCTGGCTTCATAGTCCCAGCTACTGGGGAGGCTGAGGCAGGAATGGCGTGAACGGAAGATGAGGAGCTTGCAGTGAGCTGAGATCCGGCCACTGCACTCCAGCCTGGGCGACAGAGCTAGACTCCGTCTCAAAAAAAAAAAAAAAAAAAAAGTGTTGAACAAAACACCCAGAAAGAGCCATGTCTGGCCAGGTGGGTGACAGCCTGTAATCCCAGCAATTTGGGAGGCCAAGGTGGGTGGATCATTTGAGATTAGGAGTTCAAGATTTGTACTTTAACAACATGGTAGAATCCCGTCTCACTAAAATACAAAAATTAGGCCAGGCACGGAGGCTCACGCTTGTAATCCCAGCACTTTGGGAGGCCGAAGCAAGCAGATGATGAGGTCAGGAGTTCGAGACTAGCCTGGCCAACACAGTGAAACCCCGTCTCTACTAAAAATACAAAAATTAGGGGGTTAGGGGCTAGGGGAGGGATGACATTAGGAGAAATACCTAATGTAGATGATGGGGATGGGTTGATGGGTGCAGCAAACCACCATGGCATGTGTATACCTATGTAACAAACCTGCACATTCTGCACAGATATCCCAGAACTTAAAGTATAATAATAATAGTAAAAAAAAAAAAAAGGAAAATAAAATATGTGACCTTGCCGGGGGGAAAAAAAAAGGCTTGGCACAGTGGCTCACGCCTGTAATCTCAGCACTTTGGGAGGCCGAGGCGGGTGGATCCCTGAGGTCGGGAGTTAGAGACCAGCCTGACTAACATGGAGAAACCCCGTCTCTACTAAAAATACAAAATTAGCCAGGTGTGGTGGCGCATGCCTGTAATCCCAGCTACTCGGGACGCCGAGGCAGGAGAATCGCTTGAACCCGGGAGGAGGAGATTGCGGTGAGCCGACATCGTGCCACTGCACTCCAGCCTGAGCAACAAGAGCAAAACTCTGTCTTATGAAAAAAAACCAAAAAACGCTACTGGTGGCTGGGCACAGTGGCTCATGCCTGGAATCCCAGCACTTTGAGAGGCCAAGGCAGAAGAATCGCTTGGATCCAGGAGTTTGAGACCACCCTAGGCAACATGGCAAAACCCCATCTCTACTAAAAATACAAACAATTAACTGGGCGTTGTGATATGTACCTGTAGTCCCAACTACTTAGGAGGCTGAGATGGGAGGATCACCTGAACCAGGGAGGTTGAGGCTGCAGTGAGCTATAACTGCTGTCACTGTGCCACTGCACTCCAGCTTGGGTGACAGAGAGATATCCTTTCTCAAAAACCCAAACCAAACCAAACCAAAACAAAAATGGCTACTGTTCCTTCCTAGAAACCTGCCAACTCAGAGAAAGCAGATTAAATGCTTCCCAAAAGGCCCGTGTTTAAGTTTTAGAAACTCACATTAAGTTATTTTTAATCACAGTATGACATGTATATGGTTCTGCAAACATAAACACACATGCACACACCCTTCTCCAAGCCTCTCCGCCCCTCTGAAGCAGCCACTTTCAAGTTTTAGCTGTTTTCTCTGGCACTGGCCTCCACATTTCTAAGTAACTTGCTTATGCTGCTATTTCTTGATGGGTCTGGTTCGGATGGTGCCTGCTGATTTCCTGTTAGGACAGCTGAGGCTCCGGCTGGCTCACATAGCCTTCCCACCCGCTGTCTGTCCGCCCTCCCGAGGGACAATGGACTCTTCTTGAATTCTTCCCTGAGTAGTAATCTCTACCCCATGGCCGTTCATTATAAGACGCTCCTACTTGACATATTCTCACACAGCTCTCTGAGGGGACACTTTTTTTTTTTTTTTTAAAGATGGAGTCTCGCTCTGTCACCCAGGCTGGAATGCAATGGCACGGTCTCAGCTTACTGCAACCTCCATCTCCCAGGTTCAAGTGATTCTCCTGCCTCAGCCTCCTGAGTAGCTGGGATTACAGGTACCCACCACCACGCCTGGCTAATTTTTATATTTTTACTAGAGACGGGGTTTCACCATGTTGGCCAGGCTGGTCTGGAACTCCTGACCTCGTGATCCGCTCGCCTCGGCCTCCCAAAGTGCTTAGATTACAGCTGTGAGCCACTGCACCAAGCCTTTTTTTTTTTTTTTTTGAGACAGAGTCTTGCTCTGTCGCCCAGGCTGGAGTGCAGTGGCACAATCTCAGCTCACTGCAAGCTCCGCCTCTCGGGTTCATGCCATTCTCCTGCCTCAGCCTCCCGGGTAGCTGGGACTACAGGCCAGCCACCATGCCGGCTAATTTTTTTTGTATTTTTAGTAGAGGCGGGGTTTCACCGTGTTAGCAGGATGGTCTCGATCTCTTGACCTCATGATCCGGCCCCTTGGCCTCCCAAAGTGCCAGGTTGCAGGCATGAGCCACAGCCCAGCACTTTTTTTTTTTTTTGGTAGGAGTCTCCCTCTGTGGCCCCAGGCGGAGTGCAGTGGCCAGATCTCAGCTCACTGCAAAGCTCCATGCCTCAGGTTTACGCCATTCTCCTGCCTCAGCCTCCCGAGTAGCTGGGATACAGGCCCGCCACCTCGCCCGGCCTAGATTTTTGTATTTTTAGTAGAGGCGGGGTTTTCACCATGTTAGCCAGGATGGTCTTGATCTCCTGACCTTGTGATCCGCCCATCTCGGCTCCCAAAGATGCTGGGATTACAGGCTGAGCCACCGGCCCGGCCCTTTTTTTTTTTGCTTTTATTTTATTGGCCATGTTTTGAGACAGAGTCTCGCTCTGTTGCCTAGGCTGGAGTACAGTGGCATGATCTCAGCTCACTGCAATCTCTGCTTCCCAGGTTCAAGCTATTCTCCTGCCTCAGTCTCCCGAGTAGCTGGGATTACAGGCATGCGCCACCATACCTGGCAAATTTTTGTATTTTTAGTAGAGACAGGGTTTCACCATGTTGACCAGGCTGGTCTTGAACTCCCGGTCTCAAGTGATCCACCCACCTCAGCCTCCCAAAATGTTGGGATGACAGGCATGAGCCACTGCGCCCAGCCAGCCTGAGAGTGTACTTTAACTCCTCTGCCCCGCATCTGCGACATGAAAAACAGGTCCAGAGACAGAGAAGTTCAGTGACTCGCCCACAGGTACATAGCTCCAAACCTAGGATATGAACTGGATCTGTTTGACCCAAAGCTCAGGATCCCTGGATCCTGACTCTCAGTTTTCTTGGCCCCAGACTCATCCATTCTGCTAACAGCCAGGCTGGCTGAGTCACACCGTTCTCCTAAGCCATCAAAGGAGGGGGAGTTAATGGAGGGGTGGAAGGAGGAGGAGGGAAAGAGGGAAGAGCCTGCCTGGGACATTACACTCGGATAATATTCAGACTCCTCCTGGGTGCTCACCAGGCCTGGCAGTCAGGCGGCTGCTGAGCTCATCTTCTGCTCGCCAAGTTCATTCTCACCTCCTGACCTTTGCATTTGCAATCCACGCTGCCAGGAACACCATTTGTGAGCCATCCTGTGGCCGACTCCATAGGCCAATCAAGGCTCAGCCCAGGCCTCCTCATAAAATGTGACTGTACAAGGCATCCGAAACCCTTGGCACTGCAGCTGTCAAGAACTGTATGGCGATTCCTCAGAAATTAAACTTTGAATTACCATTTGATCTGCTTCTGGCTGAATACAAAAAAGAATTGAAACTAGAGTCTTGGGCTGGGTGCAGTGGTTCATGCCTATATTCCCAGCACTTTGGGAGACCGAGGCGGGCAGATCACGAGGTCAAGAGTTCGAGACCAGCCTGGTCAACATGGTGAAACCCTGTCTTTACTAAGAATACAAAAATTAGCTGGGCGTGTTGGCACGTGCCTGTAATCCCAGCTACTTGGCAGGCTGAGGCAGGAGAATCGCTTGAACCCGGGAGGCACAGGTTGCAGTGAGCAAAGATCACGCCACTGCACTCCAGCCTGGCCGACAGAGCAAGACTCTGTCTTGAAAAAAAAAAAAAAGAATCTTGAAGAGATATTTGGTCACCCGTGTTCATACCAGTGTTATTCACCACAGCCAAAAGGTGGATACAACTCAAGTGTCCATGGATGGATGAATGAATTAACACAATGAGGTCCATCCTTCTATATCATGGAATATGACTCAGCTTTAAAATGGAAGGAAATTGGCGGTGACAGGCTCCAAGCCCTGTAATCCCAGCACTTTGGGAGGCGAGGCAGGCGGATGCAGAGGTCAGGAGGGTCGAGACCATCACCAGCTAACGGTGAAACCAGTCTACTAAAAAATACAAAAACTTAGCGGGCCCGGTGGCAGGCGCCTGGTCCCAGCTACTGCGGAGGCTGAGGCAGGAGAATGGCGTGAACCGAGGCCCGGAGCTTGCAGTGAGCTGAGATCCGGCCACTGCACTCCAGCCTGGGTGACAGAAGCGAGACTCCGTCTCAAAAAAAAAAAAAAAAAAAAAAATAAATAAATAAAATGGAAGGAAATTCTGGCTGGGTGTGGTGGCTCACACTTGTCATCCCAGCACTTTGGGAGGCCGAGGCGGGTGATCACTTGAGGCTGGGAGTTCAAGACCAGCCTAGCCAACATGGTGAAACCCTGTCTCTACTAAAAATACAAAAATTAGCCGGGCATGGTGGTGCATAAGTGTCTTCTCAGCTACATGGGAGGCTGAGGTGAGAGGATCACTTGAGTCTGGGAGGCAGAGGTTGCAGTCAGCCAAGATCACACCACTGTATTACAGCCTGGGCAATGGAGTGAGACTCTGTCTCACAATAAGTAAATAAAATGGAAGGAAATTCTGACATAGGCTATAACATGGATGAACCTGGAGGACATTATGCTCCGTGAGATAAGCCAGACACGAAAGGGTAGATATTGTACAATTCCTCTGTGAAGTTCCTAGAGGAGTCAAAGTTGAGACAGAAAGTAGATCCCTGGTGGGTGCCAGGGTCTGTGAAGGGGATGGGGAGTGACTGTTTTATGGGGGCAGAGCTTCAGTTTGGAAAGATGAGAAAGTTCTGGAGGTAGATGATGGTGATGATGGTTGCACAGCAGTGTGAATGTGCTTAACGCCACTGGACTGTGCAGTTAAAAATAGTGAAGATGGGCCGGGCGCGGTGGCTCATGCCTGCAGTCCCAGCACTTTGGGAGGCCGAGACGGGCGGATCACGAGGTCAGGAGATCGAGACCATCCTGGCTAACCCGGTGAAACCCCGTCTCTACTAAAAATACATAAAACTAGCCGGGCGAGGTGGCGGGCGCCTGTAGTCCCAGCTACTCGGGAGGATGAGGCAGAAGAATGGCGTAAACCCGGGAGGCGGAGCTTGTAGTGAGCCGAGATCGGCCAGGGCACTCCAGCCTGGGCGACAGAGCAAGACTCCGTCTCAAAAAAAAAAAAAAAATAGTGAAGATGGGCCAGGCACAGTGGCTCACGCCTGCAGTCCCAGTACTATGGGAGGCCAAGGCAGGCAGATTACCTGAGGTCAGGAGCTGGAGACCAGCCTGGTCAATGTGGTGAAACCCCATCTCTACTAAAAGTACAAAAATTAGGCGGGTGTGGTGGCAAGCACCTGTAATCCCAGCTACTCAGGAGGCTGAGGTAGGAGAATATCTTGAAGCCGGGAGGTGGAGGTTGCTGTGAGCCCAGGGCCTGGCAGCAGCAGGTAATCCATAAAACATCTGAATGCCTTCAGGAAGAAGGGATGGGCTATTGTCATAACTATTTGACAGGGAAGGAAGCTGGGGCACAGAGAAGCTAGGAAACTCACCTCAAGTCTCACAGCGGACATGGGGACGGGTGCGGAGATGCAAACCTGGAGCTTTGACTCCTGAGCTCCAATTCAAACCCTGAGACCCCCAGCTCCTGCTCACGGAGCGCTCAGAAGACGCCAACCCCTCCGGGCTCCTATATCTACCACTAAACCCCTGGGGGGCGGGGGATGGTTGCTATCATAAAGCCCGGAGGGCTCAGAGGCGGCCGTCCCAGAGGGGATAGGGCAGGAGATGGAAGAGTCCAGGAAAGAAGGAGTGTTGAGGTCGGCCTGGTTGCCAGCTCCCAGCACCCGGGCCCTGTTCCCCGTGGGCCCGCGCCCACGCTCCAGCCCTCACCTCGCAGCTGCTGCTCGGCACCGTCTTGTGTCTCCAGCAGCCGCTCCACCACCTGCTCGTGGCGCCCCAGCAGCCGTCTCTGCTGCGCCTCGGCGCGGTTGGCGCCCAGCAGGCTGAGCAACCCCTGGCTCACCTCCTCTATGTCGCGGAAGGCGGCCATGACTACGCCGGGCCCCAACCCGCGCAAATTTGACTGCCCGCGGAGCCCGCCCTCTTCCCGAAGAGGTTGCTTTCCATTGGAATTTTTCTACGTCAGTCATAAGCAATAGCCAATAGGCATAGGGAACAGCGTCTTAGAATGGGGGAAGCCGCCTAGGGTCTGGCCTGGTGCGCCTGCGACCACTCCTCCGTCAGTCATCGGCGATGACCAATCGGCGCAGGAAGCGGGAGGCTCCGTTAGCCCTCCCGATGCGCCTGCGCGGGATGGAAAGCGGCTGTTTATTTCTCCATAGGTCGAGCGCCTGCTCTGTGCAGGGCCGGGTTCTAAAGGCAAAACCTCAAGCAGCTTCTCCTGGAACTTACATCCTACAGTGTGTGCGTGGGATACACACAATAAGCATAGAGAATAAGCAGATTCTATGAGAGGCTGCATAGAAATATGGCGTCTGTAGCCAAGTTACTGGGTTCGAATCCCAGCGTTGCCACTTACTAGCTGTGTTACCCTGGGCAGATTTCACCCCTATGTGCGGTACTTTCCTCCATAGTAAAATGAGGTTCATACTAGTGCCTATGTCAGGGTTGACGTGGTGCTGAGACGGGGGTCATCTGTCGCGAGCTGAATACCCGATGGCAGATCTCAACTCGCTGCTCCGCTGCCGGAGGTTCACCTATTCTCCTGCCTCGGCCTCCAGTAACAAGGACTACGAAGCGCCACCGACTTAATTTTATTATTTTTTGGTGAAACCGGTTTCACGCGTGTTAATCGAAGCTGGTCTCGATCTCCTGACCTAAACCGATCGCTTTCCGTCTCGGCTCAAAGATGCTGGGATGGCGTGGCTCACTAGCCCGGCTTGTGTCAAATTCTTATTGCTTTTTGGGAGCAAGGTATTGATTGCTCTATGCTCAGTGGCTGCACAGTAGCTGTCGTTGCATCGCCGACCTCGGGCCTCCAGCAATCCTCCGCCTCGCCTCCCAAAGTACTAGGATTACAGGCCTGACCCAACCTGGCGTGTGGTATATATATTAGGTAGGTGCTATATGGTTGTTTAATGAAACATACATAGAATCCTAGCATGTAGCTGGGTGCAGTGGCTCACGCCCGTAAGTCTCAGCTCTTTGGGAGGCTAAAGGCAGGAGGGTGCTTGAGCCCTGGGTTGAAACCAGCCTGTCTCAGAGCAAAAACAAAACAAAGAAAGAAAGATAGTGCTGACTCTATGAGCTGGTTCCATGCTAGACACTGGTATTTCTGCAGAAGCTGATTTAAGATGTTAAGATGGCATTTTTTTTTTTTTTTGAGGCGAGTCTCACTCTGTTGCCCGGCTGGAGTGCAATGGGGCGATCTTTCGGCTCGCTTTTTCAACTCCTTCCTGGGTTCAAAGGCATTCTCCTGCATCAGCCTCCCTGAGCATGGGATTACAGACTTTAAATACCAC
Source organism: Papio anubis (assembly GCF_008728515.1). Taxonomy (NCBI): domain Eukaryota; kingdom Metazoa; phylum Chordata; class Mammalia; order Primates; family Cercopithecidae; genus Papio; species Papio anubis. Next base: position 40,705,592 of record NC_044995.1, on the reverse strand, counting down.
GCCCGGTAATTTTGTATTTTTATTAGAGGCGGGGACACACTGTATTAGCCATGCTGGTCTCGAACTCCTGACCTTGTGATCCGCCTGCCTCAGGTTCCCAAAGTGCTGGGATTATAGGCATGAGCCACCATACCCAGCCTGACATCATTTTTATGTGTGCTACCACCTAAAGAACATCTCGGGCCAGGCGGCGGTGGCTCAAGCCTGTAATCCCAGCACTTTGGGAGGCAGGGCAGGGATCAGGGTCAGGGAAGTCAGATATCAGCAATGAGGGGTCAGCTACAGTCTCAAAACCACAAAAATGGCGGCAGGGTGGCAGTAGTCCTTCCCGAGGAGGCTGAGCCCGAGTCAGCTGATGAACCCGGGAGGCGGAGCTTGCAGTGAGCTGAGATCCGGCCACTGCACTCCAGCCTGGGTGACAGAGCAAGACTCCGTCTCAAAAAAAAAAAACAAAAAAAAACAAACAACAAAAAAGAACATCTCGTTGCTTTCCTATGATTTTTTTTCTTTTCTTTTTTTTTTTTTTTCTTTTGAGACAGTTTCACTCTTGTTGGAGAGTGCAATGGCATGATCTCGGCTCACTGCAACCCCCACCTCCCAGATTCAAGTGATTCTCCTGCCTCAACCTTCAGAGTAGCTGGGATTATAGGCATGCATCACCACGCACAGTTCATTTTGTATTTTTAGTAGAGACAGGGTTTCTCCATGTTGGTCAAGCTGGTCTTGAACTCCCAACCTCAGGTGATCCACCTGCCTCGGCCTCCCAAAGTGCTGGGATTACAGGTGTGAGCCACTGTGCCCGGCCTTCTTTTCTTCCTTTTTTTTTTTTTTTTTTTTTGTTTGATATGGGGTCTTGTTCTGTCCCCCAGGCTGAAGTGCAGTGGCTCAGGTGATCCTTTCATTTCAGCCTTCCAAGTAGCCGGGACTACAGGTGGGTGTCACCCTTTGGTGCCTGAGAGCATGGCTTCTAGAACCAGCTGTGTGATCTTGGCATAGAATTCACCTTCTTTGTGCCTAAAGGCAGTGAATAACAATTATGCAGAGTGAAAGCAAGAGGGGATAAGACCTTGGGTTCACTTTCTGACGCTGCAGTTTACCTGTGACCTTGGCAGGTTCCTAACCTTTCTAAGCCAGAGTGGCTAAAGATAGCCCTTTCTTATTAGCTGCCAGGAGGTGTCCCGGAGATAAGCCAGGCAAGATTGTGCAACTCGAGCCTGATAGATATAAAGGCTCCTGTGGAAAAATGCCACCCGCCCACCTCCCTTCCAAAAAAGCAAAGCGAGAACCACTTCACAGCCATTAGGATGGCTACTGTCCAAAACCAACCAACCAGCCAAGCAACCTGGAAAATAACAAGTGTTGATCAACAGGTAGAGAAATTGGAATACTGTGTACCCTTGCTGAGAATGTAAAATGGTGCAACTGCTGCGGGAAACAGTATGGCAGTTCCTCAAAAAATTAAAAATAGTATTACCATATCAGCAATTCCACTTCTGAGTATATCCCCAGAAGAATTGAAAGCAGGTTGTTGGACTAGGCTCAGTGGCTCATGCCTGTAATCCCAGCACTTTGGGAGGCCAAGGCGGTCGGATCACCTGAGGTCAGGAGTTCGAGACTAGCCTGACCAACATGGAGAAACTCCATCTCTGCTAAAAATACAAAATTAGCCGGGCGTGGTGGCACGTGCCTGTAATCCCAGCTACTAGGGAGGCTGAGGCAGGAGAATCGCTTGAACCTGGGAGGCGGAGGTTGCGGTGAGCTGAGATCGCGCCATTGCACTCCAGCCTGGGCAACAAGAATGAAACTCTGTCTCAAAAAAAAAAAAGAAAGAAAAGAAAGAAAGGAGGTTGTAGGACATATATTTGCAAGTCCATGTTCACAGCAGCCATTATTCACAATAGCCAAAGGGTGAAAACAGCACAAGTGTCCTTAGATAGAAGAATTAATAAACAAAACGTGGTTCATCTCAACAACGCAATTTTTTTTTTTTTTTTTTTTTTTTTTTTGAGATGGAGTCTTGCTCTGGTGTGCACGTGTAATCCCTGCTACATGGGAAGCTGAGACAGGAGAATCACCTGAACCCGGGAGGTGGAGGTTGCAGTGAGCTGAGATGGCACCACTGCACTCCTGCCTGAGCAACAACAGTGAAACTCCGTCCCCACCCCCCACAAAAAGAAAGGAAATTCTGACACATGCCACAAGGTGGATGAAGACATGTTCAGTGAAATAAGCCAGACACAAAAAGACAAACACTGTGTGATTCCACTTATAGGAGGTCCCTAGAGTCATCAGGTTCACAAAAGCAGAACGTAGAACGGTGGGTCCCAGGGGCTGGGGAGGAGGATGGGGAGTGAGTGTTTCATGGGGACAGAGTTTCAGTTTTGCAAACTGAGAAAGTTCTGGAGATGGATGGTGGTGATGGTTGCACAACAGTGTGAATGTGCTTAATGCCATTGAACTCTGCACTTCAAAATGTTTAAAGTGGTACATTTTATGTCATGTATATTTTACCACAATTAAAATTAAAAATCTACTAAAAAAAAAAAAAAGCAAAGCAAGAAACTGCATGACGGGGAAATACGGTCTTAAGGGTGAGCTGAACGAGAGAAACAAAGATAATGACAAATGGAACTGGCAATTGCTTTGTGAGAAACAGTTTATTTCCTAAGACAAGGGCTTCTTGGCTCACAAATCCAGAGGAAATTAACAAGAGTAACGGACCTTCTGCCTAGAAACACACTCTTTAGTATAACATTTCTGGGGCTTTCTAAAACCTTCTGTTATCTCCTGGCTGAACAGCCTAGCGGATAAACAGAGGAAATGAGAAGTCAGGAGATATGATCACCGCTGGAAGATCTGAGGGGAGGGGCCCGTGGGCTGCTGGGGCCAATGATACTCCTTTTCCAGTTCTGGTGCTGGTGACTTAGGCGTGCCGTTTGCAAAAAAGTCATGGATGGAGCTTAACACTTTTGTGCACCATTTGTGCACTATATATATATATATATATATATAGATATATACACACACACACACATACATTTTTTTTTTTTGAGACGGAGTCTCGCTCTGTCCCCAGGCTGGAGTGCGGTGGCGCCATCTCGGCTCACTGCAAGCTCCGCCCTCCAGTTACGCCATTCTCTGCCTCAGCCTCCAGAGTAGCTGGTACCACAGGCGCCCGCCACCACACCCGGCTAATTTCTTTTTTGTACTTTTTAGTAGAGGCGGGGTTTAGCCATATTGATTAGCCAGGATGGTCGCCGATCTCCTGACCTTGTGATCCACCCGCTTTGGCCTCTCAAAGTGCTGGGATTACAGGCGTGAGCCACCAAGCCTGGCTTTTTTTTTTTTTTTTGTGAGACAGAGTCTCACTCTGTCACTCAGGCTGGAGTGCAGTAGCGCGTTCTCAGATCGCTGCAACCTCCGGCTGGGGTCAAGCGATTCTCCTGCCTCAGCCTCCGGAGTAGCTGTCACCATGCCTGTCACCGTGCCCGGCTAATTTTTTTGTATTTTTAGCAGAAGTGGGATTTCACCATCTTGGCCAGGCTGGTCTTGAATTTCTGACCTCAGGTGATCCACCCGCCTCAGCCTCCCAAAGTGCTGGGATTACAGGCGTGATCCACTGTGCCCAGCCAAAATATATTCATTTTATACCTCAAGAAAAAAGAACTGTTAAAAAAAAATTAAGATCAAACATATTGGAAAAAGATTTGGTAGGAGATGCTCCAAACTGTCGACAATGGTATCCCTACCAAGTGGGATTATGGCACCCTGCAAGGACACCAAACACTGCTGTATTGTTTGAATTTTGAGTATTTTTATTTTTAGATGGAGTTTCTCTCTTGTTGCCCAGGCTGGAGTGCAATGGTGTGATCTCAGCTCACCACAACCTCCGCCTTCCAGGTTCAAGTGATTCTCCTGCCTCCTCCCGAGTACCTGGGATTACAGGCATGTGCCACCATGCCTGGCTAACTTTGTATTTTTAGTAGAGACAGGGTTTCACCATGTTGGGCAGGCTGGTCTCCAACTCCTGACCTCAGGTGATCCACCCACCGTGGCCTCCCAAAGTGCTGGGATTACAGGTGTGAACCACCGTGCTCAGCCCGAATTTTGACTTTTTTATTGAGATGGAGTCTCCCTGTTGCCCAGGCTGGAGTGCAGTGGCACAGTCTCGGCTCACTGCAACCTATGCCTCCCAGGTCCAAGCGATTCTTGTGCCTGAGCCTCCTGAGTAGCTGGGATTACAGGCGTGTGCAACCGCACCTGGCTAATTTTTTTATTTTTAGTAGAGGCGGGGTTTCACCATGTTGGTCAGACTTGTCTCAAACTTCTGACCTCAGGTGATGCCCACCTTGACCTCCCAACGTGCTGGGATTACAGGGGTGAGCCACTGTGCCCGGCTGGATTTTGACTTTTATAATAAATCGCTGTAAATTATTTGGCATTAGAACACAAAAGTCACTTAAGAGCTATTTTTTAGGCCAGGCATAGTAGCTCATGCCCGCAATCCCAGGACATTGGGAGGCTGAAGGGGGCAGATTGCTTGAGCCCAGGAGTTTGAGGCCAGCCTGGGCGCGATAGAGAGACCTCGTCTATACAAAAAATAAAAAAAATTAGCCAGGCATGATGGCACACACTTGTAGTCCCAGCCACTCTGGAGGCTGAGGTGGGAGGATTGCTTGAGTCCCGGAGGTCCCGGAGGTTGAGGCTGCAGTGAGCTATGATCGCACCACTGCACTCTACCCTGGTAGGCAACAGAGTGAGAACCTGTCTCAAAAAAATAAATAAATAAATAAATAAAAAGATCTTTTTTTTCTGAGGTGTTCACAATAGGTGTTCAACAAAATTTTGTACGTTGGCAATATTCAGTATCTGCAAGTCGGTACAGTAGCCACCAACCACGTAAAGCTGTTGAGAACTAATTATAATTCATTGACTTTATTTATTTTTGAGTTGGAGCCTCACTCTGTCGCCCATGCTGGGGTACAGTGCTATAATCTTGGCTCACTGCAACCTCTGTCCTCCAAGTTTAAGTGATTCTTATGCTTCAACTTCCCCAGTAGCTGGGATTACAGGCGTGCACCACCATGCCCAGCTAATATTTTTGTATTTTTAGTAGAGATGTGGTTTCACCATGTTGGCCAGGCTGGTCTTGAACACAAATGATCCACCTGCCTCAGCCTCTCAAAGTGTTGGGATTATAGGCGTGAGCCACCACACCCGGCATAATTCATTTACTTAAAAAAATTTTTTTTAGAGACAAAGTCTCACTCTGTCACCAAGGCTGGAGCGCAGTGGGGTAATCACAGCTCACTGCAGCCTCGAACTCCTGGCCTCGAGTGATCTTCCCACCTGCCTCAGCCTCCTGAGTAGCTGGGACTACAGGCACAAGCCTGCTAATTATTATGTATGTATGTATGTATGTATGTATTTATAGATGGAGTCTTGCTCTGTTGCCCAGGCTGGAGTGCAGTGGCGCAATCTCAGCTCACTGCAACCCCTGCCTCCTCGGTTCAAGTGATTCTCTGGCCTCAGCCTCCTGAGTAGCTGGGACTACAGATGCCGGCCACCATGCCCAGCTAATTTTTTTGTATTTTTAGTAGAGACAGGGTTTCACGATGTTGCCCAGGCTGGTCTTGAACTCCTGACCTCAGGTGATCCACCTGCCTCAGCCTCCCAAAGTGCTGGAATTACAGGCATGAGCCACCACGCCCAGTCTCATTTAACTTTAAATGAAAATAGCCACATATAGCTAGTGGCTATGCTATTGTTGGGTGCTGGTCTAGGACAGAGCATGAAGGTGTTTACTGTGATATTCTTCAACTGTTCTGTAGCTTTGAACACTTTCCAAAATAAGTCCATTTTGAAAAAGAGATTTGCAGCAGCTCATGTGTATAATCCCAGCACTTTGGGAGGCCGAGGCGGGAGGGTAGCAGGAGACCGGAAGTTCGAGACTGGCTTGGGCAACATAGCAAAACCCCATTTCTACAAAAAATTTATAAATTAGGCCGGGCGCGGTGGCTCACGCCTATAATTCCAGCACTTTGGGAGGCCGAGGCGGATGGATCACTTGAGGTCAGGAGTTCAAGACCGGCCTGGCCAACATGGTGAAAACCCATCTCTACTAAAAATACAAAAATTAGCTGGGTGTGGTGGTGGGTGCTTCTAATCCAAGCTACTCAGGAGGCTGAGGCAGGATAATTGCTTTAGTCCACAAGGCGCACGAGGCGGAGGTTTCAGTGAGCCAAGATCGCACCACTGCACTCCAGCCTGGGCGACAGAGGGAGACTCCGTCTCAACAACAAGAAGTCAGGGGTGGTGGCACAAGCCTGTGGTCCCAGCTAGTCAGAAGGTTGAGGTGGGAGGATCGCTTGAGCGCTGGAGGTAGAGACTGCAGTGAGCTAGGATTTGTACCACTGTACTCCAACCTGGGAGACGGAGTGAGACTCTCTCTCCAGAAACAACAAAAAACGGTGGTTCACGCCTGTAATCCCAGCACTCTGGGAGGCTGAGGCGGGTGGATCACCTGAGGTCAGGAGTTCGAGACTAGCCTGACCAACACGGTGAAACCCCGTCTCTACCCAAAATACAAAAATTAGCCGGGTGTGGTGGCGGGCGCCTGTAGTCCCAGCTACTCGGGATAATCGAGGCAGGAGAATTGCTTGAATCCAGGAGGCAGAGGTTGCATTGAGCCAAGATCGTGCCACTGCACTCCAGGCTGGGTGACAAGAAGCAAAACTCTGTCTCAAAAAAAAAAAAAAAAAAAAGGAAAGATTTCTATCTTAAAGCTTAAAAGGGAGCAGAGTGAAAAAAGAAAAGACACAGAATCATCAACATTATTGGTAGCTTTATTAAATTTGTTTACCTTCTAAAAAAACGATTACAAAAAAGAATACTTCAATTAAGTGTAATACTGGCTTTATGGACGTACCGTGATCAGAAAGTGAAATTAAAGCTCATGGATACGCGTGAGAAGAGAATGGGCACAGAGGCACGAGCCCGGTATCCCACGGAGAGAAGGAAGCGTAGAGAGACGCGTGGACCCACCTCAGGGGTCTCGCATTCCTGGGCCAAGAAGTTGCTTCTAAGAGTTTAAAATAAATGCACTGGCTGGCTCCAGGGATGGACACACAGGCACAGCACTCTTGTACCGCTTCTCAAAGCTGCCCAAAACTGCGTCCTTTCCCCTCAGACACCAGCAACTCATTGTTTCCAATCAGCTTTGGTTTTGTTTTCTCTGCAATTTACATGAAAATACCATCCATCCATCCATCTATCCATCCATCCATCCTTCCTTTCTTCCTTCCTGTCTCCTTTGACCAGCCAAGCCCTATTTTGTTTTACGTACATTCCCTTCACTAAAAATCAAAGCAAGCCAATCTACATCAAGCCAAGAAACCTACTTTTCTAAGGAGAGAAACCAGTGCTTTGCCTTCTTTAATGAACCTGCGAGCTCTCGGCGCTTTCTCTTGCTGAAATGTGGCTTTTAAAGCCTTGGGGGCTGAGCTCACTGGCCTCGAAAGGGCAGCGCACATATTTGGTTTGGAGCACACTCCTGATCACAAGGCACATTTTTAGAGGCTTGGAACCCTTCCCTTTCTGTTGCTCACCAAGGAAAAGGCACAAGAAAGAAAATGATGTGGAGATTCTTGGGGGACCAAAACAGGCCACGAAGGAAACTGTGAGCGTCTCTGGCAAGCTCTGTTTCCCGCAGGCTCTGTTCCAGGCAGCTCCGGAAAGCCTCTAGGTTGTTAAAAAGGCCAGCTGGCCCATGTTTGGTTTTCAGCAAAGCCCTGTCTCTTTAAGTTTGCGCCGGGAGGCCTGGGAACGGCCAACTTTTAATCGTGCACACATGGGGTTCTTGGGAGCTGGCCCTGCGTTTTGCCAACAAGCACATGCCCTGTTTTCTTTCCTTTGAGGAGAGAAATTCTGGAGTCCCAGGGAGGAACAGGACGGCCCTGTGACCATACTCCGGGGCCTGGCGGGGGGACACAGAAGTCACCCTGAGAGCCAGATTCTTTTCTTCGTCTCCAGGTCTGAAGGATTTTCTAGGAAAATTAACATTTGCCAAGACCTCCATGTGGGGAAGGGAGGGGTTTCTGGGTAATTTTTTTTTTTTTTTTCTGGAGACAGGGTCTCGCTGTGTCACCTAGGCTGAAGTGCAATGGCACAGCTCACTGCAGCCTCGACCTCCAGGGCTCAGCCTCCCAAGTAGCTGGGACTACAGGTGCGCACCACCACGCCTGGCTAATTTTCACATTTCTTGTAGAGATGGGTCTTGCTATGTTGCTATGGTCTTGAATGTCTAGGCTCAAGCTCTTGCCTTGCCCTCCCAAAGTGCTGGGAGTACAGATGTGAGTCACCACGCCTGGCTGGTAATTTCTCACTGTGAATTGGTTCCCTGTTAAGTCACAGAACTTGTCCTGAGTCCCTTCATTTGAATGAGGGTGAAAAGACTGAGTTTTCTGTCCTGGGTGACAAGGCCAGGATCTGTCTCATGAAACAACCGGAAGAAAATTCCCCTAACAAAGCCGTCTAGAGGGGGGCAGTGGGCATAACACTATTCTATATCAGACAATTAAATGTGAGGGATGAAGGGTGAACCCCAAACTGGTGCGTAATAACACTTAGGATTAAAATGAAAATATGCAAGTTCCAGTGACTTTCAAATCTGGCAACAAATCCTAAGATTCCCGCCCCCTCCTGCAACATGGATTCAAAAATACAATATTTTTTTTCCTCTCCCTCTTCCTCCATCCATAATTACCAGCTGATTGTTCTCAATGTTCTTCATAAAACCCACACCCCAGCATCAGCCCTGGCGCCAATGTATACAAGAATTTTGCTTCGGTCTGCGCTGTGGCCGCTTTGATCCGGGGAGCCAAGAAAACCCGCTTGGAGCTGGAGTCCTGTGGCCGTCGGGGCTCCCCCAGGGAAGCAGAGGGAAAGCTCGCTTGCCTTTCAGCCATGGGCCTTGGGGAGTGTGAGTGGGGTGGGCCAGGGAGGAATGGGAACAGGGAGGAAACGGGACAAGGGACGGTTTGCTCCGGGGCTGGTGGCCCCCGCCTCCCTCACAGCTACTCTTCTGCCGAGGATGATGTAGGGCTCTCGTCATCTGACATTGGGGCAAACTGAAACGAGAAGCAGAATTCTTTTTGTTCGGGATCCTTTCCAATCCCCCGAGGCGCCGACGTGGTGGCTGGCCTGGTAGATATGGTGGGTAAGCAAGAGGGAGGCATGGCCCCAGGCCCCAAGGAGGTGGCAATCTAGGGGCACCGCCTTGAAGAAACAAACTCATGATTGTGGTCGAAGATGTTCACCAGGGGTGAGGGATGCAAAGGAATGAGGGTGGACAGTGGCTGCTTAGGGAGGGTGAGGTCTCAGCTGACTGTGAATGGCATCAAGGGACCAGCAAGCAGGGAAGGGCATTCCAGGCAGTGGAAACAGCACATGCAAAGGCCCTGGGGTAAGTGCAGAGGGGTCGTGGCAATAAGGCCAGTGTGGCTGAAGGGGGAGAGAAACAGTCGTGGGGAAGGTGAGGGTGGTTGTGCAGGGCCTGGTGGACTTTGGAGAGGACTTTGGCTTTTTTTTTTCTTTTTCTTTTTCGAGACAGTTTTACTCTTGTTGCCTAGGCTGGAGTGCAATGGTGTGATCTTGGCTCACTGCAACCTCCACCTTCTGGGTTCAAGTGATTCTCCTGCTTCAGCCTCCTTAGTAGCTGGGATAGCTGGGATTATAGGCATGCGCCACCACGTCCGGCTAATTTTGTATTTTTCATAGAGACGGGGTTTCTCCACGTTGGTCAGGCTGGTCTTGAACTCCTGACCTCAGGTGATCCGCCTACCTCGGCCTCCCAAAGTGTTGGGATTACAGGCGTGAGACACTGTGCCTGGCCTAGATTTTTTTTGATTAAAGACAGGGTCTTGCTCTGTCACCAGGCTGGAGTGTAGTGGTCCAATCATAGCTCACAGCAGCCTTGACCACCTGGGCTCACGCAATCCTCCCGCCTTAGCCTTCCAAGTAGCTGGAACTATAGGCATGCACCACCACGTCCAGCTAATTTTTTTTTTTTTTTTTTTTGAGACGGAGTCTCGCTCTGTCACCCAGGCTGGAGTGCAGTGGCGTGATCTCAGCTCACTGTAACCTGCACCTCCCAGGTTCAAGCAATTCTCATGCCTCAGCCTCCTGAGTGGCTGGGATTACAGGCGCCCACCACCATGCCCAGCTAATTTTTGTATTTTTAGTAGAGATAGGGTTTCACCATGTTGGCCAGGCTGGTCTCGAACTCCTGACCTCAGGTGATCCGCCCGCCATGGCATCCCAAAGTGCTGGGATTACAGGCGTGAACCACTGAGTCTGGCCTGAATGCTCCTTAAACACATCAGGCACACCCCTGCCTCAGGGCCTTTGCACTGCCTGTTCCTGCTACCTGGAAGACCATATGATTCACTCCCTAACTTCTCCAAGTGTTGACTCAAATGTCATGTCTTCTCTGAGGGCCTCCAATAGCTTCCCCATCACTTGCCATCCCACGTCCCTTGGGTTTTTTTTTTGTTTTGAGACAGAGTTTTGCTCTTGTCACCCAATGGCATGATCTCTGGCTCACTGCACCCTCTGCCTCCCAGATTCAAGTGATTCTCCCACCTCAGCCTCCAGAATAGCTGGGATTAAAGGCATGTGCCACCACACCCAGCTAATATTTTGTACTTTTTTAGTAGAGATGGAGTTTCACCATGTTGGCCAGGCTGGTCTTGAACCCCTTACCTCAAATGATCCGCCCGCCTTGGCCTCCCAAAGTGCTGGGATTACAGGCATGAGCCACCATGCCCGGCCTCTTTTTTTTTTTTTTTTTCAGACAAGGTGGCACTCTGTCACCATATAGTGATGCAACCACAGCTCACTGCAGCCTTCACCTCCTGGGTTCAAGTGATCCTCCTGCCTCAGCCTCCCGAGTAGCTGGGAGTACAGGCATGCACCAACACACCCACTCATTTTTGTATTATTATTATTATTTTTTGAGACGGAGTCTCGCTCTGTCGCCCAGGCTGGAGTGCAGTGGCGCCATCTCGGCTCACTGCAAGCTCCACCTCCCGGGTTCACGCCATTCTCCTGCCTCAGCCTCCCGAGTAGCTGGGACTACAGGCACCCGCCACCATGCCCAGCTAACTTTTTTTTTGTATTTTTTAGTAGAGACGGGGTTTCACCGTGTTAGCCAGGATGGTCTCAATCTCCTGACCTTGTGATCCGCCCGCCTCAGCCTCCCAGAGTGCTGGGATTACAGGTGTGAGCCACCGCACCTGGCCTCATTTTTGTATTTTTGCGGAGACAGGGTCTTCCTATGTTGCCCAGGCTGGTCTCAAAACTCCTGGGGTCAAGCAGTCCTCCTGCCTCAGCCCCCCAAGATGCTGGGATTATAGACGTGAGCCACCACACCCAGCCTGATTGTATCTCTTACCAGAATGCCCACTCCACAAGGGTGGATACTGTTTTCTGTTTTGATCAGTGCTGTGACCACTGGGGACTACCCAGAACTGGGCCTAACACACAGCAGGCACTCAATAAATATTTTTCAAATGAGTGAATGATGACTAAGTTATGCATTTGGAACCAGACAGACCCAGGCGCGGATACTGCTGTGCCAACCATGGCCATGAAGCCTCTCTGTGACTAATTTCCTCACTGGGGCACTATGAAGGTTCAGCAAGCAGCTGACCATATCCTGACTTTATCCTTAGCATGGACCCCGTGCACAATCAGCTCTTCATAAACATCCGTCTCCTCTGGCCAGGCGCAGTGGCTGACCCCTGTAATCCCAGCGCTTTCGGAGGCTGAGGAGGAAGCATGGCTTGAGCCCAGGATTTCAAGACCAGCCTGGGCAACAGAGTGAGACCCAGCCTCCACAAAGAATAGAAAAAAAATGGCCGGGTGCGGTGGCTCACTCCTGTAATCCCAGCACTTTGGGAGGCAGAGGCGGGCAGATCACTTGAGCTCAGGAGTTCAAGACCAGCCTGGCCAACACAGTGAAATCCCATCTCTACTAAAAACACAAAAATTAGCTGGGCATGGTGGTGTGTACCTGTAATCCCAGCTACTCTGGAGGCTGAGGCAGGAGAGTTGCTCGAACCTGGGAGATACAGGTTGCAGTGAGCCAAGACTGCGCCACTGTACTTCAGCCTGGGTGATAGAGCAAGACTTTGTTTCAAACAAAACAAAACAACTCAGCCAGGTGTGGTGGTGAGCACCTGTAGTCCCAGCTACTCAGGAGGCTGAGGTGAAAGGATCACTTGAGCCCAGGAAGTGGAGGCTGCAATAAACTAAAATTGTGCCACTGCACTCCAGCCTGGGTGACAGAGTAAGACTCAGTCTCGAAACAAAAACAAGGCTGGGCGCAGTGGCTCATGCCTGTAATCCTAGCACTTTGGGAGGCTGAGGTGGGCAGATCACGAGGTCAGGAGTTCGAGACCAGCCTGATCAACATGGTGGAACCCCATCTCTACTAAAAATACAAAAATTAGCTGGGCGTGGTGGTGCACGCCTGTAATCCCAGCTACTCAGGAGGCTGAGGCAGCAGAATCGCTTGAAGCTGGGAGGCGGAGGTTGCAGTGAGCCCAGATCGTGCCACTGCGCTCCAGCCTGGGCGAGAGTGAGACTCCGTCTCAAAAACAAAAAGAAAAACAAATCTCTCTCCTCTCAGAGCCCCACCCACCCCACGCCTCCCCGGCCGGGTTGAGACTCACCGAGCATTTGATGTTCATGCGGGAATACAGCATGGACGCAATCTCACTCTGCCCTGCATCCAAGGCCACCATCAGAGCTGTGCTCCCATCCTGCAAAGTATCCGGTGCTATGAATGACGTCCCCACGCTGTGCTCCCGCCCTCCCCGGGGTGCACCTGGTTGGAGACTCACGCGATCTGTGAGTGAGATGTCACAGCTGGGTACGGCCAGCAGCAGCCCTGCAATCTCCTTGTGGCCGTGCTCACAGGCGCACATGAGGGCCGTGGAGCCATCATCATCTTGCACATTGATGTCTGCCTCACAGGCCAGCAGGGCTTTGACAACGTCCACCCGCCCGTGGCTGACTGCCAGCATCAGGGCCGTCTGTCCTGCCTGGGGAGGGCAAGGAACAGGATTATGGCTCATGCAGGCCCCAGAGCAGGACACCCCCTGCTCTAGAACCTGCTGTAGCTCCCACATACTCTGATGGTGAAATGTACCCTCAACTCGCTCCTCTCCCCCTGAATCTCAAACAACCCTCCCACCACCAGGGGAGTAATCAATCCATAGAGACAGAAAGCAGATGAGTGGTTGCCAGAGGCTGGGAGAAGTGGGGGCAGAGGAAATGAGGATGAATACAGGTTTCCTTTGGGGGTGAAGAGAACGTTCTGGAACTAGATGGAGGTGTTGGTTGCACAACAGGGTGAATGTATTTCACGCCAGTAGGGCTTTTGGTTTTCTTTTGCTTTATTTTAGAGACAGGGTCTTGCTCTGTTGCCCAGGTTGGCGTGCAGAGGCACGATTGCAGCTTGCTACAGCCTCGACCTCCCCAGGCTCAGGCAATCCTCCCACCTCAGCCTCCCGAGTAGCTGAGACTGTTGGCACACACCACAATGCCTGGCTAATTTTTGTATTTTTTGTATAGATAGGGTTTTGCCATGTTGCCCAGCCTAACTGTTCACTTTAAAAGGGTTAATTATTTTTTTTTTTGGAGACAGAGTCTCGCTCTTTCGCCAGGCTGGAGTGCGGTGGTGCAATCTCAGCTCACTGCAACCTCGGCCTCCTGGGTTCAAGCAACTCTCCTGCCTCAGCCTCCTGAGTAGCTGAGATGATAGGAGTATGCCACTACGCCCACCTAATTTTTGTATTTTTAGTAGAGATGGAGTTTCACCATGTTGGCCAGGATGGTCTCGATTTCTTCACCTCGTGATCCATCAGCCTCGGCCTCCCAAAGTGCCAGGATTACAGGCGTGAGCCACTGTGCCCAGCCTAAAAGGGTTAATTCTGGGCACTGTGGCTTACACCTGTAATCCTGGCACTTTGGGAGGCCGAGGTGGGAGGACTGCTTGACGCCAGGAGTTAGAGATCAGCCTGGGCAACAGAGCGAGACCACATCTCTAGCAAAAAAATAAATAAAATACAGCCTGGGCAACTTGGCGAAACCCCATCTCTTAAAAAAAAAAAAAAAAAAATTAGCCGGGCATGGTGCCACATGCATGCTTGTAGTCCCAGCTACTTGGTGGCCTGAGGTGGGAGGACTGTTTGATCATGAGAGGTCAAGGCTGCAGTGAGCTGTGATTGTACCACTGCACTCCAGCCTGGGTGACAAAGTGAGACCCTGTCTCAAAAAATAAAAAATAGAAATAAAATAAAATAAAAAGTTAGAAATAAAGGGTAAATCTTATGTTTTGTGAATTTCACCTTCTTTTCCTTTTTTTTTTAATAGAGAGGAGGTATGCGGGGGGGAGCGTCTCTAGGTTCCTCAGGCTGGTCTCGAACTCCTGACCTCAAGCAATTCTCCCGCTTTGTTTTCCCAAAGTGCTGGGGTTACAGGCATGAGCCACCTTGGTGAGCCTCACCTTAATTTTTTTTTTTTTTTTTTTTTTTTTGAGATGGAGTCTTGCTCTGTCACCCAGGCTGGAGTGCAGTGGCGCGACCTTGGCTCACTGTAACCTCTGCCTCCTGGTTCAAGCGATTCTCCTGCCTTGAGTAGCTGGGATTACAGGTGCATGCCACCACGCCCAGCTAATTTTTGTATTTTTTTTTTTTAGTAGAGATGGGGTTTCACCATGTTGGTCAGACTGGTCTCGAACTACTGACCTTGTGATCCGCCTATCTCGGCCTCCCAAAGCGCTGGGATTACAGGCGTAAGCCACCGCGCCTGTTTTTTGAGACAGAGCCTCACTCTGTAGCCCAGGCTAGAGTACAGTGGTGCGATCTCAGCTTACTGCAACTTCCACTTCCCAGGTTCAAGCAATTCTCCTGCCTCAGCCTCCCGAGTGGCTGGGATTACACGCACGTGCCACCATGCCCAGCTAATTGTTTTATATTTTAATAAAGACAGGGTTTCACCATGTTGGTCAGGCTGGTCTCGAACTCCTAACCTCAGGTGATCCACCCACCTTGGCCTCCCACAGTGCTGGGATTACAGGCATGAGCCATGGCGCCAGGCCTTAATTTTTGAAAATGAAGCCACTAAAAAAGTCTCTTGGGAATTAAAACAAAATTAAATCAATAAAGGTAAAGCAGAGTTATGCCTGTTATGGCCTGTCACAGCTCCCTGTTTTGTTCCTTTGCTATCTTCAGGCTATTGGCAATCCCTCTCCTCACTGTCCCCAGTGGGTCCTGGCTTCCCTGCTCTTTTGCCCACACACCTGTCCATAAGCCCCAGTCACCTGCACAGTACCTGTTTCTGCTTCCCAACACACAGCCAAAGAGTGCGCTCAGACCAGGAATCAGGCCATGCCACTTCTGCGTAAACTCCCCTGGTGGTTTCCTGCAGCCCTGAGTCCAAACTGGCTCAACTCCCGGTGCTCCCTGAAATGCTTATGGCTTGAAGCACGGGCTAGTTAGTGAGCTTCAGGAGACCATGCCTGCTTGTTCACTGTTTGAATCCCCAGTGTCCAGCCCAGGGAACCCAGCTGCTGCTCAATGAACTGTCCAGCAGGATGTGGGACGGGGTCATATTAAGAAAGGGAAGGACCCCCATATCCTCCACTCCTTCCAGTTTCCACAAGAAGGTCCTGTGTCAGAGACAGCCTGGCCATGAAGAGCAGGGCTCTGGTGCTAGACCACCTGGGTTTGGGCCTGTCACTCAGCCGAGATGTCATAAAGTAAGAAGAACAGCCTGGTTCTGCAGCAGCAGGGGGTCCCATACCTGGCTGGCTTTGGCATTGACGTCACCGAGCCGGAAGAGCTGAAGGACAGTCTCGATGTCGTCCTGGGTCTTCAGGGTGGCCAGAGCGGTGAGCATAATAGGGCTGTAGCCAGCACGGTTCTGTTTGTCCACCTTGCAGACACCTAAGAGGGGTGGTGTGAACCCTCAGACCAGGCATCTCTGCTAGTGGACTGCCCCAAGCAACGTGGGTATCATGTCTCCTCCATCAGTCTAGGCATGCCCTAATCCCTCCCTTTTCTCAGAGGACCCCACTCTACCCCAGAGGCCTCCATCTCCATTGGGTCACCCCATTACACCACGGGTTCCTAAAGTTGGAGACGGTCCCTCCTCCATCAGATTTGGGGCCCCGATGCTGGCATCTATATTTAGGGCTGAGACTAGGAACTGGGTCTCCCCCGTTAATTTTGGAACAGCCATTTACCCTCAGACTGGCCCATGTCTCCCCCATCAGATTGTGGGCCCTGAGTCCTTCATCAGCCTGGGAGGCTGTCTCCCCCAATCGAAGAGGGAAGGGCAAGTTTCTTCCTGCCAAACTGAGGGCCACATCTTCTTTCTAAGCCCGAGACTTGAGGACGCATCCTTCTCTTAGACCAGGGCTCCAGAGATGTCGCCTCCATCATGCAGGCGTGTTTGGGGATGCTGGAGGGCCACATGTTTTCCCTAATATCATTTCTGCCTTTTCGATAATGCTGGCTAAAGGTAGGGCCCGTGCCTCCCCCACCAGACTGGGAAGGCAGTGTCTCCTCCATCAGACTGGGAGGACAGCATCTCCCGCATAAGACCAGGAGGGTGGAGTCTCTGCTATCAGACTAGGAGAGTTATGTCTCCCTCGTTAGACTGGGAAGGTGGTGTCTCACTCATTAGACTAGGAGGGCAGTGTCTCCACTATTAGACTGGGAAGGCAGCCTCTCCTCTATCAGACTGGGAGGGCCACATTCCCCCCACAATGAGCTGGGAAGGTGTCTCCTCCATTAAACTAGGCAGGTGGTGTCTCCTCCATCAGCCTGGGAGGGTGGCGTCCCCCCCATCAGACTGGAAGGGTGGCATCTCCTCCATCAGACTGGCAAGGCAGCATCTCCTCCATCAGACTGGGAGTGCCATATACCCCCACCATTGAACTGGGAAGGCGCTGCCTCCTCTATCAAACTGGAAGGCTGGTGTCCCTCCACATCTGAGTGGAAGGTGGACTGGGAGAGAGGCGTTCCCTCTATTATACTGAGGAGGCCGCGACTCCTCCATCATCTTCCCCACCAGACGGGGAGGGCAGCGTCTTCCCTATCAGACTGGGCATGGCGGACAGCCAGCTGCTTTAGAGTCGCCTTGTCCTCCCCGCTGGGCTCACCGCTGTCGAGCAGCTGCTGCACCACAGGGAAGTTGGCATGAGACACGGAGTAGTGCAGCGCCGTGTTGCCGTTGCTGTCGGCGATGTTGACCACGTAGTCCAGCAGCCGCGCAGACATGGCCCGGAACGTGACCAGGTGCCGCCGCACCAGCTCGGCGTGTGCATCGCTGCGGCAGGCCAGGCGCAGCCACTCCTGCAGCACTGTGGTGTAGGCCACTTTCTGTAGGTAAGTCAGGTGGGAGAGGACATGAGGGCGGGGGAGGCCCACTGGGACACCCCCAACCCCAGACGGGCCCCCCTGAAGCAAAGCGTGGTGCCCTTGTCCTGGAAAAGGATCTCAAGGGAAGTGCAAGGGCTCCCAGAGGGAAGTATAGACATCTCTGTCCCAATAAGATTCTTGGAGTGGGGTGTGGACTTTGCAATCCCCAACATGTTCCCCGAGGAAGGTGTGAGCACCTCCAGCCTGGATATAATTACTCTGTCGCTCTCTCTCTCTTTTTATTTTTTGTGAGACAGAGTCTCGTTCTGTTGCCTAGGCTGGAGTGCAGTGACATGATCAGGACTTACCGCAGCCTCAACCTCCTAGGCTCAAGCCATCCTCTCGTCTCAGCCTCCCAAGTACCTGGGACCACAGACATGCACCACTATGCCGGCTAATTTTTTTTTTTTTTTTTTTTTTTTTTTTTTTTTTTTTTTGAGGCGGTCACCGGCTCTGTCGCCCAGGCTGGAGTGCGGTGGCCAGATCCCAGCTCACTGGCTCCTGCCTCCCGGGTTCACGCCATTCTCCTGCCTCCAGCCTCCTGAGCAGCTGGGATATGAAGCCCGCCACCACACCCGACTAGTTTTTTGTATTTTTTTTTTTTTTTTTTTGAGACTGAGTCTGGCTCTGCAATAAGCCCAGGCGCCTGATGCTTGGTGGCGGATCTCAAAGCTCACTGCAAGCTCCGCCTCCACGGGTTACATGTTCTGCCTCAGCCTCCCGAGTAGCTGGGACCACAGGCGCCCGCCCACTTCGCCGGCTAGTTTTTTGTATTTTTTAGTAAAGGCAGGGGTTTCACCTTGTTAGCCAGGATGGTCTCGATCCTGACCTGCGTGATCCACGCCAGATCTCGGCCTCTAAAGTGCTGGGATTACAGGCTTGAGCACAGCGCCCGGCCGTTTTTGTATTTTTAGTAGAGACGGGGTTTCACCCGGGTTATGAGGATGGTCGATCTCCTGACCTCGTGATCCGCCCGTGCGACTCAAAGTGCTGGGATTACAGGCGAGCCACGCTTGCCAGCCTGCCCGGCTAATTTTCAAAGAATTTGTAGAGGCTGAGTGCAGTGGTTCACGCCTGTAATTCCAGCACTTTGGGAGGCTAAGGCAGGCGGATCACTTGAGGTCATGAGTTCGAGACCATCCTGCCCAACATGGTGAAACCCCGTCTCTACTCAAAATATGAGAAAATTAACCAGACGTGGTGGCACGCTCCTGTAGTCCCAGCTACTTGGGAGGCTGAGGCAGGAGAATTGCTTGAACCTGGGAGGCGGAGGTTGCAGTGAGCCGAGATTACACCACTGCACTCCAGCCTGGGTGACAGAGCAAGACTCCATCTCAAATAAATAAATAAATAATAAAATAAAAAAAAAGAATTTGTTTATAGAAATGGGGTCTCACTATGTTGCCCAGGCTGGTCTTGAACTCCTGGCCTCAAGTGATCCTCCTGCCTTGGCCTCCCAAAGTAACAGGATGACAGGCATGAGCCACCACGCCCGGCCCTGGTTATAATCTCCAAAGTCAAGTGTAGGTGCCCCAATAGGGAAATCTGGATGCCCCGCCCCTGAAGCCCCCAGGAAGAACAGCAACCTAAGGCCAGGCCTGGCCAGTGAGCGTTCGTCCTCCCCATCTCCCTCGCCTCTCTCTGAGGCCCATTACTTGAGCACCACCCACCCCCAAGCTCTGGGCTTGGGTCTCAGGGTCCCCACTAGGCAGAAGCAGGAAGTCACTGAGGATGAGAAGAGGCCACGGGTGGGGTGGAGGTAGGAGTGCGCGTGGGGATCGTACCAGCTCCCGCTCCGTGAGGGCGTTGGGATTGTCCAGATACTTTTCCAGGGCCAAGCAGGCTGAGATGAGGTCAGGGCTTAGCTCCATCCTGCCAGGAACAGACAAAGCAGGGGACTAAGTAAGCCCCCAGCCCCCTGCATTCTCCCCCAAAATCCTCACATCCCGCTGTGGTGCCTGGGAAGGGACTTGACATTCTGCACCACGTCACTCACACTAGGGTCACCGGAATGGTGGCATCTCAGACCCTCCTTCCCCCAGGACACACATTTACATTGCACCCCAAGGGGCAGATGTGGGGAACATGCAGACCCCCAAGGGAGAGTGGACACCAAGCCAAAGTTGATTCCAAATGCCCACTGGCAGACGGAAAATATTTCCCAAGGGCAAATTTTTTCACCAGGGGAATGAAAAAGACATAAATAGAACAGGCAGGTAGAGGAAACGTCCCAAAGTAGGTAGGTGACTTCAGGATAAACTTTGGCTGGCCCCCCCAAATCCTAACCCCGGCAGCCCAAAATACTTCCACCAGGCCCTTTAGCAAAGCCTCCAGAACTTCAGATGCCCAGAAGGGGCAAGTGCTTGTTTGCTAATTCAGACTAAAGTATGCATGACTGATAGGAAGGTCCTTCGAAGGGCTTGAATGGTGGGGTGTGAGGCAGAGGTCATCAGGCCCTGCCTGAATCCCTCCCACCCAGAAAACGGACCTGATCTCCTCCTCCGTGTTTGATCCTGATGCCCCCTCAGCAGTGGGTATGTGCTGAGATTCTCGAGATAGCTGGCATTCCTGCCGGCTAGTCTTGGCCACGGCCGTCCCAGCAGGCCTGAGCTGGGGGGCTTCAGCCACACTCGGAACCCTCTCCCTTGGCTCTGGGGCCTCGTTCTCTGTGCTGTCGTTGTCTGAGATGTTCTCTGCCGTGCTGGAGTCCTCCGATGATGACTCATACCTGGGGAGGTACAAGCGGGGCAGGGGAGACGCTGCAGACGGGATGAGAAATGGTGGGAAAGGAAGGCAGGAATCCGGTGACCTGACCTCTGTGGGCCTCAGCTTCCCCATCTGTTCAATGGCAGTGTTGACATTCCGGGGCTATGCCATGTGGTTTACAGCAACTGGTATACAGTAAGCGCTCAATAAACATTAGCAGTGATTGTGATCATGCTTGGGGGGAGAGGCACTGCTTTTCACCTGCTGCCCTTTGACACTTCTAGCATACCCACCCTCTTTTTTTTTTTGAGACAGAGTCCTGCTCTGTTGCCCAGGCTGGAGTGCAGTGGCGCTCACTGCAACCTCCACCTCCTGGGTTCAAGCAATTCTCCTGCCTCAGCCTCCCGGGTAGCTGGGATTACAGGCGCCTGCCATCACGCATGGCTAATTTTTGTATTTTTAGTAGAGACAGAGTTTCACTATTTGGCCAGCCTGGTCTCGAACTCCTGAATGCAAATGATCTGCCCACCTCGGCCTCCCAAAGTGTTGGGATTACAGGTGTGAGCCACTGCACCCAGCCATATCTCCAGCCTTTTTAAGATAGGGTCTGACTTTTGCCCAGGCTGGACTGTAGTGGTGTGATCTTGGCTCACTGAAACCTCTGCCTCCTGGGTTCAAGTGATTCTTCTGCCTGAGCCTCCCAAATAGCTGGGACTACAGGTTCGCACCACTGTGCTCAGCTAATTTCTGTATTCTTTTAGTAGAGACAGGGTTTCGCCATGTTGGCCAGGCTGATTGCGAACTCCTGAGCTCAGGCGATCCGCCTGCCTTAGCATCCCAAAAGCTGGGATTAAAGGTGTGAGCCGTTGCGCACAGCCGCCTCTAGCCTCTTTTTTTTTTTTTTTTTTTTTTTTGGTAGTCTTGCTCTATCACGCAAGGTTGGAGTGCAGTGGCGGATCTCAGCTCACTGCAAGCTCCCTCCTCTCGGGTTCACGCCCTACTCCTGCCTCCAGCCTCCCGAGTAGCTGGGGCTGCAGGCACCCGCCACGCCGCCCGGCTAGTTTTTGTATTTTTATTAGAGGCGGGGTTTCACCGTGTTAGCCATAGGATGGTCTGCGATCTCCTGACCTCATGATCCAGCCCGTCTGAGCTCCCAAAGTTGCTGGGATTACAGGCTTGAGCCACCGCACCCAGCCTAGCCTCTTTTTTTTTGAGATGGAGTGTCGCTCTGTCACCCAGGCTGGAGTGCAATGGTGCAATCTCGGTTCACTGCAACCTCTGTCTCCTGGGTTCAAGCGATTCTCCTGCCTCAGCCTCCCAAGTAGCTGAGACTATAGGCACCCACCACACCCAACTATTTTTTGTATTTTTAACAGAGATGGAATTTCACCATGTTGGCTAGGCTGGTCTCAAACTCCTGAACTCAAGTGATCTACACGCCTCAGCCTCCCAAAGTGCTGGGAGGACAGATGTGAGCCACTGTGCCTGGCCACTTCTAACCCTATTAAACACAGGTGATTCAGACCTCCTGTTCCACTGCAAATAGGGCTCTCTCGTGTTTCTTGCTGGCTCTGGACAAAACCTAATCAAGCTTCTAGGCTCGGCATTCAAGGCCCCAAACCAACCATCACTCCCTGCGCCTCCCACTTCTCATGTCACTCTGCTTTCCCGCCTCTGAGCCTTTACCCACGCTATGCCCCTGCCAGGAGAGCCCTCCTCGTGCCCTCTCTCTTCGCCTTGCTAGCTCCTACTTCTCCCGCAGCACCTGCATCTCCTCCTTCTGGGACTCCCCTAGGGCCACCTGTGTCTTTCCTGAGGCCCGGTACCACCTGAGTGTTCCCCATCATGGCTCCAACCACATGGCTCCAACCACCCATCGGTGCCCAGCTGCCCACTGGACCAGGAGCTCTATTAGGGCAGGAAACGGAGTCCGGCACCTTCTGTGGGGTAGAGCTGTGCAGTGGTTACACCTTGAGTTCTTGAGCCAGGGCACCTGGGGCTGACTCCTGGGTCACTGAGTGAGCTCCAGCAACGCGCTCAGCCTCCCCGTGCCTCAGTTTCCTCATCTCTGTATTGTGGTTTGATTAAACAAATTAACCAAAGCAAGGGGCTTGGAATGAGGAAATTAGGAGGCTCTCGTGCATGGATGAATGGAGGAGGGGCAGGAAGTGTGGGGGGAGTGGGGGTCTTCTCCTCTCACCCGCCGTTGACCCCCACAAACTGGAGGCTCCTCCGGTGGGCCGTGGGGTCTGCAACCTCCTCTTTCCGTTTCATGATAGATCGCACGCCTGCTGGGGGCCCGCCTGGAGGGGAGAACAGAGGAGGTGTTGTGAGAATCCTTCAGGGCCAGACTCCAAGCTGGTGCCATCTGGGTGCCCCATCCCTCTTGGCAGCCACCCACCACTTACCGGCGCCCCCGGCCTCCTCGGTCTCTCGGGAGGCTGCTTGCCCGGTGGGCTCCCTGTGGGTGGTGTCCCGGGCAGGCTCTCGGGCTGTGGTCTTCTCAGGCTGTGTAAGGAAGGCTACTTTGGACCCCGGGGGTGACGAGGACGATTCGGCAGTAACTTGTGGGAGGCCTGGAGGGACAGGAAATGGGGTGTCTGCTCTTGGTCATAAAAGCCAAACCACCACAGCCTGATAGCTCCTGCCCTGCGGGTCATACACCCTGGGCCAGGAGCTGTAACAGGGCTGATTTTTGTTTTACCACAGCCAGTCTTCCTTACCCTCGAAGGGAAGTCGGATTATTACAGATGAGGAAACTGAGGCGCAGAGCTGCCAAGATCACCCCTTGAGCAGGTGGCAGAATGCAGTTCCAACCTGTTTGGTGCCTGCCCAGCAGTTAGTCAGGGACAAGTGACAACCCTGTGGTCCTATATTCCTGGCTCGAGCCTGAGTGATCTCTAAAAATAAGGTTCGGCCAGGCACAGTGGCTCACGCCTGTAATCCCAGTACTTTGGGAGGCCGAGGCGGGCGGATCACCTGAGATCAGAAGTTCGAGACCAGCCTGGCTAACATGGTGAAACCCTGTCTCTACTTTAGTCGGGCATGGTGGTGCACACCTGTCATTCTAGCTACTCAGGAGGCTGAAGCAGGAGAATTGCTTGAACCTGGGAGGCGGAGGTTGCAGTGAGCAGAGATCATGCCATTGCACTCCAGCCTGGGCAACAGAGCAAGATTCTGCCTCTTAAAAAAATAAATAAATAAAAATAAATCAGATAAAAACACGTCTTCGCTGCCGGGCACAGTGGCTGATGCCTGTAATCCCAGCACTCTGGGAGGCTGAGGCGGGCAGATCATGAGGTCAGGAGTTCAAGACCAGCCTGGCCAACATGGTGAAACCCTATCTCTACTAAAAATACAAAAATTAGCTGGGCGTGGTGGGGTGGGGATGACTGTAATCCCAGCTACTAGGGAGGCTGAGGCAGGAGAATTGCTTGAACCAGGGAGGCAGAGGTGGGGATGACTGTAATCCCAGCTACTAGGGAGGCTGAGGCAGGAGAATTGCTTGAACCAGGGAGGCAGAGGTTGCAGTGAGCCGAGATCACACCACTGCACTCCAGCCTGGGTGACAGAGTGAGACTCCATCTTGAAAAAAAAAAACACATCCTGACTAAAAAAACGAAACAAAACAAAAGACAACAAAACAAAACACCCACCCAGGTTGGTCTGAGAACAAAGGTGACTTCCTGGACGCTGAGGTCCTGGACTGCCAGTCACGGCGTGGAATAAAAGTTGTTTCCTTTTCGTGTAGCCACCAATGTCTTGGAATCCACTCAGGTCCCACCAGGCTGCTTTTTAAGACCGGGTTTCACTCCCTTCACCCAAGCTTGAATGCAGTGATGCGATCTTGGCTCACTGTAACCTGTGCCTCCGGAGTTCAAGTGATTCTCCTGCCTCAGCCCCCGAGTGGCAGGCAGTAAAGGCACATGCCACTGTGTCCGGCTAATTTTCTGTAATTTTTGTAGAGATGGGGTTTCACTATGTTGCCCAGGCTGGTCTTGAACTCCTGAGCTCAAGTGATCTGCCTTCCAAAGTGCTGGGATTACAGGCTGAGCAGCACCGCCCAGCCCATGCGTGCCTTCTGTGTCAGCATTTCCTCGGGGCTTCCCCTTCCTGTCCCCCGGGGTGCCAACTCTGAAGACCAATTAATTTGAATTCCCTTTAATGGATAAAAAGGTTGTTGGTTATTTTTTTTTTTTCTTTGTGACAGGGTCTTGTTATATTATCCAGGCTGCTCCTGAACTCCAGAGCTCAAGGAATCCTCCCACCTCAGCCTCTCGCATAGCTGGGATTATAAGCGTGAGCCACTATGCCCAGCCTTAAATTTGTTTTGCCATATACAGTGACTTCATGAGGCCCACAGGCAACATTCAACTTTAGTACAGAACGGTGACCAAATGCTGGACGCAGGCAAAGAGTAACATAGACAGGGCTGGTTGCATGAGACACTCGGTCATCAGCACGGCCAACAGCATCCCCAGACCAGGGTGTGGCCAGCTCAGACCACAGAAAACATAAAAACCATGCCAGAGCCAGGGCTTGAACTCATGAGTGGGGAACTGAGCGAGAGGAAACGCCAGTTGCTATGTCAGTCTCTTGATTTTTCTTTTTAAACTTGGCAATAAATTCACATGAAATAAACAAACATACTGCGTGGCCAGGAGACGGATTCACAATGTCAATCTCTGCCCAAAGTGCAGGGCGCCTAACTTGAAATCCTGGGAGAGGCCGGGCGCGGTAGCTCACGCTTCTAATCCCAGCACTTTGGGAGGCTGAGGTGGGTGGATCACTTGAAGTCAGGAGTTGAGACCAGCGTGGCCAACATGGCAAAACCCCATCTCTACTAAAAATACAAAAATTAGCCGGGCATGGTGGTGCACATTTGTAATCCCAGCTACTTGGGAGGCCGAGGCAGGAGAATCGCTTGAACCTGGGAGGCGGAGGTTGCAGTGAGCAGAGATCATGCCACTGTACTCCAGCCTGGGGGATAGAGCGGGACTCTGTCTCCAAAAAAAAAAAAAATCCTGGGAGAGCCAAAAAATGAGGTGGAGCAATGTTATGCTAAGTGAAAGAAGCCAGATGCAAAAGGGACAAAAACATTGCATGATTCCATTCACAGGAGGTCCCTAGAGTTGCCAAGATTAATTATTATTATTATTATTAGATACAGTCTTGCTCCATCGTCCAGGCTGGACTGCAGTGGCGCAATCTCGGCTCATCGCGACCTCTGCCTCCCGGGTTCAAGTGATTCTCCTGCCTCAGCCTCCTGAATAGTTGGGACTACAGGTGCCCACCACCATGCCTGGCTGATTTTTGTGTTTTTACTAGAGACAATGCTTCACCAAGTTGGCCAGGGTGATCTCGAACTCCTGACCTCAAGTGATCCATCTGCCTCAGACTCCAAAAGTGCTGGGGTTACAGGTGTGAACCACTGCGCCCGGCCCTAGAGTTGTCAGATTTAAACAGACAGAAAATAGAACGGTGGGTGCCAGGGGCTGGGGGAAGGAGAATGGGAGTGAGTGTTTAATGGGGACAGAGTTTCAGTTTGGAAAGATAAGAAAGTTCTAAAGATAGATGGTGGTGATGGTTGTGCAATAGTGTGAATGGGCTGGACATGGTGGTTCACACCTATAATCCCAGGACTTTGGGAGGCTGAGGGGGGAGGATCACTTGAGCCCAGGAGTGTGAGACCAGTTTGGGCAACATAGGGAGATCCCATCCCTAACAAACACAAGAAAAAACACACACAAACAAACGATGCAAATGTACTTAATGCCATTGAATTATATACTCAAAAATGGATAAGATGGTTAAATTTTTTTTTTTTGGACGGAGTCTTGCTTTGTCGTCCAGGTTGGAGTGCAGTGATGCAATCTCGACTCACTGCAACCTCTGCCTCCCGGATTCAAGCAATTCTTCTTGAGTAGCTGGGATTACAGGCGTGTGCCACCACGCCCAGCTAATTTGTATTTTTAGTAGAGACGGGGTTTCACCATGTTGGCCAGGTTGGTCTCGAACTCCTGACCTTAAATGATCCGCCCGCCTCAGCCTCCCAAAGTGCTGGGATTACAGGCGTCAGCCACCATGCCTGGCCAGATGGTAAATTTTATGTTTTATCTATGTTACCACAATATTTTAAATGGTGAAAAAATTTTGAGAGGCTGAGGCAGGAGGATCGCTTGAGGCCAGGAGTTTAAGACCAGCCTGGGCAAGAGAGCAAGACTCTATCTCTACAATTAAAAAATTAGCCAGGTGTGGTGGAGTGTGCCTATAGTCCTAACTACTTGGGACTATACTTGGCTGAGATGAGAGCATTGCTTGAGCCCGGGAGTTTGAAGTTACATTAAGCTATGACAGCACTGCTGTACTCCAGCCTGGGTGACGGAGTGAGACCCTATGTTTTTTTTTTTTTTTTTTTTGAGATGGAGTTTTGCTCTTGTTGCCCAGGCTGGAGTGCAATGGCGTGATCTCGGCTCACTGCAACCTCCACCTCCCAGGTTCAAGCGATTCTCCTGCCTCAGCCTTCCCAAGTAGCTGGGATTATAGGCATGCGCCACCAAGCCTGGCTAATTTTGTATTTTTAGTAGAGATGGGGTTTCTCCGTGTGGGTCAGGCTGGTCTCGAACTCCTGACCTCAGGTGATCCACTCACCTCAGCCTCCCAAAGTGCTGGGATTACAGGCGTGAGCCACTGCGCCCAGCCTAGACCCTATATTAAAAAAAAAAAACAAAAAAAAACAAAAAAAAAAGGCAGGCGCAGTGGCTCACGACTGTAATCCCAGGACTTTGGGAGGCTGAGGCAGGCAGACCACAAGGTTAGGAGATTGAGAACATCGTGGCTAACATGGTTAAACCCCATCTCTACTAAAAATATAAAAAATTAGCCAGGTGTGGTGGCACGCACCTGTAGTCCCAGGTACTTGGGAGGCTGGGGCAGGAGAATCGCTTGAACCCAGGAGGCAGAGATTGCACTGAGCCGAAATTATGACACTGAACTCCAGCCTGGGTGACAGAGTGAGACTCTGTCTCAAAAAAAAAAAAAAAAAGTGAAAAAAATAAAAACAAACAAACTAGAGCAGAACCAAAGCCCATTCTGCCCCAACAGAAAAGTAGGCAGTGACTTCAAAACCTGGGATGGCTCCTTCCAGTCTAAGGAATTCAAGGTTAGACACAGAATGCTAAAATAACAACAACAAGTAATAATAAAATTGATCATACTTCTTATTGTTATCCCACTGGGGAATGGTGCCAACTCATACTAAAATTCACACAAAAGAACTAAAGTCCATTGATGAGCTAAGACAATCCTACAGAAAAAGAGCAAAGATGGAGTCGTTGGTCTGTGAGAGAGTTAAACATATTTCAAAGTCACAACCATGAGAACAGAAGGGCATTTTTGCATTAACAAATGGACCAATGGGAGAGAGAAGACAGCGCAGCACAGGCTCCAATCTCTGGGCACTGAGGGTAAGACAGAAGGGGTTACCACAAGCCAGTGGGAGACGGTGGATTCTGTGGTGTGGTTTTGGGAGAAGCAGCTTACTTCACATGAGAAGAGCCAAGCTGGATCCCTGTCTCACACCGTACACAAGAAAGAAACTGTGAAGAATTAAGATGAAAGTACAACTACAAAGCTAAAGGGAAATAATGTAGCAGAGTATCAGGGACTCAGGAAGGGGAAAGATTCATTCATTCATTCATTCATTCAGTGACAGGGTCTCACTCTATTGTCCAGGCTGGAGTGCAGCGGCATGATCACAGCTCACTCCAGCTTTGAACTCCTGGGCTCAAGTGATCCTCCCACTTCAGCCTCCCGAGTAGCTGGGACTACAGGCATGCACCACCATACCCGATTAATTTTTTGTTTTTTTGAGACAGAGTCTTGCATTGTCACCCCAGGCTGGAGTGGAGTGGGGCCATCTCAGCTCACTGCAACCTCCGCCTCCCGGGTTTAAGCGATTCTCCTGCCTCAGACTCCCGAGTAGTAGCAGGTGCCCACCACCATGCCCGGCTAAATTTTTTGTATTTTTAGTAGAGATGGAGTTTCACTATGTTGGCCAGGTTGGTCTCGAACTCCTGACCTCGTGATCTGCCCACTCTGGCCTCCCAAAGTGCTGGGATTACAGGCATGAGCCACCGTGCCTGGCCAATTTTTATATTTTTTGTAGAGAAGGCGGCCTTATGGCCGGGCGCGGTGGCTAAAGCCTGTAATCCCAGCACTTTGGGAGGCCGAGACGGGCGGATCACGAGGTCAGGAGATCGAGACCATCCTGGCTAACACGGTGAAACCCCGTCTCTATTAAGAAATACAAAAAACTAGCCGGGCGAGGTGGCGGGCCCCTGTAGTCCCAGCTACTCAGGAGGCTGAGGCCGGAGAAGGGCGTGAACCCGGGAGGCGGAGCTTGCAGTGAGCTGAGATCCGGCCACTGCACTCCAGCCTGGGTGACAGAGCGAGACTCCGTCTCAAAAAAAAAAAAAAAAAAGAGAAGGCGGCCTTACTATGTTGCCTAGGCTGGCCCTGAACTCCTGGACTCAAAGCAATTTTCCCACCAAAGTGCTGAGATTATAGGTGTTGAGTCAATGTGGCCCGTTAAGATTCTTTTAAAAATTCCTCCAGGCCGGGCTCGGTGGCTCACGCCTGTAATCCCAGCACTTTGGGAGGCCAAGACAGGTGGATCATGAGGTCAGGAGATCAAGACCATCCTGGCTAACACAGTGAAACCCTGTCTCCACTAAAAATACAAAAAATTAGTCGGGAGTGGTGGTGGGTGCCTGTAGTCCCAGCTACTCGGGAGGCTGAGGCAGGAGAACGGCATGAACCTGGGAGGCGGAGCTTGTGGTGAGCCAAGATCACGCCACTGCACTCCAGCCTGGGGGACAGAGCGAGACTCTGTCTCAAAAAAAAAAAAAATTCCTTCAAGCACAATAATGGTTTTAATTATATTCAAAACGAAGACCTCTGGCCAGGCGCGGTGGCTCACGCCTGTAATCCCAGCACTTTGGGAGGCCAAGGTGGGCGGATCACTTGAGGTCAGGAGTTTGAGATCAGCCTGGCCAACATGGTGAAACCCAGTCTCTACTGATAATACAAAAGTTAGCCGGGTATGGCGGCAGGCACCTGTAATCCTAGCTACTTGGGAGGATGAGGCAGAATTGCTTGAACCAGGGAGGCGGAGCTTGCAGTGAGCTGAGATCGTGCCACAGCACTCCAGCCTGGATGACAGAGCAAGACTCCGTCTCAAAAACAAAAACAAAAAAAAAAATGAAGACCTTTAAGATCTTCATGGGTGCGGTGGGGGAGTGCCGGAGATTGGCACAGGCAAAAGTTGGCAAGGGATAATCTTCTAGAACAGGGTCAACAAACTTTCTGGGGAGGGCTAGATAGCAAACATTTTTGGTTACGCCACACACAAGGACTTGGTTGCAACTGCTCAACTGTGGCATAGTTCTAATACAAAACCAGCCACAGACAGTATGTAAATGCTTCCGCGTGGCTGTATCCAATAAGTGTGAATTTCATATTATCTTGTTCATGTCAAGAAATATTATTTTTTTTGAGACAGGGCGAGACTCTGTGTCTATTTTTTTTTTTTTTTTAGTGTGAAAAAATCCATAAATAAACTAGAGCAGCACCCAAAGCCCATTCTGCCCCAACAGAGAAGCAGGCAGTGACTTCAGGCACCTTTTTTTTTTTTTTTTTTTTTTGAGACGAAGCCTCGCTCTTGTTGCCCAGGCTGGAGTGCAATGGTGTGATCTCAGCTCACTGCAACCTCCACCTCCCGAGTTCAAGCGATTCTCTTGCCTCAGCCTTCCAAGTGGCTGGGATGACAGGCACCCGCCATCATGCCCGGCTAATTTTTGTATTGTTGTAGAGACAAGTTTCACCATGTTGGCCAGGGTTGGTCTCCACCTCCTGACCTCAGGTGAGCCACCATGCCCAGTCTACTTCAGGCAACTTCTGTTGCCCAGGCTGGAGTCCAATCATAGCTTGCTGCAGCCTCAAAATCCTGCGCTTGCTGGGCATGGTGGTTGACGCCTGTAATCCCAGCACTTTGGGAGGCCGAGGCGGGTAGATCGCTTGAGCCCAGGAGTTTGAAACCAGGCTGGGCAACATGGTGGAACCCCATCTCCACAACAACAAAATTCCTGGGCTCAAGGAATTCTTCTGCCTTACCTTCCTGAGTAGCTGGGTCTACAGCTGCAGGCCACCATGCCAAACTAATTGTTTTACTTTTTTTGTAGAGACGGGGTGTCACTATATTGCCCAGGCTGGTCTCAAACTCCTGGCCTAAAGCAATCCTTCGGCCACGGCCTCCCAAAGTGCTGGGATTACAGGCATGAGTCAGTGTACTTGGCCCAAAATATACTTTTAAATCATTCAACCATTTAAAAAAAAAACTTAAAAATCATTCTTAGCTGTGGGTTGTAGAAAAACAGGTTTTGGGCTGTATCTGGCCCACAGGCCGTAGTTTACCAGTTTTGACTCTGGAAGATACCAGGAACTTCTAAACACTGCTCAGAGAAAAAATGGAGAAAGGCTACAAGTAATTGACTTACAGAGGAACCTTATTAGGCACACACAGAGAAGCCGTATCTCTCACTGCCTATCAGAGCTATGCCAATGAAAACAATAAGGAGGGCTGAATTCCAAGGCTCGCATCTCTAATCCCAGGACTTTGGGAGGCTGAGATGGATCACTTCAGCCCTGGAATTTGAGACCAACCTGAGCAACAAGCAAGACCCCATCTCTACAAAAAATTACCTGAATGTGGTGGCACATGCCTTTAGTCCTAGCTACTCGGGAGGCTGAGGTAGAAGGATCTTGTGAGCCCAAGAGGTTGAGGCTGCAGTGAACTGTGACTGTGCCACTGCACTCCAGCCTGGGTGACACAATGAGACCCTGTCTCAAAAAACAAAACAATGAGGAGATACCATTATGTAGCAGCTATCAGATGGATTAAAAAAATTAGAAAGATAGGGCCGGGCGTGGTAGCTCACACCTGTAATCCCAGCACTTTGGGAGGCCGAGGTGGGCGGATCACCTGAGGTCGGGAGTTTGAGACCAGTCTGGCCAACATGGTGAAACCCCGTCTCTACTAAAAATACAAAAATCAGCCAGGTGTGGTGGCACGCCTGTAATCCCAGCTACTGGAGATGCTGAAGCACAAGAATCGCTTGAACCTGGGAGGCGGAGGTTGCAGTGAGCCAAGATCGCCCTACTGCACTCTAGTCTGGGCAACAGAGCAAGACTCTGTCTCAAAAAAGAAAAAGAAAAAGAAAGAAAGAAGAGGCCAGGCGCAGTGGCTCACGCCTGTTAATTCCAGCACTTTGGGAGGCCAAGGCAGGCAGATCAACTGAGGTCGGGAGTTGGAGACCAGCCTGACCAACATGAAGAAGCCCCGTCTCTACTAAAAATACAAAATTAGCTGGGCGTGGTGGCGCATGCCTGTGATCCCAGACACTCAGGAGGCCGAGGCAGGAGAATCGCTTGAACCCAGGAGATGGAGGCTGCAGTGAGCCGAGATCGCGCCACTGCACTCCAGCCTGGGTAGCAAGAGTGAAAACTCTGTCTCAAAAAAACAGGGAAGAAAAATTAGAAAGACAGATAAAGCCGTATGTTGGTGAGGGTATGAGAAAATGGACACCTTGAACCGGAGCACGGTGTTAGGAATGCAGACAGGGAGAGCCTTTTTTGGAAAGGATCAGACAGGACTTGGAGTGAAGTTGCAAATCCTCTAGGAATGGGCAGTCCCACAGGAGGGGATGTGTGACGATGACTCCAGCATTGTTTGTGGTGGCCGGAAATTAGAAGTAACCAGATACCCACTACGAGGGGATTAGAGAAGAGGGTAGGTGGGTGCAGTGGCTCACGCCTGTAATCCCAGAACTTTGGGAGGCCAAGGCGGGCAGATCATGAAGTCAGGAGTTCGAGACCAGCCTGGCCAACGTGGTGAAAACCCCGTCTCTACTAAAAATGTAAAAATTAGCCAGGCGTGGTGATGCATGTCTATAATCCCAGCTACTTGGGAGGCTGAGGCAGGATAATTGCTTGAACCTGGGAGGCGGAGGTTGCAGTGAGCAGAGATCACACCACTGCACTCCACCCTGGGCGACAGAGTGAGATTCCGTCTCAAAAAAAAAAAAAAAAAGGAAGAAAAAAAAGAAAAAAAGTGACAAACTAGATTTACAAACATCAGTGTGGAGAGTTCAAAAATAGCGTAAGGAGAGGAAAAAATAAGAAACAGAAAGAGATTTTTGTTTTTCTGAAGCACACCACCATTTAAGGAAATGAAACACGAACGAGGCATATTTTTCAAGGACACTCAAATGTCTAAATAAGTTTCTGGAAGGTGGATTGTAAGGAATGGTATTAGATGGGGTGGGGGTGGCACTGATGGTGGAGAGTGGAGGGTGGTGAGCTTCAGCCTGTGGGTGCTGTTTTCACATTTTTAAATGGATGGGAAAGAAGAATTTAATTTGGGACTCATGAAAAGTATGTGAAATAGAAATTTCAGGGTCTGTAAATAAAGTTTTATTGGAATGCGGCCATGTTCGTTCATTTCCATATTGTCTATGGCTGCTTTTGCAACTGCAAAATGAAGGCACTGAAGCACCAAACTCAAAAACGTATACATTAAATATGTGCATTTTTGGGGCATATTAAGTATACGTCAGTAAAACCAGAAAAAGTTGGGCGCCTGTAATCCCAGTTACTCAGGAGGCTGACGTGGAAGGATCACTTCAGTCCCTGAGTTTGAAGCCAGCCTGGGCAACATAGTGAGACCTCATCTCAACAAAAAGGATAAAAGGAATAAAAATAAAGTGGGGAGGAAAAAAGAACGGAGGCAGAGTTGAATCAGTGCAATAGAGACTGTATGACCCGCCAAAGTGAAAATATTTACTGACCTTTAGCATTGAAGGGTGAAGGTGGAGGTTGAAGGTGAAAAAATAATAATACAAGAAAAGTGGTCTGCGCAGGCTAACGTGGATGGTTGTCAGGAGCTAAGGAATGAGATGAACTCAGTTTTGGACTCCTGCAGGCCAAATACAATTTTTTTTTTTTTGAGATGGAGTCTCAGTCTCACTCTGTCACCCAGGCTAGAGTGCAGCGATGCGATCTCAGTTCACTGCAATTTCCACCTCCCCGGTTCAAGCGATCCTCCTTTCTCAGCTTCCCAAGTAGCTGGGATTATAGGTGTGTGCCACCACGCCTGGCTGATTTTTGTATTTTTAGTAGAGATGGGGTTTCGCCATGTTGCCCAGGCTGGTCTTGAGCTCCTGACCTCAGGTGATCTGCCCACCTCGGCCTCCCAAAGTGTGGGGATTATAGGCGTGAGTCACCGCACCTGGCCCAAAATAAGTTTTTTTTTTTAAATTTAGGCTGGGTGCAGTAGCTCATTCCAGTTTGTTCAACCCCTTGATAAGCCCGAGCCTCTGCTTATCTCAGGGCCTTTGTCCCTGCTGTGCTCCTCCTTGGACCATTATTTTTTCCACCTCTTTTGGTGACTTCTTTCCTTTCACGTCTTTGTTCAAAGAGGCTCCTTGGAGGCCGGGTGCAGTGGCTCACACCTGTAATCCCAGCACTCTCGGAGGCCGAGGCTGGCAGATCACGAGGTCAGGAGTTCGAGACCAGTCTGGCCAACATAGTGAAACCCCATCTCTACTGAAAGTACACAAAAATTAGCTGGGTGTGGTGGCGGGCGCCTGGAATCCCAGCTCCTTGGGAGGCGGAGACAAGGAGAATCTTTTGAACCCGAGAGGCGGAGGTTGCAGTGAGCTGAGATAGCGCCATTGCACTCCAGCCCGGGCAGCAGTGAGAGACTCCATCTCAGAAATAAAAAGATGCTCCTTTGAGAGGCTATAGAGCCAAGAGCTGACCTTCGGCACCAACTATCAACACACCCCTGGTAGCATGGTGAACACTTGACATGAATTGATTCTCGCCCTCCTACTCCCACCCACAAGATTGGTCTTGCCCAGGCTGGAGTGCAGTGGTGTGGTCACAACTCACCGTAGCCTCGACCCACTGGCCTCAAGCAATCCTCCTGCCTTGGCCCCCTAAAGCGCTAGGATTACAGGCATAAGCCACTGCGCCCAGCCAAATTGACATATTAAAGCCTCACATTATTCCAATGATACTGTGCCGTCAGGACCCCCAATTTGCAAATGAGGAAACTGAGGCACAGAGAGATTAAATCATGCTCGAAGGCCCAGTCAGTTGGATCGCCTGAGGTCAAGAGTTTGAGACCAGCTTGACCAACATGGTGAAACCCCATCTCTACTAAAAATACAAAAATTAGTCAGTTATGGTGGTGCCTGCCTGTAATCCCAGCTACTCGGGAGGCTGAGGTTGCAGTGAGCCGAGATTGCATCACCGCACTCCAGCCTGGGCGACAGAGCAAGACTTCGTCAAAAAAAAAAAAAAAAAAAAAAAGAAGATATAGAAATGAATTAAGACATTCCAGCTCAGCCCAAGCAAGGCAGAGATTGGGGCTGCCTGCAGCAAAAGGGAATAAAATGAGACTCCAGGCAGAACTTTCAGGGCAGCAGCTTGCATGCAAAGAAGGTGGACATCGCTCTGTCTGTTCGTCCTGCAGGCAGAAGGCCTCCCAGCTGCTCTGGGAGGCACGTCTGGAATGGTGGTTGCCTCTCAGAGATTCCGAGGCTGAGCCAGGCGGAGCCTCTGGCAGGGGGCCAGAACCTCAGGGTTGGGTGTTTGGGATAGGCATAGAACAGGCGGGTGGTGTCCAGAGCTGGCCAGGAACAACACGGGCCGGCGAGAAAACACAGCTGGGTCCGTGCCCTCCAGCCTGTGCCCTCTGGTCTGTCGGTAGGGGCTCTGGCCACCTGACATTCGAGGCTGGGATGAGAACTTGGGCCCTACCTTCAAGCTCTGCGGCAGATTCAAGCTGTCCTGGGTTTGTTTATTTTTACTTTTTTTCTTTTTCTGTTTTTTGAGATGGAGTCTCACTGTCATCCAGGCTGGAGTGCAGTGGCGCGATGTTGGCTCACTGCAACCTCCGCCTCCTAGGTTCAAGCAATTCTCCTCCCTTAACCTCCCAAGTAGCTAGGACTACAGGCGTGTGCCACCATGCCCGGCTTATTTTTGTAGTTTTGGTAGTGACGGGGTTTCACTATATTGGCCAGGCTGGTCTTGAACCCCTGAGCTCAGGTGATCCACCCACCTCAGCCTCCCAAAGTGCTAGGATAATAGGCTTGATGTCCTGGGTTTAGATACTGGCTCAGTTGAGCCACTTCCTGGCTGTGTCACACAGGACAAATGAATCTCCTCAAGCCTCAGTTTCCCCAGGTATAAACAGGGTTGACCAGAACATTATCAGCAGAAGCAGCAACCAGTACTTAACCATGTGCATTAATTCATAAATTCTCCACCTCTCTAAGACGGAGAGCATTATCATGCCACTGCACAGATAGGGATGTTTAGGGCTAAAGAGGTGACGTTGCTTACCCAGTATCACACCGCATGAGTTTGAACCCATCTGGCAGAGCCTCCCTGACCATGTTTCAAGAAGAACAGCTGTCATTATCATTATTATTATTTTTGAGACACAGTTTCACTCTGTTGCCCAGGCTGGAGTGCAGTGGCATGATCTCAGCTCACTGCAACCTCCGGCTCCCAGGTTCAAGCATTTCTTGTGCTTCAGTCTCCGAAGTAGCTGGGATTACAGGCACCCGCCAACATGCCCGGCTAATTTTTGTATTTGTAGTAGCGACAGGGTTTCACCATGTTGGCCAGGGTGGTCTTGAACTCCTGGCCTCAAGTGATCT
The DNA here is from genome assembly GCF_008728515.1 of Papio anubis. Lineage (NCBI taxonomy): Eukaryota > Metazoa > Chordata > Mammalia > Primates > Cercopithecidae > Papio > Papio anubis. The sequence goes on along the minus strand of NC_044995.1, from coordinate 40,669,606 downwards.
GCCTGCCTCTGCCTCCCAAAGTGCTGGGATTACAGGCATGAGCCACCGTGCCTGGCCAGCTGTCATTATTATTATTAATTATTTTGAGATACAGTTGCACTCTGTTGCCCAGGCTGGAGGGCAGTGGTGTGATCTTGGCTCACTGCAACCTCCGCCTCCGGGTTCAAGCGATTCTCCTGCCTCAGCCTCCGGAATAGCAGGGACTACAGGTGCGTGCCACCACGCCTGGCTGATTTTTGTTATTTTTAGTAGAGACAGGGTTTCACTGTGTTGGCCAGGCTGGTCTTGAACTCCTGGCCTCAAGCCATCCGCCTGCCTCGGCCTCCCAAAGTGTGGGATTATAGGCATGAGCCACCGCGCCCGGCCCAGCTGTCATTATTATGAATCATTTGTGTGGCTTCTCCCAGGGACCTCAGGACAACCCGGCAGCTGACATTCTGCACAGCCGGCATCCCCTTTCCTGGCATCAGGACTCAGTACTTCCTCTGGGAAGCACCCCCTTCCTCCCTCAAAGGCCACAGGGCTTGGGTGGGGCTCCCATACCCCCAGTGTCCATGGCTAGGCAGACAGGGACACCACACTGTGACTGGCTCAGCAATGGGCACATGACCCAGGCCAGCCAATGAGGGCCCCCTCTGGGATTTTTACTGGTGCTCTTTGGACTGAGGAGCTCCCTCTGCACTAAACGGAACAGACAGATGCCTGGAGCAGTGAGGTCACCTTCCCTCGCCTGCCTGAAAGAGAAGCTCCCAGGGTAAACAAAAAATGAAAGGCATCAAGTTAGATTCCTGATGATACCTGAGCACTGAGGCCAGCGTGGTGGCTCATGCTTGTAATCTCTGCACTCTGGGAGGCCAAGACAGGAGCCCAGAAGTTTGAGACCAGCCTGGGCAATATAATGAGGCTTTGTCTCTACAAAAAATTAAAAAAAATTAACACGGCACTCGTTAATTTTCTTCCACCAGACACATCACTCCAACTCTTAGAGAGTCTCTGTCTTGCCGGGTGCGGTGGCTCAAGCCTGTAATCCCAGCACTTTGGGAGGCCGAGACGGGCGGATCACGAGGTCAGGAGATCGAGACCATCCTGGCTAACATGGTGAAACCCCGTCTCTATTAAGGCCACTGCACTCCAGCCTGGGCGACAGAGCAAGACTCCGTCTAAAAAAAAAAAAAAAAAAAAAAAAGAGAGTCTCTGTCTTGTCATCCACAAAAGGGGAAGAATTGTGCAGCCAACCTCAGGGCTGTAGCAACCATGCAGAGAAATTAGGTGACTGCCACTTTGTCAGTATCCAGAAAGTGGGAGGTATTTGGGGGAAAGTTCCCCAAGGCTGTTGGTTTACCAGGCAGAAATCCTCCCTGTTTATTCAGTAAGTGGCAGGAATCAATCTTGGACCAGTTTAAGCAGTGAAAAGGAAATGTGTTGTTATGTAACTGATGACAGCTTCAGGCATGGCTGGATCCAGGTGCACAAATATCTTGTTGTTGTTGTTATTAAGAGATAGAGTCTCGCTCTGTTGCCCAAGCCGGAGTGCAGTGGTGCAATCACGGCTCATTGCAGCCGTGACTCCTAGGCTCAAGTAATCCTCCCGCCTTAGCCTCCCAAGTAGCTGGGTCTACAGGCACTGCAACCTCTGCTTCCCTGGTTCAAGCAATTCTCGTGCCTCAGCCTCCTGAATAGCTGAGGTTTCAGGTGCGTGCCACCACACCTGGCTAATTTTTGTATTTTTAGTAGAGATGAGGTTTCACCACGTTGGCCAGGCTGGTCTTGAACTCCTGACCTCAAGAGGCCTGCCTCGGCCTCCCAAAGTGCTGGGATTACAGGCATGTGCCACAGCACCCCGCCTGGATCCTGGCATTCTGAGGGTCCAGGATGAGCCATGGGAAGAAAGAGGGCCCCCCCACCCCCAGCATTTCTCCCCGCCTGAGACCGCTTACCTGCCGTTCCATCACAGCTGCGATCTGTGATGCTAATCTTCTTCACCATATGGACGTTGCTGGTAGCCGCAGCAGGCACTGGGCACATCGTCTCCACCACCTCCTGGCTGCGGAACACAGGTGGGCTCTCAGGCCCACCAGGCATTGCCAGGGCCCTCAGCCCTGCCCCATAAGGCTCCAGGCTCTGGGCCCGCTGTGCAGGGGTGCCAGCGGCTGTGCTGGCCACCACCTCCACCTCCCGTGGCCCTTCTACCACCCGGACGGTATCCACGCGAACCGGGCTGTCTGGCGGTGGCCAGGCCTGGGGCTGGGGGTCGGCCTGCCGGGCCTGAGCTGCCTGCAGCTCCTGCAGTGCCTTCTTGAGCTGGGTCTCCAGCACAGCGACCTTGGCAGTGAGAGCAGCCTCCCCATCAGGCATGCCCAAGTCCCGTTCTCGGACCCAAGTGCCCACACTCCGGGTCTCAAGTGCCACTGGGTCCTCTGGGGGATCGGGGAGGTCCAGGCAGAGCTCGCTGCGGCCCCGGCCCGCTGTGGGGTGGCCCAGGAACTTCTGGCTCTTAAGTTGCACTGTGAGCTGCCGCTTTTCCTCCTGGAGCACTGAGAGCTTCACCTGGAGCACGGGGATCAGCTTCACCTGCTCCTCCAGCTGCCGTAGCTTCCGCAGGGCACCCGCCATCTGCTCTCGCACGTGGGCCAGGTGCCCGGCACTGGGAGGCACCGGCGTGGACAGTCCCGAACTCCGTGGCGTCGGGGGTGGCAACCCCACACCCACCAGGGAGGCCATCGAGCCGGCCGCACTGGGGGTCAGGGAGCCCAGGCCGGCGGGTGTGGCCGCCTGGTCCTCGAGACGGCGACGGGCGTCCAGCAGTGTGCGTTCCACCCGCGGATTGAAGCCACCGCGGGTCTCCAGAGCACCATACTGAGGATAGAAGCCACGGCCGCAGTAGGAATAGGCTGAGTGGCGGCTGTCCCCACTGGCATTGGAGCACAGCGACTCAGTGGACGTCCACCAGGAGCCAGGGCCACGGGGCAGCGAGCTCAGGCGGGGGCGGCGCTGTACCGCCACGCGTCGCAGTGTGTGGCCCTTCTCGATGTCGTCCACGTACTTGAGGAAGTCCAGGTCCAGGCGATAGCCATAGGGGGTCTCCACAGAGTAGGGTGGGTCGGGGTCCTTGGCAGGGAAGGCAGGCGGGGAGGCCGGGCCAGGGGTCCCTGGGGGTGGGAGAAACACCAGGACCTTTGAATCCTCTTGTCCCCATACTCAGGGTGAAGACTGATGCCTGGGGAGAGTTGGGGTTTATTTGCCCAAGAGATGGGAGCCCACCTGGTACTCAACTGCGTCTGTTCTCAGACCCTCCCAGCGCAGGGCTGTGCCTCCCCATCAGACACCTGGGGCAGGACTCTGCCTCCTCCCTCAGACCTCTAATCCTTGGGCTGCGTCCCACCCTCAAAGTCCCCAGGGCAGAGTCCCCGGCCCCTCAGGCCTCCAGAACTGAAGCTCCCCAGGGCAGGGCCCTCTTCCCTGAGTCCCCTGACCTGGGAAGGGGGCAGGCACGTGCAGGACCTGGGCCATCTTCTTGTCTGCAGATGCTCCTTGGAAGTCACTTGAGGGACTGTGAGTCAGACTGCCTGCAGCACTGACTGAGGCTTACCTGGGGAAAGGGAACCATGGCACCGGGAGTTAGGAGTCTGTAGGGGGAGGGAAGGAGATGGGGCCAGTCCCCTCTACTTCTGGCTCACCCAACCCCCCACCCAGGTCTGGGACCCACTCATAGACGCACACCCGGCCTGGCTGCGGAAGGGCTCCCCCCGCACCGCAGGTCTGGAACAAAGAAACCAAACCTCACTGCCTGCATGAACATCTGTCCAGCCCCTGGACAGGCTCCAGCTGTTCCCACAGCCCGGCCTCCACATAGCTCTGGGGCTGGGGGGCCCCAAGCCCAACAGGCCCCACCCTTCCTGCATCCCCTCCCCTCAGCCCAGGCCTGGAGCTGGCCACAGGGAAGGATGGGGGTTGAGGCGCTAAGGGGTTGGGGAAGACGGGAACCTCATCTTCCTGCAAGGATCTGAGGAGACAGAGATGGAGGGGAACAAAGAGAAGCAAAGCATGGCGAAGGGGACCCCCAGTGACCCCAAAGCTGACAGCTGGGTCAGGCCTGGACTAGGTAGGGGGGAAGGGGTAGGGAAAGTTGGGGAGGCAGCTAGGAGTGAAGCCTTTCCCCTTTATGGAAACAATTTTCTCTAAAAATAAACAGTTTCACTGCCGGGCTACACAGAACTTCCTGCCTGCCTAGGATGCGTCCGGGCTTAGGGGCGCAGTAGGGATAGAGGGCCGGGTGGAGGCCCAGGAAGTCCTGGGGGTGGAGGGGAGGAAGTAAGACGGGGTGCCTGGAGGCTGCAAAAAGGAGGGACAATCAGAGCCTCTCACTAAACCCCCCTCAGCCCTGGAGGCTGGCCAGGGCTCTCTTGTCCCCAGTATAACCCGTCTGAACTTGGCCGGTCCTTTCTGTTATCTGACCTCCAGCCATCATGCTGCAGAGGCCCCAGCCCATCCCGCCATCAGTGAATCCTTTCTGGCCTTTGAGTGCGGGGGCAGCAGGTACCTTGGGAGGATGGGCCAGGTAGCGCACCTGCTGGGCATGAAGGCAGGGCTGGGGCTCCGGGGCACCTGAGCTTGTCCTTGTTCTCCTGTCCTGTCTTGCTTTGTCTCTCTCCAAGTCTCTCTGTGTCTCTCCACGTCTCTGTCTCTCTGTGTCTCTCTCCGCGTCTCTGTCTCTCTGTGTCTCTCTCCGCGTCTCTGTCCTTCTACGTCTCTCTCCGTGTCTTTCTCTCTGTCTTTCCACGTTTCTGTCTTCGCGTCTCTGTCTTTCAACACCTGGAACACATGATCACCAATTGCAGGAAATTTGGTTTTCCATTTGCCTGGAGACTCGCCCCTGAGCAACAGGAAGTTGATTGAAAATATTTTCTGGCCACCAAAGAGAGATGGAGATACAGGGAGCAAGCAGGATTAGAGCAGGATTGGAATAGTCAGGGGGAGAGGGGGGCAGGGGAGTGAGGGTGCTGCCAGGCAAATAGTATAGTAACAGTAATAATAACACCAACTCTTTTTTTTTTTTCTTCCTGAGACGGAGTTTTGCTCTTGTTGCCCAGGCTGGAGTGCAATGGCATGATATTGGCTTACCGCAACCTCCGGCTCCCAGGTTCAAGCAATTCTCCTGCCTCAGCCTCCTGAGTAGCTGGGATTACAGGCATGTGCCACCATATCTGGCTAATTTTGTATTTTTGGTAGAGATGGGGTTTCTCCATGTTGGTCAGGCTGGTCTCGAACTCCTGACCTCAGATGATCCACCCACCTCGGCCTCCCAAAGTGCTGGGATTACAGGCATGAGCTACCGCACCCAGCCTAACATCAACTCTTCTAATTGTCATGACAATTCCATGAGATGGGCAGTTATCCCGTTTCACAGACAGGGGATGCAGAGGGCACAGAAAGGTACAGTGGCTTGCCTAGGATCCTTGGGGCCACGGGGAAGTAGCTGGGCCTGAACGTGAACCTAAGGCTGGTGGATCCCGCCAATGCCCACCAAGTCACCACCCCCAGACTCCACACCAGATATCTCTACCCGTTTCCCAGATATTGAGGTCTGAGGGTCCTCAGTCATCTGATCGCCCTCGATCAGGACCAGCGACTCCCGAGTAAGGGGAAGAGAAAGGAGATGAGGGGGTGTGGTGGGGGAGATGGATGTCTGTGGCTGAAACCCTTCTCTCGCTATGGGACCCCTGGGGAGTGGGGAAGGGGTGACAGGATAAGACACAGATGGAGAGACTGGAGCCTACAAGAGGGGACAGGTAGGGAGTTCAGGGAAGGGGCGCGGGTCTCCCCAACCCACCACCCAAGACCGGCCTGCACATCTTGGAGGTGGCGGGGGCGCGGGGGGTCTTTCCGCCCTAAACTCGGGGGGTTGGGGGGCGGCGAGAAGGACCCCGCCCCGTGCAGGGAGGGGGCGGGGCCTGTGGATCCCCGGCTAATGGCAAACAGCTGCCGCTCCCCACGCCGGCCCAGCCGCCAAGCCCAGGCCCAGCCCGGCCGGACGCCCGGCCGCCTTCCCGCCGCCTGGGGCATGGCCGCGGAGGAGGGTGAGGGGGGACAGTGCGGGGAGGGGGCAGAGCCGGGCGGGGAGCAGAGGCAGAAAGGGGGACACAGATAGGGGAGAGGGGGCAGAGGGGAGCCAGGACAGGGGAGACGGGCAGGGCACGAGGAATCGATGGGGGTACTGGGAGGAATCGATGAGGGTATGGGGTCATAGACGGGGAGGGAGCAGGGACGCGGGGACAGAGACAGTCCAAGTCTGGAAAGTTTGGGCACAGAAGGTGGAGTTGGAGGCAGCGGCTCGTTGAGACCAGCGAAGTCGTGTCCCGGGGTTGGAGGCGGGGGGTAGGGTAGTAGGTGGGGGGGCGGTGCACACTCGATCCCCGAACCGGACTTGAACCCCTACCCAGCCCCGGGTCCCACTCGCCTTGCGCGCTCCGGCCGCTGCCTTCCCTGCGTCCCGCCGCCCGAGCGTCCTCGCGCGCGCCGCCGCCTGGGCGCCCGGCCCTCGGAGGTGGCTCCGCCCGCACTACGCCCCCTCCTGCTGGCCCCGCCCCTCCAGTCGGCCCCGCCCCCTCCCGCCGCCCGGGCGCCCAGGCCGCGGTGGGGGGTGGGGATGCAGAGACGCTAGTTGGAGACTGGATCTCACCTGGACAGCAGGTGTGTGTGTGCGCGCCGGGCTGTCCGGCCTCGTCCTTCCTCCCTCCTTAAGTCCCCAAAGCAGGGTCCCCCCCCGCCGGCCTCCCCCCACCGCCGGCTGTCCCTGGGCCGCTGCGGGGGGCGGAACGGCTCGGCGGCAGGAGGGGGTGGAGCTGGCCGGGGCCCAGCTAGGGGAGGGCGCGCGGGGGGGGGGGCGCGGCGGCGGGAGGTCACCCCTCCCCCAGGCGGCCCAGGGCTGGACGCGGCCCAGCGCAAGCCTGGCACACGGTGGGGTGACCGCCGCGCGAGAGGGGAGGCTGCACAGGCCTGGGCGCCGGAGCCAGCCAGACCTGGACTCCCATCCCAGACCCACCAAACTTGCTGCTCTGTGCCTCAGTTTGCCCATCTGTAAAATGGAGATGATCATGTTAGCTACCTGATAGGAGTGTTGAGAAGATTCACTAACCATTGAGAAGGGGCCTAACCATTAGGAAGGAGGTCCCTCGGGTTAAAAAGTCTCATAAATGGAGTGTCCTACTTTTGCAGAGATCTTTCTAGGAGCCCTTTAGTACACAGCCAGCCACTCAGCAAGGGCTTAATAAATATTATTAGGCCGGTGAGGTGGCTCACACCTGTAATCTCAGCACTTAAGGAGGCCGAGGCAGGAGGACTGCTTGAGCTCAGGAGTTCCAGACCAGCCTGGGAAACGTAGCAAGACCCTGTCTCTACAAGAAAAATTTTTAAGTGAAAAAAAATTAGGCCAGGCGCAGTGGCTCATGCCTGTAACTGCAGCACTTTGGGAGGGCAAGGTGGGCGGATTATTTGAGCCAAGGAGTTGGAGACCAGCTTTGGCAATATGACAAGGCCCCATGTCTGCAAAAAACAAAATAAAAAGAAACCACCTGGGGCCGAGAAATGGCTCACACCTGTAATCCCAGCACTTAGGGAGGCTGAGGTGGGTGGATCACCTGAGGTCAGGAGTTCAAGACCAACCTGGCCAACATGGTGAAACCCCGTCTCTATTAAAAATACAAAAACTATCCAAGCATGGTGGTGCACATATATAATCCCAGCTACTCGGGAGGCTGAGGTAGGAGAATAACTTGAATCTGGGAGGTGGAGGTTGCTGTGAACCGAGATTGCGCCACTGCACTGCAGCCTGGGTGACAGAGCGAAACTCCGTATGAAAAAGAAAAAGAAAAGCCAGGCATAGTGGCATGTGCCTATAATCCCTGCTACTCAGGAGGCTTGAGCCCCGGAGTTTGAGGCTGCAGTGAGCTATGATTGTGACACTGCATTCCAGCCTGGGGGACTGAGAGAGAGCCTGTCTGTTAAAAACAAAGAAGCAAGAACCAGGTATTATTATTCCCGGTAGGCATGTGACATTATTTTTTTTTTTTTTTTGAGACAGAGTCTCGCTCTGTCGCCCAGGCTGGAGTGCAGTGGCGCGATCTCGGCTCACTGCAAGCTCCGCCTCTCGGGTTCACGCCATTCTCCTGCCTCAGCCTCCCGAGTAGCTGGGACTACAGGCGCCCACAACCGCGCCCGGCTAATTTTTTGTATTTTTAGTAGAGACGGGGTTTCACCGTGGTCTCGATCTCCTGACCTTGTGATCCACCCGCCTCGGCCTCCCAAAGTGCTGGGATTACAGGCGTGAGCCACCGCGCCCGGCCGCATGTGACATTATTTGTGTGTTGCCTTCCCCGCTAGAACGTCAGCTCCACAAGGGCAGGAATTTGTGTCTATTGTCACCATGATGTCCCTGGCACCCAGTATGTTCTTGGTGTCTCCATTGATGATGCAGGGATGTGTGGATGTGGGGCAGTGGACTGTGAGCATGTCATGAGCATGTGACCCAGCCCCTAGTGACCGCACCACATGGCACAGGTTGCTTATAAAAACCATTTTAAATTAAAAAAGGGAGGAAGCATCAGTGCATACAGATGGGGACACAGGGGCAAAGGGCCCAGCACCGAGTACAATGTGGTCACCCCATGGCCCAGTGGGCACCAGGGGAGACTCCCCTCGCAGCACAGATAGCTGAGGGCCGGGTGCTGGTTCTTCTAGGTGCAGCTTTGGTCCTTGTGGGCTCAGAGGTCTGCCTTTCGAAAACTTGCTCTGTTCAAGGAGTTCCTGGGAAAAGAATGAGGGTGGGTCAGCATGGCCGTGGGGCCCCCAACTCCATAGACCTCCCAGCCCACATCCTCATCCTCTTCCTCTTCATCTTCCTTCGAGGATCCTTCTGGGGTCTCTCCTATCCCTGATCCTGCTGTGGGATTCTCAGATGCTCTCTTGTAATCCACCACGGAAGGTATGAATCATCCCCATTTTACAGATGTAGAAACTGAGGCTCAGAAAGATGAATTCATGTATCTGGGAAATGACGGCTCGGAGCCTGCCCTGCCTTTGTACATCTGAATGACTTATTCAGATGCTTATGCAAAGTTGAAGCAGCTCATGCTATAATCCCAGCACTTTAGGAAGGCAAAGCGGGTGGATCACCTGAGGTCAGGAGGTCAAGACCAGCCTGGTCAACATGGTGAAACCCTGTCTCTACTAAAAATACAAAAAATTAGCCAGGTGTGGTGGTGGATTCCTGTAATCCCAGCTACTCAGGAGGCTGAGGCAGGAGAATCGCTTGAATCTGGGAGGTGGAGGTTGCAGTGAGCTGAGATTGTACCACTGCACTCCAGCCTGGGCGACAGAGGGAGACTCTCTCAAAAAAAAAAAACCAGAAACACAACAAAGTCGAACAAAGTCCAAGCTACCAGGAAACATGTTGCTGTGTACGTGTACAACAGCCCCCATCCTGTATCTGTCCTGGTCTGCCTCTGCATCCCCTCTCTAGTCTCTAGGATGGGGGCACCAGGTCAGGCACCTGAGGCCAGGTGGGGTGGGTGCCAGCAGCTGGGGCAGGCGCTGGGTAAGCAGGGGCTGCAGAGCCTCCCGCAGGCGGCAGTAGTTGCGCTCTAGCTCGCGGTGGTACTCCTTCTGGTCCGGCCCAATCAGGGCCTTATTTTTCCGCAGCGCATCTTCACATCTGAGGGCCAGAGGGTGGGAGATGCTAAGAGACTCGCACACAGGACTGAAAGCAAGACTAGGGGTGGGGGCATCCGTAAGGCGGGGCCAGGCCTGCTGAAAGACCCACAATAGGAGGTCAGGTTGGGAGAATGGACTTAATGGGAATCGGGCAGATGGGGGAGCCATGCGGAGATCAGGTGGGCAGAGAGCAGGTCTATGCAGGTTAGGCAGGCATGAGACCCTCCTGCGGGGTTTTGCGCCTACTTCTTGCAGAAGTCCTTGAAGCAGAGCCGCAGTTTGTTGTGATGCCGGAAGAGCTTGGGGTCTTCCGGGATCTCTGCTAAAAACACTTGGGCCACCTCCAGGGGACCCTGTGGGGTGAGAGGGACTGGTGAGCCAGCCTGCATGGCACCTGGAGTCCCCTGTGCGGCCTGCATCCCCCTTCCACCAGCCGTGCCTGATTCACGGTGGGCCCCACAGAGCCCTGAAGCACCATCTGTAGCATCTTAGCATCTGGTGGGTCCTGCTCGGTGGCGAAGGCCAGCTCCCGTGTTTTCTTCTGCATGTCCTCGATAGCCACCTCCACTGGCGTCAGCACCGTCTATGGGGTGAGGGGAGGGGTGTGCACTCGCTGGGGCCTGAGGAGGTCCTGATCGAAGCCAGTCGGGGGCAGCTCAGACCCCGCTGGGAGCAAGAGGGGTCCAAGAACCCAGGCAATGACCAGAATCTGGGGTCCTTCCTGGGTCTGACTCTGGGGGGGTCCAGCCTTGGGTCTGCTGAGTCTGGTGCCCTGGGGTTTAGTGGCTTCACATCTGGGGTCTCCAGACTTCCTTGGGTCTGGAGGTAGAGGTTTGAGACTGGAAGTTGGAGTTTGGGGTCCCCAACCTGGTTCTGGGGTACATGAGCCAATTTCTGGGTCTAGCGTGTCCACACCTCTCCTCTCTGGGTCTGGGATCCCCGGGCGTCTCCTCCCTGGGCCTTCTTAGATTTGGAGTCCCTGTGCCTCCCCTTTGTGAGTCTAGAATCCCTGGGTCCTCCTGGGTCTGGAGGTACAGGTTTCAGTTTAGAGATTGGAATTCGGGTCTCCATATATTCTCAGCTCAGTTCTGGGGTACCTGGGTCTCTTCCTGGGCCACACCTCCTTCTCCCTGGGCCTTCCTAGATCTGGGCTCCCTCTGCCTCCTCTTTCTGGGTCTGGAATCTCTGGGCCACACTGGGTCTGGGGTCCCTGTATCTTGCCTCCTAGGTCTCCCTGGGTCTGGTCTCCTCCCCTCTCCTCCCTGGGGATCTGGTCTAGGGTCCCTGTGCCACCCCTCTCTGTGTCTGAGATCCATGGGCCACCTTTGGTCTGGGTCCCTGTGTCTTCCCTCCCCTCCCCTCCCCTCCCAGGGTCTGTTGTCCCCTCACCTCCCCACCCCTCCAGGCCCAGGGTCCCCACGCACCTCCTCCCTGTGGCACACACGGATGCGAGTCTTGATGTAGGGGAAGGCGTGGTCGGTGCTGAGCAGCGTCTTACGCTTGTGTTGCTCGGGCAGCTCCCCGTGTGCGCGCCCATCCGGCGTGAAGGGCGTGCAGAACAGGAATGTGCGAAGCCCGTAGTTGCGGTCAAAGTAGGTCACCCGGTCCTTGAGCTCGTAGGTATCAAAGTACGGTTCCACATACGTGATCTGGATGTAGGCCTGGGCGCAGGGTCAGGTGTGAGGAGGGTCCCACAGCCCCGGCACGCACAGCCCAGGCCCTGTGCCTGGAGAGAGGGGATCTGGGCATCCCTGGATCTGGGGACTTTGTCACTTCCAGGTCTTCCTATGTCAGGATGTTTGGGAATCCCCTGAGGAATAGGTTTTGGGGTCCCCCAGTGAAATATGATTTGGGGTTTCCCAGAGAAAGAGGATTTGAGGGTCCCCAGGAAACAAGACTTGGAGTCTCTGTGGATCTACGATTTTGGGGAAATGGTCGGGGGACCCACCTTCTGTGCGTCAAGCTTGGACTTGTCCACAGGGTTAGAGTCTTTGATAATCTCAACCACGTCGTCGCCAAATCTCTCCGTGTAGAACTCCTGGAGACACAGGGCTGACTCGGGGCCACCCAGGGACAGCCCCTACTCCAGCCCCAAGGCAGCCCCATGCCCCGTTCCACCCCCACCACAAGGACATGCCTCCAGCCGGTGTGAGATCTCTGCCAGCTTCGTGATCGATGGCTCCTTGTACACAAACTCCTGCTCATCCAGGTCGCCAAAGCGGGCGCCGTAGAAGCCCACGCGGAAATACGTCCCGAACACGCGCTGGAGCTGTGAGAAAGGGTGTGGTTGTCCGGGAGGCCCCTGCTGGAGGTCTGCCTGCCCCAGAGATAGGGGTCTCGAATATCAGGATGGGAGTGTGAGGACCATGAGAACATCCGGGCATGGGCACAGGCAGGGGGTCCTGAGAACATCGGGGCATGGATTGCAATATGAAGTTAGGACTGGGGCTGTATTGTTCACAGGTGTGTCCCTGATGCCCATGGGACAGGGTATATAGCAGGTACCCAATAAATGCTTGGATGGCTGAGGAGAAGGATGGCTGCCTGTCACTCTAGGACAGAGGCTCTGACTCCTTTGTTCTAGGGCATTCTCCTTCCCGTGCCCCGATGCCCGCAATGGGTATACAGTAGGTGCCCAATAAGTGCTTGGATGGCTGAGGGAAGGGATGGCTGTCTCTCACTCTAGGACAGAGGCTCTGGTTCCCTTGTTCCATGGCATTCCCCTGCTCCTGTCCCCGGCCCTAAGTTTGGAAGAAGGAACCCCCTCCCTACCACCCCAAAACCACCACCCCATGACTGGAAAGGAAGTGGAATGGCTGGATGTTCACTTACCAAGGCCGATCCGGGGAGGGTGGGGCAGACATGGTGGGGTCAGAGGTGTGGGGGACAGAGAGACAATGTCATGGGAGAGGTCAGAGGTCAGAGTTCCCTCAACCCCCAGGGTCCTGGTTAACACTGCCCCGTGAGAATCATTCCGTGGGGAGAGAGATCAGAGATGGGAGATGGGTGGGGGCGAAGAGGACCTGCCCTCCCCACCCAGCTCCCACCCGGCCTGCCTGCCTGGGCTCTGGGTTTCTGCCATCTTTGGCCAGAACATTCTCCCCAAACTAGGAGATGCCTAAAAATAGACCTAAGCAGAGCAGAAGCGGGATTGGGGTGGGGGGAGTGCTGCTGGAGCGGGGGGACACATTAACCAGAAATGAGGAGCAGAGGAGAGCCTGGGGGAGGCTGGAAGCTAGAGACGCAGGGAGAGACAGAGACTAAGAGACAGAGAGATACCAAGATAGGGAGAGCCACGTGATAGATGGGGAGAGATGAGAAAGAGACCATGAGGGAGTCAGAGCCACCCTGCCACCCCCCTGCAGTGACCAAGCTGGCCCTGGCAGCGGGAGGGGTGTCTCTGGAGAGCTCCCAGCTGGGTGAGTCACAAGCTGCCCTCGAGATCTGGGGCGGGGGGGTGGCGCATTTTTAGGGAAGGGAGGGAAATGATGGGGTGGGTGCCTTGTGGCCACAGCCCCAGCCCCAATGGCCAACGGCCATGCTCCTCTGGCGCCCCCTGGTGTTCACTGATGGCTGCTGGCCAGTCATCACGGGGGTCCCAGAGGCAGGTGGCTGTCCACTGAAGCTGACTCACCTCCCAGCCGGAACTCTGTCGGGAGAGAAGGGTCAAGGTCAGCATATCCCTGGAGGAGTGGGGCTGAGGGTGGGGTCTGGGGAGGGGTCCTGGGCCCACCTGGTGCATGATCTTGGTGAAGGCCTCCTGCAGTTTGCCGTGCACCGCGGCCAACTTCTTGTAGTCACGGTGGGCTTCCAGGATGGGGATGAGGTTCTTGTAGACCTCATTCACCGCCTCGTAGAGTCCACCCTGAGAGTGAGGTGGGGTCAGGATTCCCCAAACTGTCTTCCCCTCTCCACTGTGCTCCTGTCTACCCATCTCCCTTGTGATCCTGTGCTCCATCCTACCCACCCTCCATCACCTCCTCCAGGAAGCCCGCCCTGACCACCCCCATCCCAGATAGGGACTGAGCCTTTCCACTCAGCTCCCACAGAGGGCTCCATGGTCTTCACCGCTACTTATCTGTTTTGTTTTTTTGAGATAGGGTCTCACTCTATCGCCCAGGCTGGAGTGTAGTGGTACAATCACAGCTCACTGCAGTCTCCAACTCCTGGGCTCAAGAGATCCTCCCACCCTAGCCTCCCACGTAGCTAGAACTACAGGCACATGCCACCATGCCCAGCTAATTTTGTTTTAGTTTTTGTAGAGTCAGGGTCTCACTATATTGCCCCGGTTGGTCTTGAACTCATGGGCTCAAGTGATCCTCCTGCCTTGGCCTCTGAATTAGCTGGGATTACAGGTGTGAGCCACCACTCCCCCAGCCCTTCACCACTTTTAACAACAATATTCTATGGCACAGGTACCATGTACATCTGCACTTCACCCATCTGTGTTCCCTCATTGATGGGAGAAGCAGTTTTTTTTTCCCCTATTCCTCAAAGAGGAAAGTGAGTTTCAGAGATATGGAGGCAATCCCCAGGGCCAAGACCCGAACACAAGCCCATCTGGCCCTGTGCCCGTGACCTCCATGCCCAACTGCCTCGTGGCGTGTGGTAATATGCCCCTCACCCCCAGCGGGTGCTGGCATTGAGCCTGGCTCAAAACAGGCACCCTGTGAGGTTTGCTGACTGTCAGAAGGCCTGTGTCCACCCCCTGGTTTCTTCCCCTGAGGCCTCTGTGTGTGTGTTTTTTAAATCTTTTTTTATTATTATTATTTTAATCTTTTTTAAATTATTATACTGGTTCTGACATGTGTGAGCCACCGCATTCAGCCCTCCCTCCGAGGACTTTGTCTCCAAGAATCCAGCAAAGTGACAATAATGAAGTTCTGGGGTACATGTGCAGAACGTGCAGTTTTGTTACGTAGGTATACATGTGCCACAGTGGTTTGCTGCACCCATCAGCCCGTCACCTACACTAGGTATTTCTTCTAATGCTATCCCTCCGCTAACCCCCATCCATGTTTGTTTTTTTGTTTTGTTTTGTTTTTAGATGGAGTCTTGCTCTGTTGCCCAGGCTGGAGTGCAGCGGTATGATCTCAGCTCGCTGCAACCTCTGCCTCCTGGGTTCAAGCAATTCTCCTGCCTCATCCTACCTAGTCACTGGAACTACAGGCGCCTGCTACCATGCCTGGTTCATTTTTATTTTTTTGAGACAAGAGTCTTGCTCTGTCACCCAGGCTGTAGTGCAATGGCGTGATGTTGGCTCACTGCAACCTCTGTCTCCCGGGTTTAAGCGATTCTTCTGCCTTAGCCTCCCGAGTAGCTAGGACTACAAGTGCCCGCCATGCCCGGCTAATACTTGTATTTTTAGTAGAGACGAGGTTTCACTATGTTGGCCAGGCTGGTCTCAAACTCCTGACCTCGTGATCTGCCCACCTTGGCCTCCCAAAGTGCTGGGATAACAGGCATGAGCCACTGAGCCCATGCCCAGCTAATTTTTTTGTTTTTTGGTTTTTTTTTGTAGAGATGGGGTTTCTCCATGTTGCCCAAGCTGGTCTTGAACTCCCGACCTCAAGTGATCTGCCCTCCTCGGCCTCCCAAAGTGCTGGGATCACAAGCGTGAGCCACCGCATTCGGCCCTTCCTCTGAGGACTTTGTCTCCAAGAATCCAGCAGAGTGACAATAATGAAAACAATGTCGGCCGGACGCAGTGGCTCACGCCTGTAATCCCAGCACTTTAGGAGGCTGAGGCAGGCAGACTACGAGGTCAGGAGATCGAGACCATCTTGGCTAACACGGTGAAACCCCATCTCTAATAAAAATACAAAAAATTAGCCAGCCGTGGTGGCGGGCGCCTGTAGTCCCAGCTACTCAGGAGGCTGAGGCAGGAGAATGGTGTGAACCCGGGAGGCAGAGTTTGCAGTGAGCCGAGATAGTGCCACTGCACTGCAGCCTGAGCGACACAGCGAGACTCTGTCTCAAAAAAAAAAAAAAAGAAAAGAAAACAATGTCACTAGTGTCACTAGAGGGCCAGCACCACAGAAGAAATCTCACTGGAACACCTGACTTCAAATGTGACCTTGAATCTCGCTGAGCTCTCAGATGTAAATGCCAGTTCCCCAAAATGTGAGGAACTGAGAAACAGGTAAAGTGACATCACATGGACACAGCCAGCCCCACACAAACCAGAAAAACACGCGGAGCAAAGGCCCCAGGGCTCCTGCAAGTCAAATGTAGAAGCCACCACCTGCCCTCATACAAACAAGCAAACTAGAGAAGAAAACCCCTTTTCAACAGTGGAAAATCAGTTGCCAGGCATGCTGGCTCATGCCTGTAATCCCAGCACTTTGGGAGGCCGAGGCGAGAGGGTTGCATGAGTCCCGGAGTTCAAGCCCAGCCTGGGCAACATAGCAAGACTCCATCTCTTTAAAAAAAGAAAAAAAATTGGCAGGCACGGTGGCTCAAGCCTGTAATCCCAGCACTTTGGGAGGCCGAGACGGGCGGATCATGAGGTCAGGAGATCGAGACCATCCTGGCTAACCCGGTGAAACCTCGTCTCTACAAAAAATACACAAAACTAGCCAGGCGAGGTCGCGGGTGCCTGTAGTCCCAGCTATTCGGGAGGCTGAGGCAGGAGAATGGCATAAACCCAGGAGGCGGAGCTTGCAGTAAGCTGAGATCTGGCCACTGCACTCCAGCCTGGGCGACAGAGTAAGACTCCGTCTCAAAAAAAAAAAAAAAAAAAGAAAAAAAATTAACAAAGAAAAAAAAATTAGCTGGATGTGGTGGTGCGCACTTATAGTCCCAGCTACTTGGGAGGCTGAGGTGGGAGGATCACCTGAGCCCAGGACATTGAGGCTGCAGTGAGCCAGGCTGCACACTGCAACCTGGGTGAAAGAGTAAGACCCTGTCTCAAAAAAAAAATAAAAAAAAAGAAAAAGAGACTTAGGATACAGATCAGCCACAGCCATTGTGGGCCCTTATTGGATTCTGATTCAAACCAAGTAACCCCAAAAAAGATACATCAGAGATGATCTGGGACATCTAAATATAGAGGGCAATGAAATGACATCAATGTCATTAAAGGATGACCATTAACTTGGCCACGTGGGATACGAGTTTTGTAAAAGGGTCTTTATCAGGAAGGGTTGCACAGCGGGTACTTGTGGGAGTGGTGGGAAAATACCTGGGATTTGCTTTTTTTTTTTTGGAGACAGAGCCTTGCTCTGTCCCTCAGGCTGGAGTGCAGTGGCATGATCTCAGCTCACTGCAACCTCCGCCTCCTGGGTTCAAGCGAGTCTCATGCCTCAGCCTCCCAAGTAGCTGGGATTACAGATGCCTGCCACCACGCCCGGCTAATTTTTGTATTTTTAGTAGACATGGGGTTTCCCCATGTTGGCCAGGCTGGTCTTGAACTCCTGACCTCAGGTGATTCACCTGCCTCGGCCTCCCAAAGTGCTGGGATTACAGGAGTCAGCCACTGCGCCCAGTCTGGGATTTGCTTTAAGCTGGAGCTTCTCCAACTTGAAGATGCATGTGAATATCCTGTCTTTATTTTATTTATTTTTTGAGACATGTCGGTTTCACTCTGTCACGTAGACTGGAGTACAGCGGCACGATTATAACTCATTGCAGCTCCAACCTCCTGGGCTCCAGTGATCCTCCCGCTTCAAGCTTCCTGAGTAGCTGGGACTACAGGTGCACGCCACCACACCCAGCTAGTTTCTTGTATTTTTTGTAGAGACAGGGTTTTGCCGTGTTGCCCAGGCTGGTCTCAAACTCCTGGCCTCAAGTGAGCCTCCTGCCTCAGCCTCCCAAAGTGCTGGGATTACAGGCGGATTACAGGCGGGAGGCTCCTGCCTCAGCCTCCCAAAGTGCTGGGATTAGGTGGGAGGACTGAGTGAGGCCAGAAGTTTGAGACCAGCCTGACCAACATAGTAAGACTCCCTCTCTATAAAAAAATTAAAAATTGGCAGGGTGTAGTGGCACACACCTGTAATCCCATGACTTTGGGAGGTTGAGGCAGGCAGATCACTTGAGCTCAGGAGTTCAAGACCAGCCTGGGAAACATGGCAAAACCCCATCTCTACAAAAAATTACAAAAAATTAGTCTAGTGATGTGTGCCTGTAGTCCAGTTACTCAGGAGGCCAGGGTGGGAGAATCACCTGAGCCGCCCTGGAGGCCCAGGTTGTAGGGAGCTATGATCACGCCACTGCACTCCAGCCTGTGTGACAGAATGGAGGCCCTGTCTCACAAAATATCACAAAGAAAAAATATATATAATAATTTAAAAATTGGCCGGGCATGGTGGCACATGCCTGCCGTCCCACCTACTTGGGAGGCTGAGGTGGGAGGATTGCTTGAGCTCAGGAGTTCGAGGCTGCAGTGAGCTATCATCGCACCACTGTACACCAGCCTGGGCAAAAGAGCAAGACTCTGTCAAAAACAAACAAATAAAAAAACAAGAAAGGAAAAAAGAAAACAAAGGAAAATTGAAAGCATCTCCAGCGTATGGAAGGTTTACTATATCAAGCCTGCATCAAGGGTCTCATGGAGACATAGGCAAGTTACAGGGCCTCTGAGAAACCCAATTCTCCTTCTTGCTTTTTTTTTTTTTTTTTTTGAGACAGTCTCCCTCTGTCGCCCAGGCTGGAGTGCAATGGCGCAATCCCGGCTCACTGCAACCTCTGCCTCTCTGGGTCAAGTGATTCTCCTGTCTCAGCCTCCCGAGTAGCTGGGATTACGGCTGCGTGCCACCACGCCTGGCTAATTTTTGTATTTGTAGTAGAGACAGGGTTTCACCATGCTGGCCAGGCTGGTCTCGGACTCCTGGCCTCATGATCTGCCCGGCTCAGCCTCCTAAAGTGCTGGGATTACAGATGTGAGCCACCGCGCCTGGCCCAGTCTCCTTCTTTCTAAATCCCCTGCTGGAAGGGTCTAGGAAGCAGATGTGATGGCGCCTCCCTGGCCCGAGCCCCCTCTCCTGCACCCAGTCCCCAAGGCCTCACCATGGTGAAGTAGCCGGCTGCCTGTTCCAGCAACCCTACCAGCCCCAGCTCAGTGAAGTGCTTCCCGGAGCAGAAGCCCTCCTCGTCGGGCGACAGGATGTCATCGGAGATGGCGGACTCCTCTAGCACGTTGGACGAGATGTTCTGGGGCAGAAGAGATGGCATCAAACCCTCGTCCCCACTGCACAAGTGCTGCCCACCGCCTGCCGCCCCCTGGCCTCTCACCTGGAAGGAAACACAGCCCACGGGCAGGTGGCGGTGGTCCTCAAGCAGGGCGAGGTACTCAGCCACAAGGGCGGCTGCATGCACCATGCACTGGGCGGCCTCGGCATGGTTGCCCAGCTCCGCGTGCTTCCCGGCCATGTTCTGTAGCCAGGTCAGCCGCAGGTCTGGTGAGCCCTGGTAGCCCCGGGCAATTCTGGAGTCCAGGTGAGGGGGGATGTGAGGAGGGGACTCACCTGGTCCTCCCCCTGCCTCCCACTTGTCCACCCCCTTCACTGGTTACCCCCATATCTGCCCCAAGGATTTTGCGATGATGTATTTTATTAAGCGATGATTTAAGCGGTTTATTCTTTACGGAGTTTTGTTTAGCATTTAGTGGCGACGAGCGATGAGCCTTTTGAGCGATGGAGAGATGAAGAGTGCCGATGAGTTCGAGAAATGAAAGCATTGATTTGTTGTTTTCGGATTTATTTCCCGATGACGAGCCGATCTTTTACGACGCATTTCTTTATTGATTCCATTTATCGAGCCGACGCTGGTCGACGCGAAAGAGTTTATCTCTTTTACGAAACGATTTTATTTGTCTTATTCATTTCGACTTTTCCTTTGTTTTGTTCCACGACGACGAGCGATGAGCCGAGAGCGATGACGAGTCGATCTTTGATGAGCGATTTTGATGAAACGATTTTTATGGGATCGTGACGCGGATGACGATTTTATGACGAGATGATGAAAACGATTTTTTATGAAAACGATTTACTGAAACGACTTTTGATAGCGCCGATTCGGATGAAATGAGCGATCTTTTATCGACGATTTTATCGAGTCGATCTCTTTTGTCGGTCGATGACTGACGATCTCTTTATCGAGATCCATTTTCGCGATTTGCCGATCTCTTTTATCGAGCTGATTTGATGTCGACGCGATGAAGTGATCTTTTACCGACGAAATCTTTATCGAACGATTTCTTTATTTCTCGAAATGATTCGCGATGGAGTTGATCTCGGATGAGCCGATCTTTTTACTGATCTTTATGAGAAAACGATTTCCGGATGAGTCGATCTTTATCGACGATTTCGGATGACGACGATGAGCGACGATTTTTTGATTTAGCCGTGACGGATTGAGATTCGACGAGCCTTTGTCGACGACTTTTTACGAGTCGACGCGACGACGCGATTGTCGATCGCGATTTGTCGAGGAAGTGATGAGCTGATTATGATGAGTCGATTTTATCGGACGATCTCGACGACGTCTTTATCGACGATGATTTCGCAAAGCCGGAGACGAACGATTTTTTGATGCTGAGATTGAATGATTTGATGACGAGGAAATGATCTCTTTATCGACGACGCGGGATGAAATGATTTTTATCGAGTCGATCTTTATGAAATGCGCGATGAAAACGATTTTTGATGCCGAATGATCTGATGGAAAGATTCGCGCGATTCTTTTGACGATCGATTGTTCTTTGATTGACGACGCGATGAGGATTTGTCTGTTTCGATGACGGATGACGATTTCTGATTTATTTTCTCGATTTCCGGACGATCTTTTACGAGTCGATTCGAGCTCCTGAAATGAGACGATCTCTTTATTTTGTCTTTATCACGACGATGACGATGACGAGCGAAACGACCGCTGAATGCCTGACGGGATGAGTTTCTTTACTGACGATCTGATGAGTCTTTATTTAGATTTTGCTTTCGACGACGAGATTTTGTCGACCTTTTATCGACGTCTCTTCACCTCTGTTCTTTCACGACCTGCCACCCACCTGAAACTTTGCGTCACTTCCAACTTTAATCTTATCTCATCTGTCTATCCAATTTATCCTCCTTATGTTCTTAATCCATCACCCATCCACCCCTCCTACACTCCTCAACAGGTCTAGTCTCTGGATCTCATTTCCCTTCACCTGTGAGCCCCTCACCTGTCCCCCTCACCTGTCCTGGCTCTCATCTGTCATCCTCATCAGTACATTCTTCTGGCATCCTCTTTACCTGTTTGCTCACCTGTTCTCTCCTTACTTGTGCCCTCATTTCTGCTCACCTGTCCCCCTCACCTGCCTCTGTTAGAGACTGTACGCTCCCCTGCTCCCTCCTCACCTCCTCAGACATCTACTCTCATCCCTGTTCTCCCTGCACCTGTTGGGGCGTGGGCGCGGCTGAAGGTGCCGGCTGGCCCGCCGCACCTGTACATGAGGTCGATGAGCATCTCAGGGTCCTCCTGGTGTTCCTTCATCTTCACCGTGTCCGTCAGGATCATGTGCAGGTTGAACATCAGGTCCTGGACCTGGAGCCGGGGAACATTCAGGGGCCAATGAGGGCATTAGGAAGTGAAGGGAGCCAAGGTGATGGGGTCAGGGATTATACGAAGGGAAGGTGGCGCGGGGACCCAGCAGGTGTCACCTGCTCAGCGAAGGTGCTGTCCCGCAGCCCCACGTCCTCCTCAGCATAGGTGAGGATGGTTTTGAGTGAACGTCGCAAGTGCTCTTCACTGAAGTTCTGTGTTGTCCCCACCAGGGACGAGAGAGACATGGTGACCTGCATCTTCACACGGGCAAAGTTCTGCAGGGACGGGAGGGAAAGTGGAGCCGGGAGTCTCAGACCCCAGACACCATACCAGGGTCTGCTCAACCTGCCGACATGGCCCTTGCATTCTTTATTTTTTATTTTTTTTATTTTTAATATTTTTGAGATGGAGTCTCGTTCTGTTGTCCAGGCTGGAGTGCAGTGGTGTGATCTCAGCTCATTGCAACCTCCGTCTCCCGAGTTCAGGCAATTCTCCTGCCTCAGCCTCCTGAGTAGCTGGGACTACAGGCGCCTGCCACCTCGCCCGGCTAGTTTTTTGTATTTTTTAGTAGAGACGGGGCTTCACTGTGTTAGCCAGGATGGTCTCGATCTCCTGACCTCGGTATCCGCCCGTCTCGGCCTCCCAAAGTGCTGGGATTACAGGCTTGAGCCACTGCGCCCGGCCAATTTTTGTATTTTTAGTAGAGACGGGGTTTCATCATGTTGGCCAGGCTGGTCTCGAACTCCTGACCTCAAATGATCCACCTGCCTCAGCTTCCCAAAGTGTTGGGATTACAGGCATGAGCCACCATGCCTGGCCTCTTTTTTTTTTTTTTGAGACAAGGTCTCACTCTTGCTCAGGCTGGAGTGCGGTGGCACAATCATGGCCCACTGCAGCCTCAAACTCCTGGCCTCAAGTGATCCTCTCACCTCAGCCTCCCAAAGCGCTGGGATTACAGGAATGAGCCAGGGCATCTGACCCCCAATTGCATTCTGAGCCCTCCTCCTGCCCATTATGCTCACTGACTACCTCCCCCTCCCTCACTCCCTGTATGGCACTGAGACCCCGCCGGCCACCCTGACCCGAGCCATGTGTGGACCATGCCTCCTCGCCCCCACTCACGTGGCCGATCTCGAAGTTCTGTCGCATGAGCAGGTACAGTGAGGCGCTGGCGTGCGTGCGGATGGTGCTGATGCGGC
The DNA here is from genome assembly GCF_008728515.1 of Papio anubis. Classification (NCBI taxonomy): domain Eukaryota; kingdom Metazoa; phylum Chordata; class Mammalia; order Primates; family Cercopithecidae; genus Papio; species Papio anubis. Next base: position 40,647,176 of record NC_044995.1, on the reverse strand, counting down.
TGCCACAGTGTCGTAGGAGCCTCAGGCACAGGTCAGCACACAGCTCCGTGTCCTCCTCAAACAGCAGCTCCGGGAACTGCCCACAAGGACCCAGACAGACACTGTCCAGCCCCTCCCGGTTCTGGCTCAGAAGGGGACTGGCCCAAATGAGGACTGCTTGGGTAGGGGTTTGTGTTTTGTCCTCTTTGGCCAAGTACCACTGGGTTCGGAGTCAGACCTGGGTTTAAGCCCCGTGCTGTGTGACCCTGGGTGAGTGACTTGGCCACTCTGATCCTGCCTTCCTTCCACTGTAAACTGTGGCAAAGCAGTCTGCTCCATGGAGTTACAGAGCATACAGTAAGTGCTCAATGAATGAGCTACTTTTTTTTGTTTCTTTTTTTTTTTTTTTTTTTTTGAGACGGAGTCTCGCGCTCTGTCGCCCAGGCTGGAGTGCAGTGGCGATCTCGGCTCACTGCAAGCTCCGCCTCCCGGGTTCACGCCATTCTCCTGCCTCAGCCTCCGAGCAGCTGGGACTACAGGCGCCCGCCACCTCGCCCGGCTAGTTTTTTGTATTTTTAGTAGAGACGGGGTTTCACCGTGTTAGCCAGGATGGTCTCGATCTCCTGACCTCGTGATCCGCCCGCCTCGGCCTCCCAAAGTGCTGGGATTACAGGCTTGAGCCACCGCGCCCGGCCTGTTTCTTTTTTTTTAAGACAGTATTTCACTCTTGTCTCCCAGGCTGGAGTGCAGTGGCGCGATCACAGCTCACAACTCCCAGGCTCAAGCCATCCTCCTGCCTCAGCCTCCCCAGCAGCTCCCTAGTAGCTGGGATCTCAGGTGTGTACCACCCTGCCTGGCTAGCATTTTTTTTTTTGAGACAGGCTCTCACTGTGTTGCCCAGGCTGGAATCCAGTGGCACGATCACGGCTCACGTAGCCTTGACCTCCCGGGCTCAAGTGATCCTCAGCTTTCTGAGAAGCTAGGACCACAGGCACATGCCACCACACTCAATTTTTTTGTAGAAACAGGGTCTGGGCCGGGCGCGGTGGCTCAAGCCTGTAATCCCAGCACTTTGGGAGGCCGAGATGGGCGGATCACGAGGTCAGGAGATCGAGACCATCCTGGCTAACACGGTGAAACCCCCGCTCTACTAAGAAATACAAAAAAATAAAGTCGGGCTGGCAGCAGCGCCAAGGTAGTCCCAGCTACCGGGAGGGGCTTTATGTCGAGAATGGCGCGGAACCCTCGGGAGGCGGAGCTGCGTTGTTTGAGACTGCCACTGCACTCCAGCCTGGCGACAGCACTGGCTCAAAAAAAAAAAGAAGAACTGTTCATGTTGCCCAGGCTAAGTCTAACTCCTAGGCTCACATCATCTTCTCCTGGGCTCTTCAAAGCCTCCCCAAAAGTGCTGGGACAGGTAAGGAGCCACCATGCCTAGTCCTAGCTAATTTTAAAATGTTTTGTAGAGACGGGCCTCTCTATGTTGGCCAGGCTGGTCTCCAACTCCTGGCCTCAAGCGATCCTCCCACCTCAGCCTCCCAAAGTGCTGGGATTATAGGCATGAGCCACTGTGCTCAGCCTAGAGCTTCTACTGTTTTTCTAAGAATCATGGTTGTTGAGTGGTGCTTACCTTGGACACAAGGGCCCTCTGGGTGGCCAGGCCATGCTGCAAGAAGAGGGCACTCTGGGCACTGCCCAGGCTGTACAGCACAACCTTCAGCACTGCCCCTAAGACGCTCTCCCGGGCTTCTGAAAGCATCACTGTCTGGAGGGGAGGGGGTCAGAAATCCAGGTGTGGTGATAGGGAAAGGGAAGGAGAGGGATTATGGAGCCAGGGATCACAGGGCACTGCAGTTGGGCTCAGAGCACAAAGCAGATGCTGGATCAAGACCTACCTGCACGATGATCTCCAGTGTGTCCAGAACTACTAGGCTTGCCTCGGTTGCCAGGTTCCCTTCCACCAAGGCCTCGTGTTCCATTTCATCCTTGGTCCTGGAAGGGGAAGGGAGGTCTTGGGGCCCCACTCATGGCAAGATCCTACTCCATGGCTGAGCTCCCTCCTCCCCCGGCAACCCAGGGGGCTCCGGCTCTCTGGAAGCTGTTGTTTTTTGTTGTTGTTTTTGTTTTCTGAGACAGGGTCTTGCTCGGATGCCCAGGCTGGAGTGCAGCAGTGTGATCACAGCTCACTGCAGCCTCAACCTCCCAGGCTCAAGTCATCCTCCCACCTCAGTCTCATGAGTGGCTGGGACCACAGGCACATGCCACCATGCCTGGCTAATTTTTAAATTTTTGGTAGAGACAGGGTCTCACTATGTTGCCCAGGCTGGTCTCGAACTCCTGGACTCAAGCAATCCTCCCGCCTTGGCCTGAACTGTTCTGAACTCAGCAAACTCCCTCCTGCCCACACCTACTTGTCCACGCGGTCTGAGGTTTGCTTCCAGTGTGTGACGCTCTTCCGCCAGCGCACGTTCTCTGGATTCCCAAATGGGCTCCTCTCTGAGACGCATGAGCGCATGATCACAGATGCGTAAAAACACAGGGCACACGTGAACATCAGGAGAAATGCACAGACATGAAGATATTCAGGTGGGCTGACCCGTGAGGGCACTGGATGGAGCAGAAGCCTGCCAGGTGGACGCACAGAGGCAGACACGAGTGACAGATGGGGACGCACAGGCGCACATGTACGGTGATGACGCGTGGACCTCTCTCCAGGAAATGGGAGGCAGAAAGTAAGCTAGGGATGGCCCCCTTCATGGGGTCCCTTGACACAAGGTGGGAGCAGCTGGTGGGATGGGGACACGTGGCTACGTTACCCTCTTACCACGACTTCGCCGAACCATTTCTTGTCGAGCTCCGATGGTGCCCAGGATGGCTTCCTCTAGACGCGCCTTCATATCCAGCGATTTTTTGAATGTGAGGCTGTTGATGCGTTCAAAGGCCTTTTTCCCCTGCGGGGGGACAGAGAACTGGGGTTCAAGGTTGACTCTGCTCTTTTCGGTGGGACCTTGGCTGGCCCCATCCCTTTCTTTGTGCTCTTTCTCACCTCCGGGCCCCTGTGCTTAAAGACAGTTTACCTTTTTCCTCTAAATTCTTAGCACTTACCAAAAAGTGCTCACTGCAACCTCCACCTACTGGGCTCGAGCAATCCACCTCAGCCACCTCCGTAGCTGGGACTACAAGCATGTGCCACCATGCTCAGGTAAGTTTTGTATTTTTTGTAGAGATGGGGTTTCACCATGCTGCCCAGGCTGGTCTCAAACTCGTGGGCTCATGCAGTTTGCCTGCCTTGGCTTCCTCAAGTGCTGGGATTATAGGCGTGAGCCACTGCACCAGGCCTTTTTAAAAAAATTTCTTTCTTTTTTTTTTTTTGGAGATGGAGCCTCACTGTGTTGCCCAGGCTGGTGTGTAGTGGCATGATCTCAGTTTACTGCAACCTCTGCTTCCCAGGTTCAAGCGATTCTCCTGCCTCAGCCTCCCGAGTAGCTGGGATTACAGGCATGTGCCACCACATCCAGCTAATTTTTTGTATTTTAGTAGAGACAGGGTTTCACCATGTTGCCTAGGCTGGTCTTGAACTCCTGACCTCAGGTGATCCACCTGCCTCAGCCTCCCAAAGCGCTGGGATTACAGGCATGAGCCACTGTGCCTGGCCTCCACCTTCCAAATTCTATTCACAAAGGCATTTCTGACTTTATTCCTTGCCTTGGCACAGAAACAGTCCACCCCTTTACTCTCAGTCCCACAGAGTCCTCTGCACAAAGACAGTCCACCCCTTCCCACTCAGCCTGCAGCACCCTGGGTCCCTGGGTACATCTTTAGCCTGCCTCCCCCATTATCTCCTGCCGACACCCTCGAACCTTGTACTCGAAGGCAGCCAGGCAGAGGTACAGCAAGTCCAAGAGACGTCCCAGCTGGGGGAGTGTCAGGTCAGTGGCCCAGCGCTGCAGGAGTGCTGGCTCGGCATTTTTCAGCACCCACAGCACACACGCCAGCAAGGTCCGGCTTGACTCAGCAGAGAGGGCACAGCCTGCGCGAGAAGCCTGAGGCCAGAGAGGAATCAAAGTCAATTTCCATTTTCTCCATGTGAGATGAATCCTGGCCAATCTGTATCTTGATACCTGGCTTCTCTCATTCAAAGGGGATGATGTCTATGGGGACAAGCCTCCCTACTCACCGTTGGCGGCCCCTGGGAGATGCTGGCCCGGGAGCCAGGGGCTAGGGGGCCACCAGCAATGGCCATGGCCACAGAGGGGTTGATGGTACCCGCAATGTCCCCTTCGCCTTCTGTGTCTGAGTCAAGCATTGAGGCCAGTCTTGACCGCTGACCTGGACCCTCTGGCAGGGAAGGACAGAGGGAGAAAAAGATAAAGCCTTGGTAAGTGCTGTCCCTGTCTCAAATTTCAGAAGTCTTCCCTCATGGCCAGGCATGGTGGCTCACACCTGTAATCCCAGCACTTTGGGAGGCCGAGGGGGGTGGATCACCTGAGGTCAGGAGTTCGAGACCAGCCTGGCCAACGTGGCACATCTCTACTAAAATTACAAAAAATTAGCTGGGTGTGGTGGCAGACGCCTGTAATCCCAGCTACTTGGGAGGCTGAGGCAGGAGAATGGCATGAACCTGGGAGGCGGAGCTTGCAGTGAGTTGAGATCGTGCCACTGCACTGCAGCCTGGGCGACAGAGTGAGACTCCATCTCAGAAAAAGAAAAAAAAGAAAAGAATAAATGGTACAATAATATTTCCCGTCTATTGTAGGCTGACAGTATCTCAGTACTACAGCCCCGCACATTTTCACATAACTTTATCAAGTAGTTGGTGTTATTACTGTCCCCATTACAGGGGAGAAACCTGAGGCTCAGAGATGTTATAACTTGACTAGTCTGTCCTAGCACTTTAACCTGCTCTGCTAATCCTAATGCCTATACTCATATCCCTGACTGTGTTCTCCCACCTTTACTATCCTGCGCCTTCTGTGACCAAGTCCCTGGGTCATGTGAGCCCATCCTCCCCTGGCCCACTGACCAGCAAAGTCATGCAGCCGTGGCAAGGTGTCCCGTGCAATCGATAGCAGCGGCAGGTACAGCTCAGCCACACAAGCCTTCACGGTGGCCTCTGCATAGCGGGGATCAGTGTCATGGCCACATAGCAGGCTGTGCACAGCACTGATGGCCTTCTTGTGCAACAGAAATGCCCTGTGGGGTAATGGGGTGCTCAGGACAGGGCGGACATGGCTCCTGAACTGTCCCACCTGCCCTGGGGCTAGATAGGACCTCTGCTCACCCCTCAGCCTCAGGTTCAAGGGCCAGCGCCAGCTCTGTCAGCAGGAGACCAGCTAGGAAGTGCTGCTGCCGGAATGGTCCACTCAGTTCGAACATGCTGGTCACCTTGGGGTCCGGGGCTTGGCTGGAGAAGGTGGAGCTCTGCAGAGAGTGGGGTAAAAATGGGGGATGCCAGCGGTCAAGGGTCAGAGGTGGGAGGTCACCATTAAAGCCATCTTGGAGGTGACAGAAATCACGGTGCTAATAGCCACAGATGAGAGACTGAGGTTAAGTCATCTGGAGGTGACAGCGGGTATGGGTTTCAAGCCCAGAAATGAGAGGCGGACGTTAACCCATCTGTGATGTAACAGGGCATGGGGTCAAAAGTCAGAGGACTGAGAAATAGCACATGGAACACTGGGCTGGGAGTTAGGATTTAGGGGAGAGAAATCAGAAGTTAGTCCTTCTGGGAAATTGCTGAGAATGACAGGAGAGGTGAAGGGTCAGAGGTCAAAAGTCAAACATAAGGGATCAATTCACCTAGGCAGTGGTCCACCGTGAAAGGGACAGAGATGAGGGAACCATAGGAGATGGACTGAAGGTGAGAGGTTGTAGGTCAAAGAGAGGAGGCAGAAGTGAAGCCAGCCCACCTGGGACGTGGTGGAGGACACAGAGGGGGAGGGCGAGGCTGGGGGCGACAGGGGGCAGCAGGGGAGGTTGAGGGTCACGTAGTGCTCGTGGCTGCATAGGATGCGGGTGAATTCCATGCGCAAGGTCAGCAGGGCCGCTGGATTAGGGGACGACTGGAGCCGTGTGGCCACCTGCAGGAGAGGGGTGGCCAGCAGTGAGGTCAACATTGCTCCGCCTTCCATCCATGCCATGTCCACCCTGCCCACGCCCACTCCTACCTGCTTGTAGTGGGCCCGGACCAGGCTGAAGACAAAGCCCCGGTCCACTAGGGACAGAAGGTCACTGAGGAAGAAGGCCAGGCTGGCGTTGAGGCGCTCGGCCAGCTCCACATCCTGAGGACACAGGGGCCTGTCAACCCACACAGCCATACCTCCTCCCCAAACCTCAGCCCCTACAGGGGCTTGGGTTTTTTTTTTTGAGACAGAGTCTTGCTCTCTTGCCCAGGCTAGAGTGCAGTGGCACGATCTCAGCTCACTGCAAGCTCCGCCTCCCAGGTTCACGCCATTCTCCTGCTTCAGCCTCCCGGGTAGCTGGGACTACAGCCGCTTGCCACCACGCCCGGCTAATTTTTTTGTATTTTTTAGTAGAGATGGGGTTTCATCAAGTTAGCCAGGATGGTCTCGATCTCCTGACCTCGTGATCCGCCCGTCTCAACCTCCCAAAGTGCTGGGATTACAGGCGCGAGCCACTGCACCCGGCCAGGGGCTTGACTCTTACCAGAGTCAAGATCATCTGCCACACCTAGGAGCTGCATCACTGCCCCAAAGCCTTTGTCTCTGGGCTGTGGTGACCCTGGGACTTCCTGGTTGCCCTCCTCAGGCTGCCTTCCTCTCCCATGCTCCTTAAGACACCAAGGCAGATATGGGCTGACTCCCTGCAAGATCCTCTTGCCCTCTCTGTCCAGAGTTCAGAGCTGGGGAGAGACTATTTCCCAGCCTCCCTTGCAGTGGAATCACATGACCAATTCTGGCCAATGGAATTTGAGGGGAAAGTGAGGTGGCCACTTACATGGCAGAAGCAGGTGGGTGCTGGGGAACTGCCAGGGCCAGGCCCACACAGTGATGTCTCCATAACCTACTTAATGCTCAGAAATAAGCTTTGGTTATTTAAATCACTTGTGACTGTGTTGAAGCGAGTTAGCCTCTGCCCTAACTGATCAACTCCCAACATCATTTATTTTTATTTTAATTAATTAATTAATTTATTTATTTTTTGAGACGGAGTCTCACTCTGTCGCCCAGGCTAGAGTGCAGTGGCACGATCTCGGCTCACTGCAACTTCTGCCTCCCAGGTTCAAGCAATTCTGCCTCAGCTTCCCCAGTAGCTTGAATTACAGACACCCACCACCACGGCTGGCTAATTTTTGTATTTTTAGTAAAGACGGGGTTTTGTCATGTTGGTCAGGCTGGTCTTGAACTCCTGACCTCAGGTGATCCACCTGCCTTGGCTTCCCAAAGTGCTGGGATTACAGGCGTGAGATACCACACCCGGCCTCTCAGCACCATTTAATGTGAGCTTTACTGAGCATCTACTCTGTGCCAAGCCCTGTGAATGAGGCAGATGCCATCCCCGCTGCGTGTCCAACTCAGTCCAGTGTGTGTGTGTGGGGGTAGGGGGGCAGGGAAACACAAAATAAACAAGAATTTCAGATAGTCAGATAGTTCTATGTGCTTCAAAGACAATATTAGATTGGTGCAAAAGTAATTGCAGTTTTGCAATTACTTTCAATGGCAAAAACCATAATTATTTTCTTTCTTTTTCTTTTTTTTTTTTTTGAGACAGAGTCTTGCTCTGTCGCCCAGGCTGTAGTGCAATGGTGTAATCTTGGCTCACTGCAGCCCCTGCCTCCCGGGTTCAAGCGATTCTCCTGCTTCAGCCTCCTGAGTAGCTGGGATTATAGGCATGCGCCACCACCCCTGGCTAATTTTTGCATTTTTAGTAAAGACGGGGTTTCACCATGTTGGTCAGGCTGGTCTCGAATTCCTGACCTCAGGTGATCTGCCCTCCTCGGCCTCCCAAAGTGCTGGGATTACAGGTGTGAGCCAACATGCCCGGCCTGTAATTACTTGTCACCAACCTTAACAGACTGGGGTGACATTTTCAGAGATACTGAAGGATAACAAACAGCCATGGGGAGAATGGCATCCTGGGTAAAGGGAACAGTCAGTGCAAAGGCCCTGAGGCAGGATGTGCCTGGCAAGCCTGGGGAACACTGAGGTGGCTGATGTGGGCCAAGGCTCAGCTGGTACTTGTTCTGCCCTCGTACTCTCTTGAGCCACTCTGAGACCTCACAAGTTAGCCTCAGTGGCCGTCAAATCCCTGCAACCCAGCCAGGCATGGTGGCTTATGCCTATAATCCTAGCACTTTAGGAGGCCGAGGAGGGCGGATCACAGGGTCAGGAGTTTGAGACCAGCCTGGCCAATATGGTGAAACCCTATCTCTACTAAAAATACAAAAAATTAGCTGGGCATGGTGGCATGCACCTGTAGTCCCAGCTACTCAGGAGGCTGAGCCAGGAGAATCGCTTGAACCCAGGAGGCGGAGGTTGCAATGAGCAGAGATTGTGCCACTGTACTCCAGCCTGGGCAACAAAACAAGACTCCGTCTCAAAAACAAAAACAAAAACAAAAAAATTAGCCGGGCATGGTGGCACATCCCTGTAGTCCCAGCTACTCAAGAGGCTGAGGCAGGAGAATTGCTTGAACCCGGGAGGCAGAGGTTGCAGTGAGCCAAGATCATGCCATTGCGCTCCAGCCTGGGGGACAGAGCGAGACTCCATCTCAAAAAAAAAAGTGGGGCCGGGCGCGGTGGCTCAAGCCTGTAATCCCAGCACTTTGGGAGGCCGAGATGGGCGGATCACGAGGTCAGGAGATCGAGACCATGCTGGCTAACACGGTGAAACCCCGTCTCTACTAAAAAATACAAAAAAGTAGCCGGGCGAGGTGGCGGGCGCCTGCGGTCCCAGCTACTCGGGAGGCTGAGGCGGGAGAATGGCGTGAACCCGGGAGGCGGAGCTTGCAGTGAGCTGAGATCCGGCCATTGCGCTCCAGCCTGGGGGACAGAGCGAGACTCCATCTCAAAAAAAAAAGTGGATTATCACGGGCATTGTTCTTCTCTGGATCTCTTTCTTGGGGTAGTTTCCTCACCATCTGGATCAGCCCCTGGGAATGTCAGTCTTTGGGAAGGCTCCAGTGAGACAAGGCCAGAACCTCTGAGACCAGCTTGGAGGTCATATGCGATTGTGCAAGGGTTGGCCTGGGCCAGAATGCCATTTCAAAAATCTGGAAAGTTCTCATCAAATCCAGAGGTCCCATTTCTCCTTAGAAACCAGGCCATCTCCTGGCATGGGTAACATAGCAAGACCCCATCTCTACAAAAAAAAAAAAAAATTAGGTGGTTATGGTAGCATGCACCTGTAGCCTCAGCTACTCTGGAGGCTGAGGTGGGAGGATTGCTTCAGCCCAGGAGTTTGAGGCTGCAGTGAGCCTCATATCATGCCACCACACTCTAGTCTGGACAATAGAGCAAGACTGTGTCTCAAACAAAAACAAATATAAAAACAAAAACAAAACCACACACAAAAAACTCCCAGACAATCTGGCCAGGCATGGAGGCTCATGCTTGTAATCCCGGCACTTTGGGAAGCCAAGGTGGGAGGAGCCCTTGATCTCAGGAGTTGGAGACCTGTCTGGAGCAGCACTGACTCTGTAAAAATGCTTGGGCGGTGAAACCAAGCCTGTAATCCCAGCACTTTGGGAGGCGAGATGGGGATCCACGAGATTTGGGAGATCGAGACCATCTAATGTACAGTGAAACCGATCTCTATTAAATAAAAACTAGTGGGAGGGCGTGAGCCTGTAGTCCCAGCCTCGGGGAGGCTGAGGCCAGAGAATGATGAACCGGAGGCGGAGCTTGCAGTGGGCAGAGATCCGGCCACTGCACCTCCCAGCCTGGGCGACAGAAGCGAGACTCCGTCTCAAAAACAAAAAACAAAACAAAAATAAATAAATAAATAACCAATTATGGTGGCTTGTGTCTCTGGTCACAGCTACTTGGGAGGCTGAGGAGGGAGGATCCCTTGAGCCGAGGAGGTCGAGGCTGCAGTGAACTATGATCACACCACTGCACTCCAGACTGGGCAACAGAGCAAGACCCTATCTCCAAACAAAAACAGCCAGCCGGGCGCGGTGTCTCACGCCTGTAATCCCAGCACTTTGGGAGGCTGAGGCAGGCGGATCACGAGGTCAGGAGATCGAGACCATCCTGGCTAACATGGTAAAACCCCATCTCTACTAAAAATGCAAAAAATTAGCCAGGTGTGGCGGCGGGCGCCTGTAGTCCCAGCTACTTGGGAGGCTGAGGCAGGAGAATGGCACGAACCCAGGAGGCGGCGCTTGCAGTGAGCCGAGATTGCACCACTGCACTCCAGCCTGGGCGACTGAGCAAGACTCCATCTCAAAAAAAAAAAAAAAAAAAACACACAAACAAACAAAAAAAAAACAGCCCATCTGGCCATAGCTGAGCCACATTTCTGCAGGGTTTCTGTTGGCTGGATTGAGTGATGGTCACCCCTGTTAGGTGGGACATCTGCCCTCTGCTCTACCATAAGCGCCACTTTCCTAGCTGAAACTGGTATTGACAGTGAGGGGTCAGGAGCTGGTGGCTCAGATTCAAAAACCTCATTCTGCCCCTTCTCAGTCATATGATACAAGGTTAAGCTACTCATTCATTTGATGCCTCAGTTTCCCCATCAGTAAAATGGAGATAACAATAATACTAACTTCATGGGTTGTTGTGAAAATTTAATGATACGATCCAAGGCCAGGAGCAGTGGTTCAAGCCTGTAATCCCAGCACTTTGGGAGGCTGAGGCGGGCGGATCACCCAAGGTTAGGAGTTCCAGACCAGCCAGGCCAACATGGAGAAACCCTGTCTCTACCAAAAATACAAAATTAGCCAGGTGTGGTGGCACATGCCTGTAATCCCGGCTACTTGGGAGGCTGAGGCAGGAGAATTGCTTGAACCTGGGAGGCGGAGGTTGCAGTGAGCCAAGATCGCGCCACTGCACTCCAGCCTGGGCAACAAAAGCGAAACTCCGTCTCAAAACAAACAAACAAACAAAAAAAAGATATCCATATAAAGTGCTTAGATACACAGTAAGTGCTCAATAAATGCTCGATATTATTACTCTTATGATTAGTATTACCTGCCTAGCCCCTGAGGGCACTGGAATTGGTAATCCAGGGCCTGAACAAGTCCACTGTCAGGGTCTCCGAACATCAACATCCATGTATTGAGCACTTGCTGTATACTCTGACTGTGCTAAGGGCTAATGGATCTGCCCTGTCACTTCCCTGCTCTCATCAACCCTCATTTTCTTCCTCATTCACTACAATCTAGCCATCCTTACTGCTCTCCTGGTAGCCCAAGCATGGTCTTGCCCCAGGGCCTTTGCACCTGCTATTCTCCCTGCCTGGAATGTTCCTTCCCCAGACGTTGCATGGAATGATCTCTCACTTTCTTCAAGTCTCCCCTTAAAAGTGAGGGTAAGGATTTGGGTCTGTTTTGTTTCTTGTTATGTTGCTACACCCAGCACAGGGCTGTGCACACCAGAGGCACTCAAGAAACAATGAATGAATGGATCCACCCAGCAAAGGGGATTCCCAGTCTTACAGGCAGGAGGCACTGGGCAGGATTGGCGCCCCCACCTGGCTGGCTCGCTGTGCACACCAGAGGCACTCAAGAAACAGACAATGAATGAACAGATCCACCCAGCAAAGCAGATTCCTGGTCTTACAGCCAGAAGGCACTGGGCAGGATTGGCGCCCCCACCTGGCTGGCTCTATGTCCTCCCTCAGGTTTCTTCCCACATTGAGACCCTGCATCTCCCACCTTGTGGACACGGGTGATGACCTCCAGGCCCACAGAGCCCACCAGGGCAGTGATGTCGTCCAGGAAGCGCCCAGGGAAGCGCAGCTTGCGGGGTGTGTCTAGTCGCTGGCCAAGAAGCAGGTGCAGTGCCATACTCTTCACCTGGGGGTGGAGTGAGAAGGCTGTGGGTGGGGCTTGAAGGACTGTGGGTGGGGCTTGAAGGGCTGTGGGTGGGGCTTGAAGCGCTGTAGGTGGGGCTTGAAAGGCTGTGGGTGGAGGAGGCTTGACAGAAGGGGTGGGGCTTTAGTAGCAAGGGAGGTGGGCTGAAGGTAGGTTTGAGCCCTGTAGCTGCAGGTAGAAGTTGGGGCCTGAGGGATGTAGATGGGGTTTGTGACCTATGGGTGGGGCTTGAGAAAGCCATGGGCGGATCCTGTGAGCATCCCAGGCTGAGTGTAGAGAACGGGAAGGCTGAGAGGGTGTGGGAGGGGCTTATGCAGGTCTCCCCAGGGCAAAGTCCAGAGGTGGGACAAAGGGTGGGGCTTGAGGCACTGGATTTGAAGGGAGCTTTACTGGAGGTCCAGAGGGGATGGGGCCAGCAGGCCCTGGGAAGGGGGCTTCAAAGAACCTATTGAAGAGTTTTAGGGATGTCTCTACCTTGATCAGACAGCTTTCCCTCTTTTTTTTTTTTTGAGATGGAGTCTTGCTCTGTCGCCCAGGCTGGTGTGCAGTGGGCATGATCTTGATCACTGCAACCTCTGCCTACTGGGTTCAAGTGATTCTCCTGCCTCTGTCTCCCATGTAGCTGGGATTACAGGCACATGCTACTACGCCCGGCTAACTTTTGTATTTTTAGTAGAGATGGGGTTTCACCATATTGGCCAGGTTGGTCTCAAACTCCTGACCTCAGGTGATCCACCCGCCTCGGCCTCCCAAAGTGCTGGAGACCCCAGGCGTGAAACCCCTATTAACCCAGCCTGGCACAGGAATGTCTCTGCTTGCAGGATGGAGATTATATAGGTGAGGGTCTCTCAATGGTTTCTCTCCTTAAACAGTCTCATGGGGAAGGGAGGCTCTCTCTAAAGGGGGTTTCAGGTACAGTCTCTCCACGGAGACACCACCTTAAGTGCTTCTTACCTCCCTAGGTGGGGTCTCTTAGGGCAGCACAGGCATATCTCAGGTGCAATCTCCAGGGGCTTCTCTCCTTTTTTATTTTTTATTTTTTGTTTTTGAGTCTTTTCTGTTGCCCAGGCTGGGTACAGTGGCGCCAATCTCTGGCTCACTGCAAGCTCCGCCTCCTGGAGTTCATGCCATTCTCCTGCCTCCAGCCTCCCAAGTAGCTGGGGCTACAGGCGCCATACCACGCCTGGTTAATGTTTTTTGTATTTTTTTTTTAGTAAGTGGGGTTCACCATGTTAGCCAGGATGGTCTCGATCTCCTGACCTCTGATCCCACCCAGCCTCGGCCTCCCAGTGCTGGGATTACAGGCATGAGCCACTCCTAACACCTGACCAGGGGCATCTCTCTTTAAGAAGAGGCTCCTTGAGGGGGTCTCTTGCCACCAGGCAGGGAGGCGGGGGTCTCACCATGAGCTGGAAGAAGAACCAGGCGTGCTGGAGGATGGCCTCGCGTACGGCACTGCTGCTGACCACCCACTGCAGAGCCAGCTCCTCGTGAAGCAGCTGGGGACAGAGGCAGGGGTCACAGAGTGCAAGGTGCCACCCCTTCCCGCACCCCCTCTGGAGGGCATGCCAGGGGAGGATGCAGCCGGAGGGCTCGGGGTTAGTGCAGCAGGAGCCAAGCAGGAGGAGAGGGGTAAGAGGAGTGGACGTGCCCTTTCCCTGGGCTCACCAGACCCCCTTGGGCTCTGGATGGGGGAGGAGCACTGGACCCCTTTGCTGGGGGCCAGGACAAAAATGAAGTCATCCACCCTTCCCCCCACTACCTTCTGTACAGTGGGTCTCGGCTGGGTGGCTGGTGGGGCTGAGGAGGAACCCTCGAGGTAGGAGGAGGCTCGGCTAGAGGTGCGGTCGATGGCCTATGATGGGATGTGATGGTGAGGAGAGGGTTAGTGTGGATGAGGTGAAGGGGTACGTGGTTGGAGGAAAGACGTGTCCATGCAGACAGGGATGGGGGAAAAGAGGTGGGTCAGTGTGAATATAGAGAAAGAAATGCTTCCACATGGATGGGTCAGGGCCATGGACGGGCAGTGGGGGCAGGCAGGAAAGAGAGATGGGTCAGCGTGGGTGGGAAGGGGAGGCTGGTTGGCATGGCCAGGGTGCTGTGGGAGTAGACAGAGCAGTGGAGGCAGGGACAAATAAAAGAGTAGCTGGAGAGAGCTGGGTGAGTCAAGATCAAGGTGTGTGGGTATGGGAGAAGAATGTGAGGCTGGGTGGGGTGGCTCAACACCTGTTATCCCAGCACTTTGGGAGGCTGGGGCAGAAGGACTGCTCGAACCCAGGAGTTTAAGACCAGCCTGGGCAACATAGTAAGATAATGACTCTACTAAGAAAAAAAAAATACGTGTATATATACATATATATATATATATATATGGCTGGGCCTGGTGGCGTGTGCCTGTAGTCCCAGCTGCTCGGGAGGCCAAAGCAGGAGGATTGCTTGACCCTGGGACTTGGAGGTTGCGGCAAGCTGTGATGGTACCACTGCACTCTAGCTTGGGTGACAGAGCAAGACTCCGTCTCAAAAAAAAAGGAATGCTGTAATCCCAGCACTTTGGGAGGCTGAGGCAGGTGGGTCATGAGGTCACGAGATCGAGAACATCCTGGCCAACATGCCAACATGTTGAATCCCCGTCTCTACTAAAACTACAAAAATTAGCCAAGCATGGTGGCAGGCACCTGTAATTCCAGCTACTTGGGAGGCTGAGGCAGGAGAATCGCTTGAACCCAGGAGGCAGAGGTTGCTGTGAGCCGAGATTACACCATTGCACTCCAGCCTAGGTGACAAAAGCGAGACTCTGTCTCCAAAAAAAAAAAAAAAAAAAAAAAAAAAATATGATAGAGGAGGTGAGAATAACAATGAAAACACGGTATGGCAGTGACACAGCAGTGCAAACACAATAGGCAGAAGGAGTGTGGATGGAGCAGGACCGAGAACACACGAAGGCTGGGAATGGGTGCGTGGTGTGTGGGGTGAAGGCAGAGGAGATGAAATCAGTGTAGACAGCAAGAATGTGTGTGGCCAGAGAAGGTGAGGGTGAGTGTGGACGAGGTGTAGAGTATGACCGAGTCAGTGAGTCTAGACAACAGAGAGGAGGACGCAGAGGTGCAGGAGGGTGCATGTGGACAGAGGAGGTTAAACACAAGATGGGGAAGGAGGAGAAAGACAAGGCAGAAAGACAAGGACAGAGGAGGTGAGATGTTGATGAGGTGCCAGGAATAGCAGAGACAGTCCAAGGTTCCAGGCCTGGCCCTGCCCAAGCCTGGCTTGGGCCTTAGTATTCCCATCTGTGAAATGGGTATGGGCAGAGGAGTTCAAGCTCCACTCTTGCTTCCTCCTTCGCTGGTTGGGAGGCGAGGCTGCTCGCAGGGAGAAGAGGTCTGATGACAGAGCCGACCCAACCCCGGGACCTACTCTGACACTTGAGGGCTCTCCAGCTACCCCAGTCCCAGCCATGCCCTGGCAACTCACTGTGCACCACGAGGGCCTTCCACTGAAAAGGCCCAGCCTCAGTGTCACCCAGATTTCCAGATTCCCAACAATCCAAGGAAATGACTGCCCTAAGGCCCCCCTGCTTGTTCTGCTAACAGTCCCCTGGGCCTGTCATAGGGTACAGGTTGCCTTGGTGATGGGCACAGAGCTGGAAGAGGCCCTAGGGCCAAGTGTGTAAGGAAGCAAGCCCTGTGGCCTGCTCTCTGTGTGTACAGTCCTCTGACCTTGGTCCCAATATTTGTACATGCCTTTCCCTCTTCCTGCAACACCCACACCCACCCACCCTTCCCTAGCTGACTCTATCTCACCCTTCAGGTCCCAGCAAACGATGTCACCCCCCTGGAGAAGCCCCCAAGACCACCCAGAGAGAAGCTGGTATTGGGTTGCTACGTGCTTCCTTTCCACGCTGTGTGATCATACACTTAATGCATTTGTTTGATCCATGTCTATTTCCCCAGCTAGCTAGAAGCTCAGGGTCAAGTCCAGACCAAGAATCTATCATCCCAACAAAATCCCACTGCAATGCCCTCAGCCCTAATCAAGCACAGGCTCAGGACTGCTGGGGAAGCACCATATTTTGAGTCCAAACTGCATCTGAAAAATTGGAGTGTTATCTTCATTTTACAAATGCAGAAACTGAGGCTCGGGAAGATGCATCCAATTGCTCAGAGCATGGGGTGAGCTCATAGCAGAGATAGGACCTGAACCCAGGTCTGTTTGGAGGCAAAGCCCTCCACTACACCAGGTACCTGGAAAGAGGCAGGGTAAGTAAGGGGAGCTCTTTGTCTTAAATGGGATAGGGGAGCTGAGAGGTTCCGGTCCAGCCCTTTGAGAATCCCATGATCTGGGTGGATTAAAGGGAGGTGAATAGGCCATGCAGGGCAGTGAGGTTATGGGTGACTGGATTGGCACTTCATTTGCATGCTATTTGCATATCATCCCTGTGCCTTCTGTCTCCATCTGAGACTGTGGCCTATGTGGCAGCAAAAGGCCAGTTAAGATGACCCAGCGATGCCTAAACACAGACTTCACAGCCCCAAACAAAGGCAGGAGAGGGGTCTGCCACCTCCTTCAGGCAGCCCCCTTAGGTTAGTCAGATGCAGCCAGAAAGGTGGGAGGAGCTCATGCTGAGGTGGTGTCACACAAGTGCAGGGACAGGTAGGAAGGGCACCTGTCTGGGGTCGGCCCCACAGTAAGGGGGCGCCCGCCGCAGCACAGCCTTACTGCCTCCTGGAGCATAAGCGGAATTCACCCAGGAGTGTGAGCGATCGATGCCCTGGAGATACACGGAGAAGTGCTAGCATCCCCAGTGGAGGGCAGGGAAAGCAGCATGAAATACCAAGCGTGGACATGGTTCCGGACCATACATGTGCCCACGTATGTATCATCATATGTCCTGAAAATTCTGAAAAATGTGCCCACGTATGTGTATCATCATACGTCCTGAAAATCCTGAAAAATGTGCATATGTATGTAGGTCCATTGGGTGCATGCCTATACATACTTGTGTATGTGGGTCCATGGGTGCATGCATACACACCCCTGTACGTCTGTGCATGGGGTGCATATGTATACACACCCGTATACGTATATGCATGAGGTGAATACAGACCCGTGTACATACAGGCACAGGGTGACTGTGTATATGCACCTGCGTAAGTAGAGGCATGGGGTGAATGTGTATATGCACCCGTGTCTGTATATGCACGGGGTGAATGTGTATATGCACCTGCTACACTAGGAAAGTACATATTGCTCTTTGTTCAGCCACGCCAAGCTCTGCCATCGTCCTCGGGTCAGTCATGGAGTACAGAGCTCAGTACCAAGTCTGATCCATACCCCACAACCTGAGACAGCCCAGCCCAAATCTGCTGCCCAGAGTTAAGCCTTCATCCATGTTGTCGTCTCTGTTGTTTCCCATGTTTCATCAGCAGAGATTCTTTGCCCACCCACGTGGCAGCTACAACCACTAAGCCTGGAGATTCCAGGGCCCCCGTTGCCCTACCTTGCTGGCCAGGATGCGGGAAACCTCGTCATCCACAGAGCCAGGGGCCACGGCGAGGTCAGGGTTGCTGCTGCTGATGCTTTTGGAACGCGCCAGGTAGAGGCTTATGGGGCGACCAGAGCCACAGGCCAGTGTGGCAGCCTGCACTGTCACTGGAGGGGCCCCTGAGGATGGAGTGAATAGGGTCAGCCACCCACCCACCTGATGTGATGCCTCCCAGTCCCTTCCTACTTAGCTAATCTTTGCAAAATCACTTTCCTTCTCTGACCTTCCAAATTCCTCATCTATAAAATAAGTATGACTACCGCCTCACAGAGTTGGGGGCATTGAAAAACTGAGAATAGGCCAGGTACAGTGGCTCATGCCTATAATCCCAGCACTTTGGGAGGGCAAGCCAGGGCCCTTGGTAGCCAGAGTTCAAGCCCAGCCAGCCAACATAGACTCTGTCTAAAAAGTAATGAAAAATTAGCCCGAGACATGGCAGTGCACCTGTGGTTCGGTTGCCCAGGAGAGAGAGCTGAGAGGCAACAGGATTACTTTTTTTTTTTTTTTTTTTTTTTTTTTTGAGGCGGAGTCTGGCTCTAGCCCAGGCTGGAATGCAGTGGCAGGATCTCAGCTCACTGCAAGCTCCGCCTGCCTCCCGGGTTTACGCCATTCTCCTGCCTCAGCCTCCCGAGTAGCTGGGACTACAGGCGCCCGCCACCTTGCCGACTGGCGTTTGCGCTTTTGTATTTGAAATTTTTTAGTAGGCAGGTTTCACCCAGGATGTGGTCTCGATCGCTGACCTCGTGATCCCGCCCGTCTCGGCCTCCCAAAGTGCTGGGATTACAGGCGAACCACAGCGCCCGGCCTTTTGAAGTGAGTCTCACTCTACCGCCGGGCTGGAGTGCAGTGGCCGGATCTCCAGCTTGCTGCAAGCTCGCCTCCCCGGTTTAAGCCATTCTCCTGCCTTAGCCTCCCGATTGGCTGGGACTAGAGCCGCCACCCGGCGCCCAGCTATTTTTGCTGCTTCCTGGCTGAGAGACAGGGTTTCACTGTGTTAGCCAGGATGGTCTCGATCTCCTGACCTCGTGATCGCCCGGTCGGCCTCCCAAAGTGCTGGGATTACAGGCTTGAGCCACCAGCCCGGCCCGGCAACAGGATGCCCAGGCCCAGCCAGTTTAAGGCAGCAGTGAGTTATGATCGTGACTGCCTGCACGCCTAGCCTGGCCGACAGAGTAAGACCCTGACTGTTCCTTTTTTGTTTTAAGAAAGTTTCGCTCTTGTCAGCTGGAGTGCCATGTAAGTGAACTCGCTCACCTGCAACGCACCTGCCTCCTGGGTTTAAGCAATTCTCCTGCCTCAACCTCCTGAGTAGCTAGGATTACACAAATACCACATGCCCACCTATTTTTTTCACAAATGAGACAGAGTCTTCCCTCTGTCACCAGGCTATGGAGTGCAATGGAAGGCGATCTCAGCTCTTTGAGAACTCCTCAGGTTCATATGATTCTCCTGCCTCAGCCTCCCAGTAGCTGGGACTACAGGCATCGCCACCATGCCCAGCTCATTTTGCATTTTTAGTAGAAAGACTGCTGGCTGGCCAGGATGGTCTCGATGTGTTGACCTCGTGATCTGCCTGCCTCAGCCTCCAAAAGTGCTGGGATTACAGGCATTAGCCACTGCACCCGGCCTAATTTTCGTATTTTTAGTAGAGATGGGGTTTTACCATGTGTTGGCCAGGCTGGTCTCAAACTCCTGACCTCAGGTGATCCATCGCCTCAGCCTCCCAAAGAGCAGGATTACAGCTGTGAGGTCACCGTACCAGCCAGCCCCAGCTCTTAAAAAGAAGAGAAAAGAGGCAGGCGTGATGGCTCAAAACTCCCAGCTGGAGAGCAGGCAGGCGGATCACAGGTCAGGTCAGACCATCCTGTATACCAGTGAGCTCCCATCTCTACTAAAAAAAAATACAAAACTAGCCGGAGGCGGTGAAGCGGCGCCATAGTCCCAGCCTCGAGAAGGCGGGCAGAGATGAACAGGGCCGGGCACAGTGAGCTGAGATCCAGTCACTGCACTCCAGCCCTGGTGGCAAGCCGAGATCCGTCTCGAAAAAAAAAAAAAAAAAAAAAAAGAAGAAGAAAAAGAAAAACCCTGAAACTTACGACACATAGGGGTTGGTGTTTATTTGGCAAATTAAAAAAAAAAAAAAAAAAATCCAACTCTGTAGAGGGATTACCATTTTGTGCTAACCATTTTGTGTGGTTTATTATGTCATTTACTATGACCAGCGCCCCCATGAGGTGGGTACTATTATTATCGCTGTTTTGCAAAAGGAAAAACAGGCTCAGAGAAGTGACGTCACACGCTCAAGGTCACAGAGATTGTAGGTGGCAGGGCCAGGATTCACATCCAGGCGGTCCAGCTTCAGTCCCCGCTCCAAGCTACTGAAGAGGCTTGCTGACTGACTAAATCATTTTCCAGCCAAGCAAACAGAAACCACAGCCTAAGGATGGGGCAAAAGTGGGCAAGACATTATCTCTGTTGCAAGTTGCTCAAACCAGCCAAGGCCTGTGAGGCCTCAGGGCCTTTGCACATGCTATTCTCACTACTTGGATGCTCTTCTCCCAGATCTTTCTTTCCTTTTTTTTTTTTTTGAAACAGGGTCTTGCTCTGTCGCCCAGGCTGGAGTGCAGTGG
This sequence comes from Papio anubis, assembly GCF_008728515.1. Classification (NCBI taxonomy): domain Eukaryota; kingdom Metazoa; phylum Chordata; class Mammalia; order Primates; family Cercopithecidae; genus Papio; species Papio anubis. Next base: position 40,627,028 of record NC_044995.1, on the reverse strand, counting down.
CGTGATCTCGGCTCACTGCCACCTCCATTTCCCGGGTTCAAGTGATTCTTCTGCCTCAGCCTCCTGAGTAGCTGGGGCTATAGGCGTGTGCCACCACACCTGGCTAATTTTTTTTTTTTTTGAGACGGAGTTTCACTCTGTCACCCAGGCTGGAGTGCGGTGGCATGATCTTGGCTCACTGCAACCTCTGCCTCCCGGGTTCAAATGATTCGGCCCCCCTAGTAGCTGGGATTACAGGCACCTACCACCACACCTGGCTAATTTTTGTATTTTTAGTAGAGACGGGGTTTCACCATTTTGGCCAGGCTGGTCTTGAACTCCTGACCCCCTGAAGTGATCCACCTGCCTTGGCCTCCTAAAGTGCTGGGATTATAGGCATAAGCCACTGTGCCTGGCCCCAGCTAATTTTTGTATTTTTAGTAGAAACAGGGTTTCATCATGTTGGCCAGGTTGATCTCGATCTCCTGACCTCAAATGATCCATCCACCTCGGCCTCCCAAAGTCCTGGGATTACAAGTGCGAGCCACCGCACCCAGCCTCTTCTCCTAGATATTTCTTATCTCCCAGGGATTTCTACAAACTCACCATCCGGGAGGCTGGGCTCAGTGCCAGGCAGGCGAAATGCGTAGTGGATGTAGGCAGCCAGCTGTGGGCAGTGACCGCGGGCATCCTGGGCTGCCTCCAGGCTCCGGTGGACAAGGCTGACTACATGGGCCATTGCTTCAAAGGCTCCACGGCCCAGGTTCACTGCCGGGCAAAGCAGAGGTCAAGTTCCAGGGCCCAAGGCCTCTCACCTCCCCGCCCACTTTCCAAATATAAAGACATCAGGATTCGATTGATCATGTGCTCATTAAAGGGTCACAGATTTTTTTTTTTTTTTTTAGATGGATTTTTGCTCTTGTTGCCCTGGCTGGAGTGCAGTGGCATGATCTTGGCTCACTGAAACCTCTGCCTCTCAGGTTCAAGCAGTTCTCCTGCCTCAGCCTCCCAAGTAGCTGGGATTACAGGCACGTGCTACCACGCCCAACTAATTTTGTATTTTTACTAGAGATGGGGTTTCTCCATGTTGGTCAGGCTGGTCTTGAACTCCTGACCTCAGGTGATCTGCCCGCCTCGGCCTCCCACAGTGCTGGGATGACAGGCGTGAGCCGCCGTGCCCAGCCAAAGGGTCACAGAAGACCTTCTCTGGGTGTAGGGGACTGGGGGTCATTTATCAGATGAGACAAATGGCTAGAGAGGTAAATGGACCTATAGAAGTTCCCTCAGGACCTCAGGACTGAGGAGCCATGTGCTGGATGGGGAAACTGAGGTCTGAGGCCACATCCGCTTACCAATCTGGCCACTGATGATTGGGGGCCTGACGACCAGACGCACGAGCTTGTCCAGCACGTGGTGGGAGAAGGCCACAAGGGGTTCGGGGCTGGCCAGGCGCAGTGCTGCAAGACTGGCCCGCAGCTCCTGCTCCACGTTGCCCTCGCTCAGCACAGCGTCCTTGAGCCGGAATGGGAAGGCCCCCTCCTCCAGGACATGCACCAGGGTGAAGAATTTGTCCAGGTGGGGGTCCTGGGTAGGGACGTGGAGTGAGCAGGGTGGGGCCCCAGGGGACGAAGACCACCCCCACCTGAATCAGCAGCTTCCCTGAAAGCTGGGCCCAGCTGACCAAAGTCACGTCCAAGGCCCGAGGCCAGACCTCCCTGGCCATCGGCAACTGTTACTCAATCCTAGGGCAGGCAAGAGGGGAGCAGGGCAGGACTCTTGGGTTCCTGCCCCACCCCGTACCTGGGGGTGCACAGAGGACGCGGCCGTGAGCTCCACACTGAACACGCCCTTGTGACCGTCCACCCAGCGCATGCCCGGCAGCGCCACCTGTGGGAGGGAGGCACCGGGTGGGCACTGGTCAGCCCTCCCCGACTGATCAGGTCACCCAGCGGCCCCAGCCATTGCGACACTGTGGCGTGAGTATAGCCTGGTCTGGGGGTGCAACCAAGCACCCTGACTCCAGCCCTGGTCCCAGTAGACTGAGGGGGTCCACTGGGCAGGCTGGAAAACCCACATGCCAAGGAGGGGGGCAGAGAACGGAGACACAGGGTGAATGAACACTCATTGAGTAGGTCAGGAAACAGGATAGGAGGATTTGAGGCCTCGAGTCATTAATGATGGTGCATTCATGGGGAATGATAAGGCACTGCGGGGGCAGGGGACAGTGATCAGGAAGGCAAGCAGGGTGCTAAAGTGGGAATGGAGCAGAGATGCAACGGGAATCTTTGCGGAGGACAGGTAGGACACAGAGAGGCATTAATAAGGGGATAATGAGCTACACAGGGGCCCTGGAGGCACCAGTAGAGGCCAACAAGCCTCCCAGGATTGAAAGGAAGGAAGGCAGGTGACTCGGGAGTGCTTCTGGGGAGAGTGCATTGGCAGGCAGGCGCTCCGGGGCACATACATCGGGTGTGAGCACGGAATAGCTGGGCGGCGGCTGGTCCACGGACACTGGGAGACAGAAGGGGCCGGTCCTCAGGCGCCCATGCTGCAGCAGTGGGATCCACTGGGGAGAGGCTGGAGGTCAGGTCTGCAGCCAGGCTTGGGGACGAGGAGGGCTCAGGGGGAGGGAGGGAGGGAGGGGACGGCTCACAGTAAAGCCCACGGGCGTCTCCAGGGCAGTGCCCGGCCGGGGCTGGCAGCTGACATGGTAGAAGGTGAACAGCAGGTGATGGTTCTCTGTCACGCAGGCTGGAAGATGCAGCTTGAACTCCTCGTAGAACTCAGGGGACCTGGGAGAATCAGGCTGGGGGATCTACTGGGGGCTGGGCTCCCCACTGTCTGCCCCATCACCTCTGCCATGCCACACCTGCATTGCTGCTGGGCCTCACTGTCTCTGCTCTCTGCCTCAACTTCCCTCATTAGCACTCTGGGAGCCTCTACCTCTCTTCTTCTTCCTGCCCCCCATCTTCTCATCGATGCTGCCCTATGTGTATATATAAGGGACATCCTCCTATCCCCATGAGTGCCCCCGAGTTCCTCACGTGTCCCCCTACATACTTGTTATGGTAGACCACTGGTGTGAAGGCCTCGCGGGTAAATTCACTGCAGCTGGACTTGCCAAAGATGACCTGGCGGAGTGGATGCATGAGGAACCCATGGGGGATGCCCTCCCCTCCTTCCCTGGGGTGCAGTCACTGACCGGCAGGGCCTGGCTGGGGTCCTCGCCTGTCATGTACTGCACTCGCACGGCAAGGTTGCGCACGGAGCCCTGGCGGCTGCTGAAGTTGAGGCTGTGCGGGTACACGTACAGCAGGTTCCTGTCGGGGGCAGGATGGGGGTGTCAGAGGAACAGGGCCCCTGAAGGTGCACATATGAGGCTGGGGTGATGGGACAAGGCTGGCTGGGAGCACAGACAGTCCGGGAAGAGTGGGTCATGAGGCTGGGGCATTGAGGGCCAGGTGAGAGGTAATACAGGTATCAGGCAGGAGATAGGACAGAGGGCAGAAGGTGGAGGACAAGTGAGTACCCTCAAAGCACGGATTGGGAACAGCGTGGTAGAGGGTGGAAACACAGAAAGACATCAGAGGCACTCGTGGACACAGTGACACACAGAAGGCAGAGAAGAACGAAGCACTCGGGGCCAGAGTTCCAAGGTGGCTCAGGTGGCCAGTGGTCAAGCCTAAGCCCCACCCAAGGGCCTGACTGCCCTTCCCCTAGGAGGTCACTAGAATTATGTGGCCTATTTCTCAGGTGCGGAAACTGAGGCCAGAGTCAGAGTCCTGCCTCCTTCCCCCAGAGGCAACTCTGTGCAAGCCTTGACCTCTCTCTGGGCCTCAGTTTCCCTGTGTGTATAATGGGCACTTCAGGCCTTCCAGCTGAGCCTTTGTAACGATACTGATGATGATAAATAACAACAATGACAATAATTGCACCAAACACTATTACTACAACAATACAATAATTGCACCTACTGTGTGCCAGGCTCTGTTCTAAGCACTCAACATGAAATCACTCATTTACTTCTGACAAGTAGCTCATGAGGCAGGACTAACATCACCACCATTTTACAGGAGGGGAAACCAAGGTACTTGCACAATCTCCCAGGGAGTAAAATGGCAGTCAGTGGTGATCCGGGTATATGCACGTCTTGGAGATCAGGCTGTGTGACCTTGGGAGAGTCTCTGCCACCTGCACCTGCCCCCTTGGCTACTAACCAGGCCAATAAAAGCCCTCAATGCTTATAAAATCTTCACTATTGGCCGGGCACGGTGGCTCAAGCCTGTAATCCCAGCACTTTGGGAGGCCGAGATGGGCGGATCACGAGGTCAGGAGATCAAGACCATCCTGGCTAACACGGTGAAACCCCGTCTCTACTAAAAAATACAAAAAACTAGCCGGGCGAGGTGGCGGGCGCCTGTAGTCCCAGCTACTCGGGAGGCTGAGGCAGGAGAATGGCATAAACCTGGGAGGTGGAGCTTGCAGTGAGCTGAGATTCGGCCACTGCACTCCAGCCTGGGTGACAGAGCGAGACTCCGTCTCAAAAAAAAAACAAAAACAAAAACAAAAAACTTCACTATTATTACCATCATCATTGCGATGCCTATTCATAGATGGAGAAACAGGCTCAGCATGGTGAGTCTCAGGAACTCCCAGCGGGGTCTGGGGCCCGTCCTCTCCCAATGCCCCCCACCCACACCTGGCCCTGAGCCCCAGGAAGCGTGATCCCGGCGTGGCCCAGCCGGACATTTGTATGATGCAACTATCGCACCACCACCAGGCCCTTGTGCAATGCGGGGCACCCGGCTGGCCAGTTAACGATTGACTGGGGATCAGTGGGGGTGTGAGACATAAAAGGCTTCAGTGGCGGTGCTGTGGCTACACACTCAGACCCTCAGTCATGCCAGTGCCTGCTCTGTGCCTGCTGTGGGCCCTGGCAATGGTGATCCAGCCTGCCTCAGCGGCCCCCGTGGGCAGCCCAGAACTGGCAGAGCATGAGGAGCTGACCCTGCTCTTCCACGGGACCCTGCAGCTGGGCCAGGCCCTCAATGGTGTGTACAAGACCACGGAGGGACGGCTGACAAAGGCCAGGAACAGCCTGGGTCTCTATGGCCGCACAGTGGAACTCCTGGGGCAGGAGGTCAGCCGGGGCCGGGATGCAGCCCAGGAACTTCGGGCAAGCCTGTTGGAGACTCAGGTGGGCACCGCAGCTGCGACACTGTGGGGTGGCCAGGAGTTCGAAGAGGAGTTCATGTCTAGGGTAACCAACCATCCTGGTTTGCCCAGGACTGAGGGGATTCCTGGGATACAAAATTTTCAGCAATAAACTCAGGCAAATCCTTAGGTACACAAAGATGAGTTGGTCATCCTACTAGTGACCCCCTGTTTATTAAGCAGATGGAGGAGGATATTCTGCAGCTGAAGGCAGAGGCCATAGCCGAGGTGCTGGAGGAGGTGGCCCAGGCACAGAAGGTGCTACAGGACAGTGTGCGGCGGCTAGAAGTCCAGCTGAGGAGCGCCTGGCTGGGCCCTGCCTACCAAGAATTTGAGGTCTTAAAGGTAAGGGGCTCCCCCAGCCCTAGCAGGCTGAGACCCTGATCCCCGGCCAGAACTCACTTCTGCACCTAAGTCCCAAAGACCTCCCAGATCAGCCTCCCAGCTCTGTGGCCTCTACTCTGCATGTCCCCAGACAAAAACCAAGTCCTTTTGTGTGCCTCAGTTTTCCATTTGCAAATAAGGGCAACACCTGGTGTCTCACAGTAGGGCCAGGTACTCAATGCAGGTGAAATATTCAGCATGGGGCGGGCACACAGTTGGCGCTCAATAAATTCTTTTTTTTTTTTTTTTATCAGACAGAGTCTCACTGTCACCCAGGTTGGAGTACGGTGGCATGATCTTGGCTCAGTGCAACCTCCACCTCCTGGGTTCAAGTAATTCTCCTGCTTTAGCCTCCAGAGTAGCTAGAATTACAGGTGCACCAGCTAATTTTTGTATTTTTAGTACAGATGGCATTTCACCATGTTGGCCAGGCTGGTCTCAAACTCCTGACCTCAAGGGATCTGCCTACCTTGGTTTCCCAAAGTGGTGGGATTACAGGTGTGAGCACCTGGCCAATAAATTCTTACTACTAGAGAAACTAGTAATATTTTGTAAGCACCCAATAAGTACCCAGCACTGTTCTATGCCCTTTAATAATCCATACAATGGCCGGGCTTGGTGGTTCACATCTGTAATCCCAGCACTTTGGGAGGCTGAGGCGGGTGGATCACTTAAGGTCAGGAGTTGGAGACCAGCCTGGCCAACACGGTGAAACCCCATCTCTACTAAAAATACAAAAAATTAGCTGGGCCTGGTGGCACGTGACTGTAGTTCCAGCTACTCAAGAGGCTTAGGTAGGAGAATTGCTTGAACCCGGGAGGTGGAGGTTGCAGTGAGGTAAGATCATGTCACTGCATTCCAGCCTGGGTGACAGAGCGAGACTTTGTCTCAAAAAAAAAAAAAAAAAAAAAAAAATCCATACGATGTTTATCACCTCCCCATGAAGTGAGTCCTATTTTATCCCCATTGTACAGATGGAGAAACTGAGGCCAAAGAGCATTGCTGACTTGCTGGGTCACACAGATACAATAGCGGGGCCAGGGCAGGGGGTCAGGAGATGGGAGGTGAGGTGGCTGTCAGCTGAGGTTTCCATTCTGACCCCCACAGGCTCACGCTGACAAGCAGAGCCACATCCTGTGGGCCCTCACAGGCCACGTGCAGCGGCAGAGGCGGGAGATGGTGGCACAGCAGCATCGGCTGCGACAGATCCAGGAGAGGTGAGCCTGGCGGGGGTTTGGGAGGCAGGGCAGTTGGATGGGGGGTGCACAGGGCAGCTGAAAAGGGGCCCCCTCACCTGGGATGAGCCACATCTCCCTCCCCAGAATCCACAAAGCGGCGCTCCCAGCCTGAATCTGCCTGGATGGAACTGAGGACCAACCATGCTGCAAGGAACACTTCCACGCCCCATGAGGCCCCTGAACAGGGAGGAGCTGCCTGTTCACTAGGATCAGCCAGGGCGCCGGGCCCCACTTCTGAGCACAGAGCAGAGACAGACGCAGGCAGGGACAAAGGCAGAGGACGTAGCCCCATTGGGGAGGGGTGGAGGAAGGATGTGTACCCTTTCATGCCTACACACCCCCCTTATTAAAGCAGAGTCGTGGCATCTCACCCAGGGTGTCTGTGTGTGTCCTCGGCTTAGGGAGACCCCACCCAGCATGATGTACGAATACCTTGCATTCAAGTGCCCAGCTGGGCCCCAGATGCCGTACCTATAGCTGGTATGGGGGGCATAGACTTCGCGAGCAGGGAACTCCAGGATCTCCTTGGTGGGCCGGCCCCTGGGGTCCGGGTAGGGCTTGATATGAAGCAGCTCGGGGGAGAGGCAGAAGTGGGGATTTTCCGGAGCTGGAGAAATGTCGATCTTGAGCTGGGCTGGGAAGGGAAGAACTGGTTTGCACCTGCCTGGGAGCCTCCCGGCCCAGCCCACCCTGTCTGGGCTGTGGAGTCAGGGCAGGCTCTCCCACGATGTTCTCTGTGGACTGGGGGCTGTGTCCCTCAGGTGCCAAGTCCAGAGATTGCCCTCAACTCTGCTGTCTCTCATCCTACAGTTTGTTTTTGTTTTCGTTTTTCTTTTTAAGTGGAATCGGGCTCTGTCGCCCAGGCTGGAGTGCAGTGGGGCGATCTTGGCTCACTGCAACCTCTGCCTCCCCAGTTCAAGTGATTCTCCTGCCTCAGCCTCCCAGGTAGCTGGGATTACAGGTGTGTGCCACCACACCAGGTGAATTTTTGTATTTTTAGTAGAGACGGAGTTTCACCGTGTTGGCCAGGCTGGTCTCAAACTCCTGACCTCAAGTGATCTGCATACCTCGGCCTCCCAAAGTGCTGGGATTACAGGTATGAGCCGCTGCACCTGGCCCCCAGGCTGGTCTTGAGCTCCTGCACTCAAACGATCTTCCTCCTGCCTCAGTATCCTAAAGTATTGGGGTTACAGGCTTGAGCCACTGCACCCCAGCCTTACCCCTACATTTGATCAACTCTGCCCCCAGGACCCCTGCCTGCCCTGCTGCCATTATCCACCCATTATCCACCCTATATCCATCTTATTAATTCTGCTTCTTGTCTATGGTCCTCATTAGAAGGCACAGTTAGCCCCCGAGGTCAGGGATTTGTCTATCAAGGTCACGGTTGGGTCTCTGATGCCCCTGGCACAGTAGGTGCTCTCGGTGTAGGTTTGTTGAGTGACTGAGTGAGAGTGATACTTCTTGTGTACGGGGTGTGTCACGCACCAGTCACAGGACGTAGTCGCCGCAGCAGGGACGACGGGCGCCTCATGTCAGCCAGGAACTTGAAGAGGTCCTCGTCACTAAGTCGCTCAGCCTCCTACATGGGACCCGCTCCCGTCAGCCTGGGCCGGGGGGCTAGGGGTCCCCAGGGCTGATGCAGCCAGCGGGGAGAAGGGGAGTCCCTGGCCCCGGGGTAGGACACCTGCTTAAAGAAGTTTGTGACAGTTAGCGTGGCTGGGCGGAAGCCAGAGAAACTGCAGGCGTCGTCCCCACTACTCGCCCGGTCCTGGGGCCCCCGACGGCGGCGGTCTGTCCAAGCTGGCCGGCGCTCTAGAGGAGGGAGTGACAATGACAAAAGGGGGACCAAGATGAAACAAGGAGACTCAGGGGCGGCACAGTTCGGCCAGCAGAGGGCGCACCCCACTCGCTCCGTAGCCCCGCCCCAGGCCTGTCAGCACCACCCTTTAGCCCCGCCCCGATTCCCGCCCCAGGGCTGTTAGCCCCGCCTCCTCACCGCCCTCCGAGTCAGAGTCCCGGTCCAGCTGCCCAGCGCTGCTCACGATGTTGGCCAAGTGCACGGCCGTCCAGGCAAAGGGCATGCGGTAGCGGCCCAGGCGGGTGCAGAACTGCTCAGCCGCCAGGCGCAGCTTCTCTAGCTTCTCTTTGTTCTATGGGGAGACCCCCGTCCCCTGCCAGCTCAGCATCCTAGCCCTGCTGAGTCAGGAATCTGGCCTGCCCCTGGTTCAGCCCCCACACACTTACCTTGGCTGTGTCTACTTCTTTCATCACCATGTAAGGCTCACAGCACTCACTGATGTCCCCTTGCTGAAGCACCTTCTCCAACTGCGGGGCAGATGAATGAATCCAGTGAGGCGCCGCCCGAACGCTCTGTTCCTTCCTACTGACTCCCCAGCCTCCAGGACCCCTCATGGGCCCTCAGACACTCCTATCATATGAAGGCTTTTGCTCCAACACCTCCCATGGCTCCCACTGTCCTTAGGATCAAGGGTTAGTGCTTGACCTGCCTGGTGGCTACTCCCTCCCATTCTTCAGATCCACCCCCAAACTCCAAGCCCACCTTTAGCTGGTGATATTTTCCCTACATTTACTTATTTATTTACATTTATGTATGTATGTATGTATGTATGTATTATAGAGACAGGGGTCTCGCTATGTTGCCCAGGCTGGTCTCAAACTCCTGGGCTCAAGTGATGCCCCCACCTCTGCCTCCCAAAGTGCTGGGATAACAGGCATGAGCCATCACGTCCCCGGCTTGCCATGCAAATTTTTTTTTTTTTTTGAGATACAGTCTTGCTTTGTCGCCTAGGCTGCAGTGCAGTGACGTGATGTCCGCTCACTGCAAGCTCCGCCCCCTCCGGGTTCATGCCATTCTCCTGCCTCAACCTCCTGAGTAACTGGGACTACAGGCACCTGCCACCACACCTGGCTAATTTTTTTGTATTTTTAGTAGAAACAGGGTTTCACTATGTTTGCCAGGATGGTCTCGATCTCCTGACCTCGTGATCCGCCCGCCTTGGCCTCCAAAAGTGCTGGGATTACAGGCGCGAGCCACCGCGCCCGGCCTTTTTTTTTTTTTTTTTTTTTTTTTTAAGACAGAGTTTCCCCTGTTGCCCAGGCTGAAGTTCGTGGTGGGATCTCAGCTCACTGCAACCTCTGCCTCCTGAGTTCAAGCGATTCTCCTGCCTCAGCCTCCTAAGTAGCTGGGATTACAGGCATGACCCACCACACCTGGCTTTTTTTTTTTTTTTTTTTTTTGAAATGGAGTCTCGCTCTATCACCCAGACTGGAATGCAATGATGCAATCTCGGCTCACTGCAACCTCTGCCTCCCGGGTTCAAGCAATTCTCCTGCCTGAGCCTGGACAGTAGCTGGGATTACAGGCACCTGCTACTACGCCAGCTAATTTTTATATTTTTAGTAGAGAATGGGTTTCACCATGTTGGCCAGGTTGGTCTCGAACTCCTGGGCTAAAGCGATCCTCCCGTCTCAGCCTCTCAAAGTGCTAGGACTACAGTCATGAGTCACCGTGCCTGGCCTTCCCTACATTTTTCTTTGTTAGTGTAAACAGAGGCCACTCTGGACATGGCTCTGAGCCATGAGGCCTAGACTCCAATCCTGACCACTCAGGGGCTGTGAGACCCTGGGCAGTGGGACCCTAGCTACTCTGTGCCTCAGTTTCCCCAATGGGAGCCATAGCACCCCTCCACCTTGGGGCCTGTGGTGAGGACTGAAGGTGGGATCCCTGTGAAACGTGACCGTAGCAGCACCTGCCTGTGGACACATCATTGCAACCTAATTGAAGATTTTGAGAAAAGCAACTTGTCCTCACTCCCAGAAAGAGAAAATCTCAAATGAGGGTACCAACTAGGTCTTTCATCTGTCCACAAACTTCCCAACAGCATCTCACCTGCCTCCGAGGACCCCAGCCTGTCACATGTGCCCAGGGATGGTTTTTCTTCCCAGGCTGCCCACTTATGGTTCTCAGCTCAACTGTCGCCTCTCCCTGGAAGCCCTCGGTGATTTCTCCCCACCTGAGTTGGGTTAGGGACCTCCTCCCGGCCTGTGTGACCCCGGCAACAGCCCTGATTACCCTTCTTGGTGATGTATCTGTCTCATGCTGTGAAGGCAGGGACTGAACCAGTGACAGGCATTCGGTATTACCACCCCCTTGCCCAGCCCCAGCAGGCACCTTGATGACCAGGAAGATGTCAGGTGAGGGGTAGGTCACGGAGAAGATGGCAGAGCGGGCCAAGGTGGAGATGGCAGGGTGGGTGCCATGAGCCCGAAGCAGCCCCTTTATGGAGTCCGAGTTCAGGTCGAAGTAGAAGTTCTCCGAGATCTGGGGACACCAGAGGCAGCTGGGCCACTACCTCTAGGAAGCCCACAGCCCCCCAACAAGGAGGAGGAAGGGGAGGAAAGAGAAAAAAGGGGCTCCTACCTTCTTTTTCTCCCGCACGTCATACAGAGCCAAGATCCCAAAGATGGGCTCAATTTCAATCTCAAACCTACAAGTAAATGGGAGGGAGGGGGTTCTCCTTAATACTTCCCGCCATCCACACACCCCACTCCCTCTTGGGGCCCAAGGTGGAGGGCATCTGACTCCCACTGGGCCACATGGAACCGCCACTTAAGGGCTTGTAGAAAAGGTACATCTCATTTTGCAAAAGGGGAAACTGAGGCACTAAAGTTTTTTTTATTTTTTTTTTGAGACAGAGTCTTGCTCTTTTGCCCAGGCTGGAGTGCAGTGGCGCGATCTTGGCTCACTGCAACCTCTGCCTCCTGGGTTTAAGCAATTCTCCTGCTTCAGCCTCCTGAGTAGCTGGGACTACAGGCACGTGCCACCACGCCTGGCTAATTTTCTCTTTGTTTTTTCTTTTTTGAGATGGAGTATCGCTGTCTCACCCAGGCTGGAGTGCAGTGGTGCGATCTCAGCTCACTGCAAGCTCCGCCTCCCGGGTGCATGCCATTCTCCTGCCTCAGCCTCTGAGTAGCTGGGACTACAGGTGCCCACCACTGCGCCCGGCTAATTTTTTGTGTTTTTAGTAGAGACAGGGTTTCACTGTGGTCTCGATCTCCTGACCTCGTGATCCGTCCACCTCGGCCTCCCAAAGTGCTGGGATTATAGGCATGAGCCACTGTGCCCGGCCAATTTTTTGTGTTTTTAGTAGAGACAGGGTTTCACCATGTTGGCCAGGCTGGTCTCGATCTCCTGACCTCGTGATCCGCCCATCTCGGCCTCCCAAAATGCTGGGATTACAGGCGTGAGCCACCGTGCCCGGCCGACACTGAAACTTTTTTTTCCCCCTTCCTACACCCTTAGTAAGTAACTCACACAGAGTTCCTCCTCCCTGCAACCACAGCCCTTTTTCAGTTGGCATGGGGGCAGTTTTGGGCTCAACAATCCCCACATCTTGAAATTCTCAACTTCTGGGCTTCCCCGTCTCTCTTTTCTGGGGTGTCATCTGCCACCACTGTCACGCTGCATGGAGTTCCCATCTCGCTCACCTGAATGGCCACCATAAGTCCTTCCCTGTCTTACTCTACCTTGCTGGCCTCCGCTCACCATGCACCTCCAAACTGAAACACTGAGTACTCCCCGTTACATCCCTTCCATCCTCTCTATTCAGCCAGTTCCTCTTCCTCACTGAGTCTCCACGTACACGTCCCTCTGCAAGGGAAGCTGTCCCAGATACCCGCTCCTACCCCTCAAGCTGGGTCAGGAGCCTCCTCCAGGACTCTACACACTTTCAGTGTCACTTATCCTGGCTCTGCGTGGTCATTACATGGTTATGTGTCCTGTATACAGTAGGGACTTCATAAATGTTTTTTTTTGTTTGTTTTTTGAGGCTGGAGTGCAGTGGCACAATCTCAGCTCACCGCAACCTCCGTTCTCCGGGTCAAGTGATTCTCCTGCCTCAGCCTCCTGAGTAGCAGGGATTACAGGTGCCTGCCACCACGTCTGGCTAATTTTTTTTTTTAGTAGAGATGGTGTTTTGCCATGTTGGCCAGGCTGGTCTCAAACTTGGCTCTGGTGATCCGCCCACCTCGCTTCCTAAAGTATTAGGATTACAGGTGGGAGCCACCGCGCCCGGCCAGTAAGTGTTTGTTGAATGACTGGATGAGCCCACAGAGCCAGTTCCCAATCCTTGTGTTTAGGGCAGGAGGCCCACCCAGGCCTCAGGCCAGCATGGAGCCTCCCTTTCCTGCCCTGATCCAAGCAGGAACTCGGGGTGGGGAGAGGCAGGGCCAGGCTCAGGTCCAAGTCCACATCCTGTTCAACTCTGTTCCCACGCACTTCTGCTGCTCCCTGGGGGCTGGTGTGGAGGGGGCTGAGAGCCAGGCCCAGGGTCACTAGCACCCGCCCCAAAGCCTCCCAGCCAAACCCTGGATCCCAGCAGCAGGGCCGGCAAGCGCCAGACTCCAGCTTCACAAGTTGTATGGTCTTGGCACCATGATGTTACCACTCTGTGCCTCAGTTTCCCCACCTTTGCCCACTTCATGAGGTTGTGGTGAAGATTAGATGGGTTCATATACATGAAAGGCTGAGAACTGATCCTGGCATACAATTGGCACTTAAGAATTGGCGACTTGGGATAACGAAAAAGGAAGTCTTACTTCCCCCTATAAAAGCCCATAGGTGGCCACATAGGTGACAGGGCCGCACACGGTAATGGCACTACTCATGTAGTGTGTACCCCACCGGAACCCACGCGGTCCTTTCACGCATCTAAGAAGAGGGACACATCGGTACACTCACTTGAGCGACAGACACTTGACCAAGATCCTCTGTCCAAAGTGCTCGCGGGGTGGCTCTGGGCGGCTACAGCGTTCCACGGCTTCGTCCTGCCAAGAGTCGGGGGCAGGAGCTGCAGGGGAGCAGCTGGGACATCCTCCAGGAAGGGTCTGGAGCGCCCAGCTTCAGACCAGCTCTACCCCAGCCTGACTAACCGTCTTTCTGTCCCTGCCTCTGAGCCTTTACACATGCTGTTCCCGTGCCTGGAATGCCCGTCTTCTCCCGCTCCTCCTTGTCTGGCTAATGTCTGCTCACTGTTCATATATACTTCTGCTATATAGAGGTACATAGTAGGTGTCCATGTATAGAAGCTTTTTTTTTTTTTAAATGGAGTCTCACTCTGTCGCCCAGGCTGGAGTGCAGTGGTGTGATCTTGGCTCACTGCAACCTCTGCCTTCCAGGTTCATGTGATTCTCCTGCCTCAGCCTCTGGAGTAGCTGGGATTGCAGCTTAGCCAACCCTTCCTCCAGGAAGTCCTCCCTGATCCCTGAGGCCTGGGCAGGCACCTCTTCAGGTGCCCACAATGTCCTGGTGTAAGGAGCCATGGTGGCTGGGACACTGAGGACCGTGTGAGGGACAATTACCAGCACCTCATCATGGCACTACTCTGTCTGGGTTATAAGCTCCTAGTAGAGAGGTCTCTCCTCCACCAGTGAACTCTGAAGGCAGGGACTGGGTCTCTCTATTCATGGCTATATCCCCAATGCCAACAATACAGTGGGTACCCAAACATGTTAGTCAAATTATTATAGAGGTATACAATAGGTACCTACTAAAAGTTGGTTGGATGAACATAAGCACATACAGAAAGCATCCAATAAATGCTGATTGGCGAAATAGGGATATATACCCAATAAGGCACTCAATAAGTACTGATTGAATAAATATGGGTGTATATAGTAAGCACTCAATAAATGGCTAAATACAAACACAGGAGTATACACTAGGTACCAAATAAATGTTGGTTGGATAAAAATAGGCGTATGTGGTAGGTGTTCAATAAATATTGGTTGATTAAATAGAGAACTATACAGTAGGCATTCATGTATTGAATAAATATAGGGATTATACAGTTGGTACCCAATACATGCTTGTTGGATAAATAATTTTTAAAAATTTATTTTCTGGCCGGGTGCAGTGGCTCATGCCTGTAATCCCAGCACTCTGGGAGGCTGAGGCGGGTGGATCACAAGGTCAGGAGTTTGAGACCAGCCTGGCCAACATGTTGAAACCCCATCTCGGCCGGGCGCGGTGGCTCAAGCCTGTAATCCCAGCACTTTGGGAGGCCGAGACGGGCGGATCACGAGGTCAGGAGATCGAGACCATCCTGGCTAACATGGTGAAACCCCGTCTCTACTAAAAATACAAAAAAAAAAAACTAGCTGGGCGTGGTGGCGGGCGCCTGTAGTCCCAGCTACTCGGAGGCTGAGGCGGGAGAATGGCGTGAGCCCGGGAGGTGGAGCTTGCAGTGAGCCGAGATCGCGCCACTGCACTCCAGCCTGGGCGACAGAGCGAGACTCCGTCTCAAAAAAAAAAAAAAAAAAAAAAGAAACCCCATCTCTACTAAAAATACAAAAATTAGCCAGGCATGGTGGCACACGCCTGTAGTCCCAGCTACTCAGGAGGCTGAAGCAGAAGAATCGCTTGAACCCAGGAGGTGGAGGTTGCAGTGAGCTGAGATCGTGCCACTGCACTCCAGCTTGGGCGACAGAGCGAGACTCATCTCAAAAAAAAAAAATTTATTTTATGTATGTTTTTACCTTTCCTATGGCGTTGATGGTTGGATAAATATAGGAGTATATAGTAGGTGTCCACATATAAAAGCTATTGAATAAACTTAGGAGATACAGTAGGTGCCCACTAAATGCTGGTTAGCTAACTATAAAAGTACACAGTAGGTGTCCATATACAGAAGCTATCTTTTTTTTTTTTTTAAGTCTCGCCTCAGCCTCCCAAAGTGCTGGGATTACAGGTATGAGCCACCACGCCCAGCCAGAAGCTACTTTTTTTGTTTTTGTTTTTGTTTTTTTTGAGACAGAGTTTTGCTCTGTTGTCTAGGCTGGAGTGCAGTGATGTTGATCTCAGCTCACTGCAGCCTTGGCCTCCCGGGTTCTGGCGATTCTCATGCCTCAGCCTCCTAAGTAGCTGGGATTACAGGCACCTGCCACTATACCTGGTTAACTTTTGTATTTTTAGTAGAGACGGGGTTTCGCCATGTTGACTGGTCTTGAACTCCTGGCCTCAAGTGATCTGCCCACCTTGGCCTCCCAAAGTGCTGGGATTACAAGCCTGAGCCACCATGCCTGGCCTAGAAACTATTGAATAAGCATAGGGTATACAGTAGGCACCCAATACATGCTGGTTGGATATAGGGGTATATAGAAGGTGTCCACATATAGAATCTATTTAATAAACATAGGATATACAGTAGGTGCCCAATAAACGCTGATTAGATTACTATAGGGGTATATAGTAGATGTCCATCTATAGAAGCTATTGAATAAACATGAAGTATACAATAGGCACCCAGTAAATGCTGGTTGGCTGATATCTGGGAAGGGGCACCTACCTCGTCAGGCGCCGGGTAGAGGGTAAGCAGGGCCGGGGGCCGGTGCTGCCGTCGAAGGCTTTCATTGCGCCGGTCCACATCTTCTGGGGCCGCCCGCTCTAGCAGCGAGGGCAGCAATGAGTCAGCTGCCAGGTTCCTCAGGTCGAAGATGCTAGAGGCACCACTGCTTCGAGGGGTGTCTTCCGGGGAGCCTGAGCCGCGCCGGGAGTCATTCTGCCAGTGGACAATGAGCAAGCACTGAGTGCCAGCTGTATACACCCTCACCACACTCTGGTGAGAGTGTCCTCAAACTCATTCTAGAGATGGGGAAATTGAGGGTCAGGGGCTGAGGGTCATCACTCTAAGGATCACGTGGAGGTTTTGCCTACCCTCTTTCCAGAAACTTCTGTCTGGAGAGCCTCCCAATTTTTACCATTGTTGAGGGAGGCTACTCTTTATCCCACATTTGGGGCTTCAGGTGATTCTTATCTGGCCAGTCAGAACACATCCACCCACCCTAGGGGCTGGCTCCAAGGGCCTGGGCTGGGCCAATGAGAGCCTTCCCTGGGACTTTGTTCACTGTTGCCAGAGAAGGAGAGAGTTCCTCCTGACCTTCCTGCACTGGATCAAATCTCAGCTCAGCTCTGTGACACTGAGTCTCTGACCCCCAACTCTAAGGGCCTCAGTTTCCCCATGTACATCTAAACATAATAACAAAATTAGCCGGCATGGTGGCCCATGCCTGTAATCCCAGCTACCCGGGAGGCTGAGGTGGGAGCATCGCTTGAACCCAGGAGGTGGAGGTTGCAGTGAGCTGAGATTGTGCCACTGTACTCCAGCCTGGGTGACAGAGTGAGACTCCATCTCAAAATAATAAATAAACTTACTTAAAATAATAATAATAATGAAAACAACAATAATCTTTGGAATAATTACGGTTGGTATACAGTAAGTGCCCAGTAAATGTTGACTGACAAAATACAGGCTCAAGGCCTCTAAGAACCTTGCTGTGCCTCAGTTTCCTCACCTGGGTGTAATGGCTGCCCTGACTCCTAGGATGAAAGGAGAGGACACATATAAAGCCTTTAGTATACCCTAAGCACTCAATAAATGTTTACAATTATGACCCCTAACTTTTTACTCATGGGGACTGATGCAATTCCTTTTGAGCTCAAGACTGTTTGGGTCATTTCCTGTCACAGGTGACCAAAACCTGAGACTGGAGCCTCCACACATACCCCTTCAGTGACCCCAGCCAGGGAATTCCTCACCGAGTCCTCAGGGCCGGACCTCTCGTCTCCAGAAGCATCCTGCTCAAAGACCTGGCGGGGGAGGCCCTTCTGTCGCTCTCGCTGTGTCTCCGTGGTGACGGGGCTGTATGCTGCACTCAGGTACTGATACCTAGCAGGAAACGAGGCTGGGCAGGTAGGGAGGGCTGAGGGCCCCCAGGGGCTCCCCAGTGTGTTCCGACACACCTACTCGGCCCCTACGAAGCCACCCTCCTCGTGCTCCACCTGACAAGTTTGCCTGCTCTTGCAGGGACAATGGGCAGATACACAGTAGGACCGGCTGCAGACATCAGCTCAGCCCTTTTGGGTTCCGAACCCCCTGAGCTGCCCCCAAGTCAGACTCACCTTCTGTGGACGATGACCCAGTCCTCGATATACATCTCCACTGCAGCCCTCACCTGAGCATCCAGTTTTCTGTAGCAAAAGAAGATCAGGGTAAACAGAGGCAGGGTCTCTGCGAATCCTTCTGCTAAGCCTGTAAGGTTGGCACTGTCCTGCCTATTCCAGACAGGGAGAGACAGAGGCTCAGAGAAAAAGCATGGCTTGTCCAAGGTCACGGCCCAGCCAGAAGCTGAACTCGGGCGGTTGATGTGGATGGCAGAGACAGAGTGGAATCACAGGCTGAGAGGGTGTGGGGCTACCCACTCATCCTTGGGGATCCCGGGCTCTGTGGTCCGGCATTCCCGGGGCTGCAGCAGCAGCTCCAAGTCGTCAGCTGGGAATTCGACCAGGTCCCTGAGGGGCCCGGGCTCAGCATCTGGTGGCCGGCTCAGAAGTACATCCTCAAAGTCCAGGGGCTCGACAACTTCAGTCAGTGGGACCTGGATTGGAGCAAAGTGGCTGTGATCGCACTGCCCAGGAGGCTGAGAGTGGAGGCGTGAGGCAGGGGTGGGTGCGTGCTGGCTTCAAACTCAAATAGGAGGGCGGTGGGAGCCATGGAGGGTGTTGGAGCTACGGAGGAGCCATGGAGGAGGGTGACCTCAGACTCTCCACCCCCACCTCAGCTTTCCCTGCCCTGCCCCTCCCTCCAGGGGCTCCAGGAAGGAAATCACACCCCATGCCTGGAAGGGCAGAAACTAACAGTGGAAGGAAAGAAATGTTGACAGAGGCCAGGCAAGACACAATTCCTACATCCCTCCCAACCCTCTGGGCAACATGGATGGCCCCACCCCTCTTAGGCAAAAGCCACTCCCCTCCCCAACTTCCCTCCTCCATCCCCATCTGGGTGGTCCAGGTGGCTGGAGGTGGGGGACATCAGCGGGGAGCCACTCCCCCTGGACCACCCACAGGGTGACAAGCAGCTGCAGGGAGAGTGGCCACAGGAATTGGTGACAGTACGAGGACCAGGGCAGGGACTCCCTCCCCTCACACTGCTGGGTCTCTCTTGGTTTCCCCATAGGACAGGCCACAGGAGGGAGGGGGTGGGATAGAACCTAGGCCAAGGAAGCCCCTACCTCTGTCTGAGAGAAGGCAGGGGGCTGGAGGTGGACCCCCCAAATACTTACCCCCAGGGAGCTGCTGCAGCGTCTGCTGGAGCTGGGGGAGCCACTGCGTTCCCGGGACACCTGCTTCCGCACCTCTGCGGCCACCGTCCTGCAAAGACAGAGAGGGGGCCATTGGGGACAGGAAAACTCAGGCAGTGGGGCCGACAGATTCCTGCTAGGAGGAAAATTCAACTTGTGGAAAGGAATAAATAGGCCAAGGGCCAAGAGAACCAGGAGTGCTGAGGTTTTAAGAGCCCCCAGCTCCCAGTTCCCCCAACCTCTTCCCCATCAAGCACAGATCAGGAGAGGGGAATGCTGCCACCAGTGGGGTTTAAAGCCATCACGGACTCTCGTTCCCCTCCCAGCTGG
Source organism: Papio anubis (assembly GCF_008728515.1). NCBI lineage: Eukaryota > Metazoa > Chordata > Mammalia > Primates > Cercopithecidae > Papio > Papio anubis. The sequence goes on along the minus strand of NC_044995.1, from coordinate 40,607,724 downwards.
GCCTGTGGCCTTCCAGGTCTGGGGGGAGGCCCATGGGTCCCTGGCCTCTGTTCCCTCATCTGGGGGACCTCTGTCCACCCTACTGTTCCCCAACACACCCAGCTCTGCCCCGGGACCCCATCCAGAACATACATCCCTTCCCATCCTTGCTTTGGGGCCTGGATAAGTCATTTCCACCTCTGAGCCTCAGTTTACCCATCTGTAGCTGATGCCCTGACTTCACAGGGCTACTGGGGAGGGCGAAGCCTGGGGCCTGGCCTGAAGTCACAGAGATCTTGAGATGAGGCCATTGTGTCAGAGGTCAACCTGGCCTGGGGGGCCCAGAACTGGGAGGTCTTTTAAGTAACCCCATGCAACCAAGGTGGGCCCTGGGGCCTTCCTGGGCCACCTGGATCTGAGCAGGCCTTCAAAATCAGGGAGGATGGCCGGGTGTGGTGGTTCACACCTGTAATCCCAGCATTTTGAGAGGCTGAGGCGGGTGGATCACCTGAGGTCAGAAGTTCAAGACCGGCCTGGCCAACAAGGGGAAACCCCATCTCTACTAAAAATACAAAAATTAGCTGGACGCCTATAGTCCCAGCTAATACTCAGGAGGCTGAGGCAGGATAATCGCTTGAACCCAGGAGGTGCAGGTTGCAGTGAGCCGAGATTGTGTCACTGTACCCCAACCTGGGTGACAGAGCAAGACTTTGTCTCAAAAAAAAAAAAAAAATCAAGGAGGATGGGGGTAAAGGGGCAAGACTGGCAGTAGAGGGGACTCTGCAGGAATGTGGAGCAGAACCAATGGGCACAGGGATGGCTCCAGCCTCCAATTCCTCTGGCTGAGCTCAGGAGGGGACGAGAGAGAGCCACGCAGTTACCTGGGGGTAGAGGGTGCCCGGCAGGGGGCACAGCAGGTACAAAGGACCTGAGACTGGGTTTCATGCTTTGAGTGTGGAGACTCCCGCTCCCTGGGGTCTCTGTGAAGGCAGGAGCTAGGGCTGTGTGTCCCCCAAAGAGGGCCTTGCACGTACTAGGCACTCACTCCATTTTTTTTTTTTTTTTTTTTTGAGACGGAGTTTCACTCATTGCCCAGGCTGGAGTGCAATGGCACAATCTCAGCTCACTGCAACCTCCGCCTCCCGGGTTCAAGTGATTCTCCTGCCTCGGCCTCCTGAGTAGCTGGGATTACAAGCATGTGCCACCAGCCCGGCTAATTTTTTGTATTTTTAGCAGAGATGGGGTTTAACAATGTTGGCCAGGCTGGTCTCAAACTCCTGACCTCAGGTGATACAACTGCCTCAGCCTCCCAAAGTGCTGTGATTAGCGGCATAAGCCACCGCTGCCGACCTACTTTTTTTTTGAGACAGGGTGGCTCTGTTGCCCAGGCTGGAGTGTACTGGCACGATATCAGCTCACTTCAATCTCCGCCTCCCAGACTCAAGTGATCCTCCTCCCACCTCAGCCTCCCAAGTAGCTGTGATTACAGTGTATACCACCAAGCCTGGTTAATCTTTCTATTTTCAGTAGAGACAGGGTCTTGCCATGTTGCACGGGCTGGTCTCGAACTCCTGACCTCAAGTGATCCGCCTGCCTAGTACATTTTTTTGATAGAATGAGTGAGTCCCGCTGGGCGCAGTGGCTCGTGTCCGTAATCCCAGCACTTTGGGAGGCCGAGACAGGCAGATCACGAGGTCAGGAGATTGAGACCATCCTAACTAATACAGTGAAACCCCATCTCTACTAAAAATACAAAAAAATTAGTCGGGCGTGGTGGCAGGCGCCTGTAGTCCCAGCTACTTGGGAGGCTGAGGCAGGAGAATGGCGGGAACCCAGGAGGCGGAGTTTGCAGTGAGCAGAGATCACGCTACTGCACTCCAGCCTGGGCGACAGACTGAGATTCCATCTCAAAAAAAAAAAAAAAAAAAAAAAAAGAGTGAGTCCCTTCCAGTCTTCTTCTACAACTTGCCCAAATCTGCTGAGTGAGGGAAAGCCCCAGGTCATCTGGCTGTGTGACTTTGGCCAGGTAGGATACCCTCTCTGGACCTCAGTCCCTCTTAAAATAGAGAAGCTGATTGCCTGGGTTTTCAGGTCTTACTCCCTTCTGCTTCCCAATTCCCTGTGTAATTGTAGATTTTTTTTTTTTTTTGAGACTGAGTCTCGCTCTGTTGCCCAGGTTGGAGTGCAGTGGCGCAATCTTGGCTTACTGCAAGCTCCCCCTTCCCGGTTCACGCCATTCTCCTGCCTCAGCCTCCTGAGTAGCTAGGATTACAGGCGCCCACCACCAGGCCCAGCTAATTTTTTGTATTTTTAGTAGAGACGGGGTTTCACCATGTTAGCCAGGATGGTCTCGATCTCCTGACCTCATGATACGCCCATCTCAGCCTCCCAAATTGCTGGGATTACAGGCGTGAGTCACCACGCCTGGCCAGTAAATTTTCATAATAAAAAGTTGTGCTCAGCCAGGCACAGTGGCTCACACCGCTAATCCCAAGTTCTCTGGGAGGCTGAAGCAGAAGGATCACTTGAGGCCAGGAGTTCAAGACCAGCCTGGGCATGCCACTGGGTAAACTGGACCCTGAACAACATTAAAAGTAAATACATGTATCTCTCAGCCACTCATGGACCTAGTGCTCACCAAAGAGCTGGGTTATCAACAAGCCTCCCCAGGTGGGGACAAAGTTGTAGGGAGACCCCATTTCTACAAAAAATTTAAAAATTAGCTACTCAGGAGGCTGAGGCAGGAGGATAACTTGAGTATGGGAGGTAGAGGCTGTAGTGAGCTATGATTGTTGTGCCACTGGACTCCAGCCTGAATGACAGAGCAAGACCCTGTCTCAAAACAAAACAAAATAATTAACCTGGTGCAGTGGCTCACGCCTGTAATCCCAGCTCTTTGGGAGGCCGAGGTGGGTGGATCACTTGAGGTCAGGCATTTGAGACCAGCCTGGCCAACATGGTGAAACCCCATCTCTACTAAAAATACAAAAGTTAGCTGGGTGTGGTGGCACGCACCTGTAATCCCAGCTACTTGGGTGGCTGAGGCATGAGAATCACTCGAATCCGGGAGGTGGAGGTTGCAGTGAGCCAAGATTGCACCACTACATTCCAGCCTGGGCGACGGAGTGAGGCTCTGCCCCAAAAAAGGAAAAAAAAAAAAATTGTATGGGTCAAAACCAAAACTTGATCATGACCTTCATACAATGTGGAGGTCTCTAGTTGGAGACCCCGGTCGCCCTCCTCCATCCCCATATTCGATCCATTTTCACTCTTAATGGTCTTGGATTCTTGCTTCTACTGACTAGGGGGTTGAGAAAGGCACTTGTGGGGCATTCAAAGGATGTGAAACATTAGGGCTTTTGTCTTGAAATTCCCAAAGTCGGGCTGCTGCCTCCAGAACCCTGGGCACACAGGGGCTGGGGGATAATTTACAAAAGATGCTGAGACAGGGGACAAAGCTGTACCCTGGTCCCAGCTGTTCTGCAGCTGCTGCTCCAGCGGAGGGAGAGGGGAGGAAGGACGCCTGGGCCTCCAGCTTCATTTTCCCCTTGGCCTTGGAGAGAGGCCCCTGCAGTGGGAAAACGCCAGGCCTGCAACACCACGGCCGCAGAGCCAGCTGACTGCATCACAGGACTCTGCACGAAGCCGCTGAACATGGATGAGTGACCATCAGTCTCTCAGCCTCAGGGCTCTGGCCACTGCCCACCTTCTCCAGCTGTTCTGAGTGTAAGGCTTTGTACACAGAAAGTGCTTAATTAGGTTTACAAGCCACCCCAGGTCAGGGTTCTCAAAGACAAATCCTTAGCAGCTGGGATTTCCTGCACCCTGTTTTGTTTTGTTTTTATTTCTTTATTTATTTATTTATTTATTTATTTATTTATTTATTTGAGACAGAGCCTTTATTTCTTAATTGTCCAGGGTGAAGTGCAGTGGCGGTGATCTCTGCCCGCTGCAAACTCCACCTCCCAGCCCGTGACGCCCCTGCTTCAGCCTCCGAGCAGCGCTGGGATTAGGCCAGCCACTCACCGCCTGGCTAATTTTTTGTATTTTGTAGAGATGGGGTTTACATCTGGGCCAGGCTGACCTCAACTCCTGACCTCCTCTGGTGTGATCTACCCCGCCTCAGCCGCCTCCCAAACTCCTCTGAATTACAGGCTGAGCCACCAGTTCAGCCTTCCGTTTTGGTTTGTGTGTGTGTGTGTGTTTTTGGAGATGGGTTCATTGTCACCCAGTGTTGGAGTGCAGTGGTGTAGCACACGCCCACCGGTGCAGTTTGCCTTCCTGTAGTCTGGCAAGCAATTCAGTTCCTGCCTCCCGGGCAGCTGGGACAAACTGCGCACACCACCATTTTATAATTAAATTTTATTTTATTTTGTAGACAAATGGGGTCTCACTATGTTGCCTAGTTGGTCTCAAACTCCTGACTTCCCATGATCTCTTGCTCAGCCTCCAGTGCTGGGATTTGGTGAGCCACTGTGCCCGCCTCTCTGACCCTGTTTTACACCAAGGTGAGACATATAGGATGACAACCATGAGTCGTATGTTGGTTTCGCAGTACCTGCAATCCCAGTGCTTTGGGAGGCCACAGGAGGATCGCTGAGTTTCAGGAGTTTGAGGCTGCAGTGATGCACCCAGCACTCCAGCCTGGGCTACAGAGACACTCGTTCCTACAAAAACAAGGCGGCACCGTGGCTTATGCCTTGCACTCCAGCACTTTGGGAGGCCATTTGAGGTGGGCAGATCATCTGAGGTCAGGAGTTTGCACGCCTGCCCAACATGGTGAAACTGTCACTAAACATACAAAATTAGCCAGGCATGGTGGCACATGCTGGAATGCTAGCTACTGAGGCTGAAAGGCAAGAGGAATACTTTGAAACCTAGGAGGTGGAGGCTGGTGAGCTCAAGATTGCTCCACTTCCTTAGGGGGCTCAGGCAACAGAATGAATTCTGTCTCCAAAAAAATCCATCTGATAAGCCAGGTGGTGTGTAATTCATGTTCATATTCCCAGCATTTTGGGAGGCTCATTAGAGTATCTGCATGAGCCAGAGCTCACACCAACAAATGAGAAGTGGTATCCCTGTTTCTACAAACACACCCACACACACACACACACACACACACACACACAGAGAGAGAGAGAGAGAAAAAAAACCATCTGTGATTATTAAGCATGGTTGAAAATATGCCAATCCAGCAATTCCACTCCAAGGTGTAGATACTCAGAAGGAAACACATGGCCAAGAATGTTGACATCTCTGACCATGACAGCTCCAAAGTGAAACTCACATGTTCACTGACCAAAGATGGGGAAATAAATGCCCGAGGCAGGGGAGTACTACCCAGCAACGAAAAAGGATTGCAGGCAATGGCCCAGCTGAGCCTTCCTGACATGATGCTGAGTAAGCAAAGTTGGGCACGTGGATGCAACATCCCATGATTTAGTTTATTTGACAACCTAAAACAGGCCAGATCAGGTAGGGCTGCTGGCATGGGGGAGGGAGCCAGGAAGGTGGAGATGGTCCCCATAGGAAATTGACCAAGTGGCCGTTTCCCTGCCCTTTGCTTTCTAATTATTCTTTGAAATTTCCACTTTTCTTTCTCTCTCCCTCTCTTTTTATTTTTATTTTTTTCTTTTCTTGAGATGGAGTCTCTGTCGTCCAGGCTGGAGCGCAGTGGCTCGATCTCAGCTCACTGCAACCTCCACGTCCCGGATTCAAGCGATTCTCCTGCCTCAGCCTCCCGAGTAGCTGGGATTACAGGCACCCACCACCACGCCCAGCTATTTTGGACATACAGACCAAATTTTGGACATACAGACCAAAATGCAAAGAAACAGACAGCAGGCTGAGCACAATGGCTCATGCCTGTAATCCCAGCACTTGGGAGGCTGAGGCAGGAGGATCACTTGAGCCCAGGAGTTTGAGGCCAGCCTGGGCGAGATAGTGAGATCCCATTTCTACAAAAGGTTAAAAAGTTAGCCAAGTGTTGCAGCATACACCTGTAGTCCCAGTTACTTGGGAGGCTGAGGCAGGAGGATCACTTGAGCCTGGGAGGTTGAGGTTGCAGTGAGCCAAGGTATCACCACTGCCCTCCAGCCTGGGTGACAGCCTGTATTAAAAAAAAAAAAAAAAAAGCCTGGGCGCAGTGGCTCACATCTGTAATCCCAGCACTTTGGGAGGTATGCAGATCACCTGAGGTCAGGAGTTTTTGACCAGCCTGGTCAACATGGTGAAACAACCTCTCTACTAAAAATTCAAAAATTAGCTGGGTGTGGTGGCAGGCACCTGTAATCCTAGCTACTTACGAAGCTGAGACACAAGAATTGCTTGAACCCGGGAGGCAGAGTTTGCAGTGAGCTGAGATTGTGCCATTGCACTCCAGCCTGGGTGACAGAGCAAGACTGTCTCAAAAAAAAAAAAAAAGAAAAGAAAAGGAAAAGAAAAATAAAAATAAACAGACAGCCATAATATTTGCATCCTCAGAGATGCCAAAGGTCTAAGACAGAATGCCAATTTACAGACAAAGATAATGATAGAACATAAAAATTGCCCAGCCATTATGCCCCAGCCACCAGGTCTCTTCCCTCCTCTGCTGAGAACTCCCCATGGCTTCCACCTCACTTGGGGTCAAAAGTCAAAGTCCCCTGCACAGCCCACAAGACACTGTACATTCTACTACTACTGTCCCCCTCCAGCTCTCTGTTCCTGCCTCAGGGCCTTTGCACAAACCCTTCCCACTCTTCCCCCACAAACAGGTGTCGATCCCTCCCTCATCTCCTTGAGGTTTTTACTCAAAGGCACCTGCTCATCCAGGCCTTCCTGACCCACCTCCTGCATCTCAAGCAGCCCCCACCCTCCCATCCCCCTTCCCTGTCTTCTTGTCTCCACAGCACTTGTCACTGACAGGTAATCTACTTGATCAGGCTTCTGGTCTCTCTCTGCTACTATATCCCAAGAGGGGGATCTTTTCTCTCCAGGAGACCAGCGCCCAACCCACAGGGCAGCTCTTTCACCTGGGGGCAGACAGGACAGGTCCCCCGGGGAGAGGATACCTTAGTTTCTGAACGCACCCTTGTCGCAAAGACCCGCCCCCGCCAACTGGGGGCGAGGCTTTTCAGCCCCAAAGAGTCTGATATCCCCCTCCCAGGCTGTGACTCTCACAATCCCCAGTGGCCACGGAAATGAATCCCCCAGCGCCTGGGGCCTGTCCCCTCCCTCGTCTGCCCACCAGCTGGTTCTGTCCCCAGCCCCCACTCCCTCCATTCAATCACCCATCCATCCCCAGTGCGGTCCAGCCCGTGCTGGGAGAGCCTGAAGCAGAAGGTGGGGGAGCGCCCACAGCTGTCCCCTTTCCCCCCCGACAGCTGGGCACCGGACCCCGGAGGGGGAAGGGCACAGGAAACTCCTCAAGGGGTTTCAAACGCCACCAAGGAGCCCATCTCTGTCCCCAAATCTCTGAGCCTGGAGCCCCAAACCAGGCACTGAGGAGGGAACAGAAAGTCCGGCCCACCCCGATCTCCGAGGGCGCGGGGACAGTGAGGGGCCAAGAGAGGCGGACGGGGCGCGCAGGGAGTTCAGGGGGCGCCCGGCATCCGCAACCCCGCACCACCTCCTCCGCGAAGCCCTCCGGACACACCCCCGCGAGTCACGGAGGCAGAACTGCAGCCGCCATCGCGCTCCCAGCCCCGACGCGACTCCTATCTGGGACCCCCGCCGGGACCCCCGCGGGCCTCCCCGCCTTCTCCCGCTCCCAGCCCCTGCCGGAGGAAGCTGGCGGGACGCGGGCCGAGGCGGAAAGGGGTTTAATTGGGGGCGCCCCGGCGGGGAGGGTCACACCGCCCCGGGGCGGGGCCGGGCCACGTGGGGGAGGTGGGAGGGGGTCCCGCGGCCACGCTACCTGTTGATTTTGTGCGCGAAGGCGCGGCGCTCGGCGGCCGCCATGGTCCCCGCGTCCCGCCGCCGCCGCCGCCCCGCGTCCCGGCCCCGCCGCCGCCGCTGCCGCCTGCCGGTTCTGGGCAGCCGGGGCGGGGCGGGGCCGGCGCGGGGGCGGGGCCCTTCCGGGTGGCCCGGGCCGCTCCGTGCTGCCCCTGCCGGCCGGAGGGGTCGCCTGGAGTCCTGGGGGCTGGGGAAACTGAGGCTGGGGACGGAGAGGAGGCCCCGGGATCCAGGCTGGGTGGGCCCCAGACTCCCGGGCTCGGGGGACGCTCTTTCTACCCTAGGAGAAGGGCTGGGGAAACTGAGGCTGAGGAGGGAAGTTAGGGAAAGGAGGCGCTGGGACCCAGACTGGGGGTGCCCCAGACTGCCCGGCTGGCGGGGCGCTCTTTCCACCCTGGGGGCTGGGTTGGAGAAACTGAGCCTGAGGGAAGGGAGGCGCTGAGACCCAGGCTAGGTGGACCCCAGGCTCCCGGGGTTTAGTGAGGGGAATCTTCCCACCCCAGAAGCAGGGCTGGGGAAACAGGCTAAGGAGGGAGGAAGGGAGGGGAGGCGCTGGGACCCAGGCTGGGTAGGCCCCAGATTTCCGGGGTTTGGGGGGGGCGCTCTTTCTGCCCTCTGACTCCTGGCGGGAAAACAATAACGATGTTCACTTATCTAATAATCATGCCTGTAAGTATAATCGTGGCCGTGCATGATGGCTAACGCCTGTAATCCCAACACTTTGGAAGGCCAAGGCAGGAGGATTTTTTGAGCCCAGGAGTTGGAGACCAGCCTGGGCAACATAATGAGACCCCATGTCCACAAAAAATACAAAAATTAACCAGGCATGGTGGTGTGTGTCCCTAATCCCCGCTACTCAGGAGGCCGAGGGAGGAGGATCGCTTGAGCCTGGGAGGTCAAGGCTGCAGTGAGCTGTGATTGTGCCACTGCAATCCAGCCTGGGTGACAGAGCATGACCCTGTCTCAAAAAGTGTAATTGCTAAGATGTCATTGAGCCTGGCTCTGCAGTTCACACATGCGGAAGAAATGATTGCTTTCCTCCATTTTGCAGATGAGTAAACTGAGGCACAGGGGTGTTCAGGTGCTTGCTCGGGGTGACTCACAGGGGTCTCTGGCGCCTGCATTGTCCGTGCTCCCAGTCTAGAGCATGGGAGGCAGAGGAACCTGGCTAGGCACTGGGGTGCCAGGAGATGTGCCCCAGGTCCAGGCGGTGGGACCTGAGTGAGCCAGTTTGGGAGTCTAGACTTGCCGGGGCACTTCCACCAAGAGGAAGCGGTGGGGATGTCTTGGTTAATCTATGGTCTCAAATCTCTCCCCACTGGTCTCTCTCCCAGCACCGCTGCAGCATTTTTAGGGAATTCTCCAGCCCACATGCCCCTCTGGAGGAGCTCACCCCTTTCTCACCTGCATGCCGCTGCACCGGCAGGTCCTTCCTCCTGGACAGTCCTTCTTTCCCTGGTCAGCAAATGCCCCAGGGAGAATTTGAGGTTGAATCATACAAGGCTGTGACTCTGCCTCAGGGCCTTTGCATGTGCTGTTCTCATTCCCATCTGTGGGTTGCTGGCATTTTGTTCTCTATTTTTATTTATTTATTTATTTATTTATTTATTTGAGATGGAGTTTCGCTCTTGCTGCCCAGGCTGGAGTGCAATGGTACAATCTCGACTCACTGCAACCTCTGCCTCCCAGGTTCAAGTGATTCTCCTGCCTCAGCCTCCTGAGTAGCTGGCATTACAGGCACCCACTATCATACCCGGCTAATTTTTTGTATTTTTAGTAGAGATGGGGTTTTACCATGTTGGCCAGGCTGGTCTGGAACTCCTCACCTCAGGTGATCCACCCGCCTCGGCTTCCCAAAGTGCTGGGATTACAGGCATGAGCCACCGCGCCCACCCCGAGTCACCATGCACCCCCGAGACACGGTTTCTTGCCTTGCTGCCCAGTGAATCCATGTCAGACCTTGAACCCACAGGAAGGAGGGCTGGATTGTAGGGGAACCCCCAAAGCCTGCCACTCAGACCCAGGATAGCATCCTGCTAGTCAGGCTGCAGTAGGGTTGCCCACAGCCTGGCATGTCACATGTGCACACAGCCCACGTGCCTGCCTGCAGTGATCCAGCCACTTTGGCCAGGTAGAGCTCCGCCCATCACTCCCCGCTGTGCCCTACCCAGTGTCCCCGCCTTGCCTCTCAGGCTGCTGGGAGCTAGGCTGGGCAGGAAACATGCAGATAAGCAAAGATTTGCACATTTCTCAGCCTAGTTCCAGTCCAGCCCCCTTTATATCCGGTCTCCCAGCTTCCTTTCTCATCCTCCCGCCAGCTTGTTCCTGCATCAGTGGCCAGGAAGAGCCTGCGAACACCTGCATCACATCAGGTCCTTCCTCTGTTCAGAACCTTCCATGGCTCCCACCTCACTCAGGGTAAAAGCCAAAGTCCTCCCACAACTTGGCTTTGTAGGGGCAGTGCCTCATTGTAATCCCAGCACTTTGGGAGGCCGAGGTGGGTGGATCACTTGAGGTCAGGAGTTCGAGACCAGCCTGGCCAACATGGTGAAACTCCGTCTCTACTAAAAATACAAAAAATAGCCGGGCATAGTGGTGGGAGCCTGTAATTCCAGCTACTGCGGAGGCTGAGGCATGAGGATCGTTTGAACCCAGGAGGTGGAGGTTGCAGTGAGCTGAGATTGTGCCACTGCACTCCAGCCTGGGTGAAAGAGTGAGACTCTGTTTCAGAACAACAACAACGACAAAAACAATCAACAGACAAAACCAAAGTCCTCCCACAACCCACAAGCCCCAGCATGATCAGCCCTGTCACCTCCCTGGCTTGCCTCCTCCTTTTCTTTCCCTCATTCACTCTACTCCAGCCGCACCTGCCTCCTGGATGCTCCTCTAAACACCAGGACACAGCTCCACCCAAGGACCTTTGCATGTCCTGTTCCCTTTCCCATATATGGGTGCTGCCATTAGCCTCCTTTTACAGATAAAGAACACCCAGAGAGGGGATCTGAGGAACACCCGGAGGGGAGACTCGCCCTAACGTAGCCTAGTGAATCAGTATCAGATCCAAGATTTGGATCCAGGGAGCCTGACCCCAAAGCAGTTGTCTCTAAAGTCTCACTGGGTCTCCATCGGACCTGGCTATGTGGCCCAGGATAAATTGCTCAACTTCTCTGAGCCCCAGTTTCCTTGTTTGCTCCCTGAGAAGTTCATGATCGGTCACAGCTGGAGACCCAGACATCAGGAGGTAGGTTGAGCCCTGGAGCAGCAAACTTCAGGGCCTTGACGGGGCCCATTCGCTGTTGAAGCCCAAGGGGGCTTTGAGCTCAGTGACTCCACGTCCTGCCTTGGTGGAAACGCTGCTTCAGAGATCGCTCCGATCAAAGGCCCTACCCCAGACGCCTCAAGCCCAGTACCCGCCCCAGTGCCTGCCAGACCTGACTGGTGAAGCTATTTCTCTCCAGGGCACCGCCAGCCCTGACTCAGCTGGGTGTGGCTGGGGTGCCCCTGACAGCTAATCAAACAGAGGCTGAGCGTGGTGGCAGGGACTTTGGCCTCCTCTGCTCTGCTGCGCGGAGAACACGTTGTGGATGTGAGGCTGGAGCTGGTGGACCAGGGAGGAGGGGCTGTACTGGTCCAGGTCGGGGATGATAGGCCTGGATGGGTGAGGATACAGGGGAGGTGAGAAGTCGGTGGGCTGTGGGCAGATGGACTCACTGGTGGATGGACAGTGAGTCCATGTGCCCGTTACGGTAAGAGAGGAGCCGAAAACCATCTCCTTCACCCACGCTGCTGCCTAATGCTGCTCCTTCCACCTGGAATGCTGTTCCACCCACTCCTTGTCTGCCTGCACCCTTCTTTATCCCTTAAATGTCAGCTTGAGGCCGGGCGCGGTGGCTCACGCCTGCAATCCCAGCACTTTGGGAGGCCGAGGCGGGCGGATCATGAGATCAGGAGATCGAGACCATCCTGGCTAACACGGTGAAATCCCGTCTGTACTAAAACCACAAAAAAAATTAGCCAGGCGTGGGTGGTGGGTGCCTGTAGTCCCAGCTACTCGGGAGGCTGAGGCAGGAGAATGGCGTGAACCCGGGAGGCGGAGCTTGCAGTGAGCTGAGATCGTGCCACTGCACTCCAGCCTGGGCGACAGAGCAAGACTCCATCTCAAAACAAACAAACAAACAAAATCTCAGCTTGGACATCCCTGCCTTTGCCCACTGCCTCCGCCATGGCGGCCCCAGTCATGTCCCAGTTGCTGAGTTACGTGTTTCTGTGGGGTTCCCAGCACCTGACATTTAGTAGGAGCTTCATAAATATCAACTTTTTGGTTTTGCTTTTTTTTTTTTTTTTTTTGAGACAGGGTCTCTCTCTGTCATCCAGGCTGGAGGGCAGTGGCTCCAACACAGCTCACTGCAGTCTCCTCCTCCCAGGCTCAAGCAGCCCTCCTACCTCAGTTCCCAGAGTAGCTGGGACTATAGGCATGTGCCACCACGGCCAGCTGATTTTTTTGATTTTTCTTTGTAGAGACAGCAGTCTCGCTATGCTGCCCAGGTTGATCTCAAACTCCTGGCCTCAAGCGATGCTGCCAGCTTGGCCTTCCACAGTGCTGGAATTACTGATGCGCCTTCTTCTGTTTTCCTGATCCGCTGCTGAGAGCTTGTCCCAGACCTCGCTACTGGAATCACTGTAGCATCATCATGTGCTTCTGTATCTTTCTGTGCTGGGTGCAGCTGCCTCCAGACCTTTGCACAGGCCATCCCCTCTGCCCAGGCTGATGGTTTCCCCCACTCCTTACCTGAACAAACTTTTTTTTTGAGACGGAGTTTTGCTCCTGTTGCCCAGGCTGGAGTATAACGGTGCAATCTCGGCTTACCGCAACCTCCGCCTCCCAGGTTCAAGCAATTCTCCTGCCTCAGCCTCCCAAGTAGCTGGGATTACAGGCATGCGCCATCATGCCCGGCTAATTTTGTACTTTAGTACAGATGGGGTTTCTCCATGTTGGTCAGGCTGGTCTCAAACTCCTTACCTCAGGTAATCTGCCCACCTCGGCCTCCCAAAGTGCTGGGATTACAGGCGTGAGCCACCGCGCCTGGCCACCTGAACAAACTTCTATTCATTCTTCAGGTCTGATGTCTCTTGGAAGCCTTCCGTGACCATCTCCCTCCCCTGTGGAAGCTGGGTCAGGGGTTCCTCTGGGCTCCCATCCCCTCCAGGCCCTGGGTCTCCCCATCGCAGTCCTGATCACCCTCAGAATAACTGTCTGGTTCTGTGGTGTCTGCTCCTCCCGTTCCAATGTCACCTCCGTGAAGACAGAGATTTTTCTTTGCCTTTTGTCCTTCTTTCTGCAACAGGGTCTTGCTCTGTCGCCCAGACTGGAGTGTAGTGATGCAATCATAGCTCACTGCAACCTTGATCTCCTGGGCTCAGGCAATCCTTCTGCCTCAGCCTCCTGAGTTGCTGGGACCACAGGTGAATGCCACCATGCCCAGCTAGATTTTACATTGTTTGTAGAGATGGGGTCTCACAATGTTGCCCAGGTTTTTTGTTTTGTTTTTTGTTTTTTGTTTTTTCTTTTTTTTTGAGACAGGGTCTTGCTCTGTCACCCAGGCTGGAGTGCCATGACATGATCATAGCTTACTGCAGCCTCCAACTCCTGGACTTAAGCGATCCTCCCACCTCAGCCTCCCAAAAGTGCTGGGATTGCAGGCGTGAGCCACCACCGTGCCTGGCCTCTCTGCCTTATTCACTGCTGTATTCCCAACATCCGGGACACGGCTGTGCATACTATAGGTGCTCAATAAGAGAATGAGTGAGCCAGAGTAGTACAGGACCTCACTGGCCAGAGGACCTCAGTGCTTCTCTGTCCCCTGGTGTCCAGCGTTGATACCATCAGTCCCACAGCAGGGAGATAGGTTCCTCGTGGAGCGGGAGTCAGCCTGGGCCTCCCAAACTGAGACGTGTTGGGAGTGACGGTGAAGAGGGAGGTTGAATGAGGCTGCCCACTGGCCCCTGGTGCCTGTGGTGGGAATGGTGGGCCCAGCCAGCCCAGGACACTTGCCCCATCCTGCCCATAGGCAGAGGACCCTGCTGCTCCGTGGAGAATTGAGGAGCGAGAGCATACAAGGGCACATCCATGCAATAGGCATCCATGGAGCATCTACCACCTGCAGGCACCGACTCGCTCCGGGAGGTAGAATCATCATCCCGGCTCACCACCCTACAGGTGCAGGAAACTGAGGCTGAGAGAGGAGCAGCCACCAGCCTCAAATCATACAACACTGGTGTGCCAGGCACGGTGGCTCCCGCCTGTAATCCCAGCACTCTGGGAGGCCGAGGTGGGTGGATCCCTTGAGGTCGGGAGTTCAAAACCAACCTGGCCAACGTGTTGAAACCCCTTCTCTACTAAAAGTACAAAATTAGCCAGGTGTGGTGGTGCACGCCTATAGTCCCAGCTACTCGGGAGGCTGAGGCAGGAGAATCGCTTGAACCTGGGAGGCAGAGGCTGCAGTGAGCTGAGACAGTGCCACTGCCCTCACTTCAGCCTGAGTGACAGAGCGAGATTCCATCTCAAAAAAAAAAAAAAAAAAAAAAAAAATCACATAATGCCGGAGTCAAAGGACTCAAACCCACATCTGTCATCTTCAGGGAAATCTCTCCTGTGGTTTTTCAGATGCATTTCGGCAATTGGTGAATTACTTGAGTGGATGAATGGGTGTCTTGCAGTCAGTGGTGAGCTCAGAGTAGGAACAGTCATGAACAGGATTTGGAGTCCCGAGAGACGTGGATTCGAGTTCTGGCTTGGCCACGTAGCTGGACTGCGTGACCTGGACCTCTCTGGGCCTCAGTTTCCTCATCTGCAAAGTGGGCACAGCAACCCCAGTGCTCCACCAAGAGGGTCGTGATGGAGCCATCGAGGTGGCGTCAGGAGAGCACAAGACCGAGGGAGACATTGACGTGTTGGATTGTTTTTTTCTGCTGTTTCCAGAGCCGGGGAAGGAAGCCGGAAGCCAAGCCAGGGTGTCCAGGCCTGCCTTTGGGAGTTTAAATTACAAAGACAAAAGCTGGGCCTAGACGGGTCAGAGGGGCAGGACATAGGCTTCCTGTTTTTCTTTGAACAGATGGCCCAGCCACCAGATGCTTGTCTGTCCAGACACGTGTGCATTGTCCAAGGAACTCGCTTCTTTTTAAAATACTTTATTTTTAGAGACAGCGTCTCACTATGTTGCCCAGCCTGGTCTCAGGCTCTTGGCCTCAAGCGATTCTCCCACCTCAGCTTCCCAAAGCGTTGGGATTACAGGCGTGAGCCGCTACACCTGGCTGAGGCCACTTTTGTGTAAAATATTTGGAAAAATGTATATATCTGTATTTCCTTGATTTTTCCAGACACTCTCTTCAAAGACTACCAAGAAACTGGTGGGACTGGAGGATGAGCAGGAGGAATGCTTTGCGTTTTAACTGACAAATGTATTGCTAGTGTAGTGTAAATGACAGAAATGACAGAAGAGGGAGCCCATAGAGGAGAGATTCAATCCCTCCAGCAGTTTCCCCTATTAACAACTTGCAACCTGCTGAACATGTTACAATTGATGACCCAATCTTGATACATCATTATTCATGTAGTTCACATTCCCATACACAGTTCCTGTTGTACATCCTACTGGTTTTTGGTAAGTGCATATGCCTTTTCTTTTTTTTTTTTTTTTCTTTTTTTTGAGACGGAGTTTTGCTGTGTCACCAGGCTGGAGTGCAATGGCGTGATCTCAGCTCACCGTAACCTCTGCCTCCCGGGTTCAAACGATTCTCCTGCCTCAGCCTCCCAAGTAGCTGGGATTACAGGCACCTGCCACCACGTCCGGCTAATTTTTGTTTGTTTGTTTTGTTTTTGCGACGGACTCTCGCTTTGTCACCCAGACTGGAGTGCAATGGCAGGACTCGGCTCACTACCTCTGTCTCCCAGGTTCAAGCGATTCTCATGCCTCAGCCTCCCTAGTAGCTGGGAATACAGGTGCACACCACCACACCCGGCTAAGTTTTTGCATTTTTAGTAGAGACACGGTTTCACCATGTTGGCCAGACTGGTCTCGAACTACTGACCTCAGGTGATCCTCCCACCTCAGCCTCTCAGAGTGCTGGGATTACAGGTGTGAGCCATCGCGCCCAGCCAAATTTTGTAGTTTTAGTAGAGACAGGGTTTTGCCATATTGACCAGGCTAGTCTCAAACTCCTGACCTCAAGTGATCTACCCGCCTTGGCCTCCCAAAGCGCTGAGATTACAGGCATGATCCACTGTTCCCGGCTATTTTTTTTTTTTTTCCAAGATAGAGTCTTGCTCTGTCACCCAGGCTGGAGTGTGGTGGCGCCATCTCGGATCACTGCAACCTCTGTGTTCCAGGTTCAAGTTGTTCTCCTGCCTCAGCCTCCTGAGTAGCTGGGACTACAGGCATGTGCCACCACGCCCAGCTAATTTTTGTATTTTTTTGTAGAGACGGGATTTTGCCATGTTGGCCAGGCTGGTCTCAAATTCCTGACCTCAGGTAATCTGCCTGCCTCTGCCTCCCAAAGTGCTGGGATTACAGGCATGAGCCACTGCGCCCGGCCAAGGTGCATATGTCTTGTATGTGGCATTATAGTATCATACAGTATCATATTCACAGTGCACGGTGAATTCATTGTGCTAAAAATCTGCCTATTCATCCCTCCCTTCCCATGGGCCCTGGGCAATCCTGACTTTTTTGAGACGTGAGTCTCATTTCTATCACCCAGGTTGAGAGTGCAGTGGCTGTGATCTCAGCCCACACTGCAGCCTCGTACCGGTTCACTTATTCTTCCTGCCTCCCTCAGCCTCCTGGGTGATGCTGGGATCACAGGCCTCGCCACTTCGTCCTGCTAGTGTATTTTAGGAGACTGGTTTCACTGTTAGGCAGGATGGTCTCTCAGACCTGACCATTCCCTTTGATCCCACCTCACTCGCCTCCCAGTAAGTTGATTACAGGCTTGAGCCACCGCCTCAGCTCCCCTTTTACTTGAGACAGAGTTCCGCCTCTGTGGCTGGAAGGCAGTGATCTCGCTCTCAAATCAATCTCCTCACTTCTCTGGTCTGCCAATTCTCCTGCCCCTCAGCCTCCCAAGTAGCTGGATTACAGACACCACCATGCCTCGGCTAATTTTTTCAGCATTCTTTTAGAGATGGGGTTGCCATGCTGGTCAGTCAGGGGCTGGTCTCAACTCCTGACCTTTCTTTCATTCTCCTGCCTCCCAAAAGTACAGATCACAGGCATGAGCCACCACCAGGCCCCCTTTATTTTTCAGGTTCATTGTCCGTAGCTGATAGAGTGAGTAGTCATCATAAGCTTTCTCCCACTGCAGCCTCCATCTCCTGGGCTCAAGTGATCCTCCTTCCTCAGCCTCCCGAGTAGCTGGGACTACAGGTGTGTGCCACCACACCCAGCTAATTTTTTTTTTTTTTTTGACGTGGAGTTTTGCTCTTGTTGCCCAGGCTGGAGTGCAGTGGTGCGATCTCGGCTCACTGCAAACTCCACCTTCTGGGTTCAAGCGATTCTCCTTCCTCAGCCTCCCGAGTAGCTGGGATTACAGGTGCCTGCCACCACGCCTGGCTAATTTTGTATTTTTGGTAGAGATGGGGTTTTACCATGTTGGCCAGGCTGGTCTCAAACTCCTGACCTCAAGTGATCCACCTGCCTCGGCCTCCCAAAGTGCTGGGCTTTACAGGCATGAGCCACTACGCCGGGCCGCACCCAGTTAATTTTTAAAATTTGTGATAGAGATAAGGTCTTGCTATGTTACCCAGGCTGGTCTCCAACTCCTGAGGTCAAGTAACCCTCTCACCTTGGCCTCCCAAAGGGCTGGGATTACAGGCATGAGTCACCTTCCCCAGCCCCTCTTCCCCCTTAATAACCTCCATCCAGGTTGGGCGTGATGGTTCACGCCTGCAATCCCAGCACTTTGGGAGGCCAAGGCGGATGCATCACCTGAGATCGCAAGTTCAAGACCAGCCTGACCAACATGGAGAAACCCCGTCTCTAGTGAAAATACAAAATTAGCCGGGCGTGGTGTTGCATGCCTGTAATGCCCGCTACTCATGAGGCTAAGGCAGGAGAATCGCTTGAACCCAGGAGGCGGAGCTTACAGTGAGCCAAGATCACGCCACTGCACTCCAGCCTGAGCGACAGAGCAAGACTCTGTCTCAAAATAAATAAATAAATAAATAAATAAAATAACCTTCATCCTTTGGTGGCCCCTTTACTTGCCTTATTTCACTCAATCATCAG
This sequence comes from Papio anubis, assembly GCF_008728515.1. Taxonomy (NCBI): domain Eukaryota; kingdom Metazoa; phylum Chordata; class Mammalia; order Primates; family Cercopithecidae; genus Papio; species Papio anubis. The sequence goes on along the minus strand of NC_044995.1, from coordinate 40,589,524 downwards.
GACATCTTGTCTCTGTGAGATGGGGCCTCCAAGGCCCATTCATCACATAAAAAACCTTGGACCCCACAGGACTTGGGCTTCCCAGCTGGCAAGTGACAGAGTTAAGATTTGAACATAGAGCCAGCTTTTGCACCGAGACGCTATTTCCTTCTTCTTATTTATTTATTTTTTTGATATGGAGCCTTGCTCTGTTGGCCAGGCTGGAGTGCAGTGGTACGATCTCAGCTCACTACAACCTCTGCATCCTGGGCTCAGGCCATCCTCCTACCTCAACCTCCCGAGTAGTTGGGACTATAGGCGTGTGCCATCACACCCAGCTACCTGTTGTGTTTTGGTTTTTTGTTTTGTTTTGTTTTTGAGACAGAGTCTCACTCTGTGGCCAGGCTGGAGTGCAGTGGCACGATCTCAGCTCACTGCAGCTTCCGCCTCCTGGGTTCAAGCTATTCTCCTGCCTTAACCTCCTGAGTAGCTATGCCTACATGCATGCACCACCATGCCCAGCTAATTTTTGTATTTTTAGTAGAGACAGGGTTTCACCATGTTGGCCAGGATGACCTCGATCTCTTGACTGTGTGATCTGCCTGTCTCAGCCTCCCAAAGTGTTGAGGATTACAGGCATGAGCCACTGTGCCCGGTCCTGTTCATTTTTTATAGAGACTGAGTTTCACCATGTTGGCCAGGCCAGTCTCGAACTCCTGACCTCCGGTGATCCGCCCACCTCAGCCTCCCAAAGTGCTGCGATTACAGGTGTGAGCCACTGCGCCTGGCCTGTATTTCTTCCTTAGCACAACCTTTCAGAGCAGGTGGAAATGATTTTGACAAAGCTCCATCTTTTAGATGGACCACATTTTCTTTCTTTCTTCTTCTTCTTCTTCATTTTTTTTTTTTTTGAGACAGAGTCTTGCCCTGTTGGCCAGGCTGGAGTGCAGTGGCATGATCTTGTCTCACTGCAACCTCCGTCTGCTGGGCTCAAGCAATTTTCCTGCCTCAGCCTCCCAGGTAACTGGGATTACAGGCATGTGCCACCACTCCTGGTTAATTTTTGTATTTTTAGTAGAGACGGGGTTTCACCATGTTGGCCAGGCTGGTCTCCAACTCCTAACCTCAGGTAATCCACCCACCTCGGCCTCCCAAAGTGCTGGGATTATAGGCATGAGCCACCATGCCTGGCCAATGGACCACATTTTCTTAGCCCAGCAGCTCTGCAAAGAAAAGGAGGTGACATCAGGCAGTAGTTAGACGCCTAGACACTTGAGTTCAGATCCTGCACCTCAGCTCACAACACCAGCTTTAATAGACTGTTGCTCACACCTATTGGAATGGCTACAGTGAAAAATACCAACAACACCAAGTGCTGAGGAGGATTCAGGGAAACTGGACCCTCATACGCTGCTGGTGAGGATAAAAAACGGTGCAGCTGCTTTGGAAATGGTGATTCTTTTTTTTTTTTTTTTTTTGAGACAGAGTCTCACTCTGTCGCTCAGGCTGGAGTGCAGTGGCGTGACTTCTACTCACTGCAAGCTCCGCTTCCCAGATTCACACCATTCTCCTGCCTCAGCCTCCCGAGTAGCTAGGACTACAGGCGCCCGCACCGTGCCGGGCTAATTTTTTGTATTTTTAGTAGAGACGGGGTTTCACCATGGTCTTGATCTCCTGACCTCGTGATCCACCCACCTCAGCCTCCCAAAGTGCCGGGATTACAGGCATGAACCGCCATACCTGGCCTGGAAAATTGTGGTTCTTAAAACGCATACCATGCAAATACTCTATGACCCAGCAACCCCACTCTTGGGTAGTGACCTAAGAGAAATGAAAACGGATATTCACATTAAAAACCTATATATGGCCAGGAGTGATGGCTCACACCTGTAATCCCAACACTCTGGAAGGCTGCGGTGGGTGGATCGCTTGAGGCCAGGCGTTCGAGACCAGCCTGGTCAACATGGTGAAACCCTGTCTCTACTAAAAATACAAAAATTTGCCGGGCATGGTGGTGGGCGCCTGTAATCCCAGCTACTCAGGAGGCTGAGGCACAAGAATAGCTTGAACCCAAGAGGCGGAGGTTGTAGTGATCTGAGATGGTGCCACTGCACTCCAGCCTGGGTGATAGAGCAAGACTCTGTCTCAACAAACAAGCAAAAAAAAACCTGTACATGTGCTGGGCATGGCTACCTGGGAGGCTGAAGTGGGAGGATCACTTGAGGCTGGGAGTTCAAGGTTACAGTGAGCTGTGATTGCACCACTGTACTCCACCCTGGGGAACATAGCAAGACCTCATCTCTAAAAACGAAACTAATAATTAAAAAGCCTCAGTGTAGTGCTTCACACCTGTAATCCTAGCACTTTGGGAGGCTGAGGGAGGAGGACCACTTGAGCCTGGGGTTGAAGGCTGCAGTGAGCTCTGATCACGCCAACTGCCCTCTGGCCTGGGTGACAGAGGGAGACCCTGTCTCTAAAAAAAAAAAAGTAAAATAGAAGAAAAGGCTGTGCATGAATGTTGATAGCAGCTTTATTCATCATCACTCATAGCTTAAAACAATGGAGTTGTCCCTCAGTGGGTGAGTGTAAAACAAACCAGGGTCTTCCCTTACAATGGAATATTCTTCAGCAACAAAAATGAGCAAACTATTGAGACAGGCAAGTACTTGGATGCGTCTCAAATGCATTATGCTGCCTGAAAGAGGCCAGACTGAAAAGGCCACAGAGTATATGATTCCCGTTATGTTACATTCTGAAAAAGACAAAAGTACAGTGTGAGATAGCGGACAGATGAGGGCCCGCCTGGGGCTGGGGGGAAGGGCTGATGACAGAGGGCCAGCGCCAGGGAGCTTCGGGGTGATGCAGCAGCTCTGCCTGATGGCCCTGGTGGTCCCATGAATCTGGACATGTGTTAAAATTCATAGAACTGTCCACCTCTCCAGAACGAAATTTGACTGTATTTATAGAGAGAGAGACATTTGCAGGGGGAATCGGTCTGTGAGATTCTAGGAGTGTGGTTATTTATCCTTGTAAATCCCAGTCACCCCTGCTGAGACAATAGGGGTGACCCACTGTGCAACCTGCAGCCAGCCCACTTTGCGAAGTTTTCTTCCTTCCTTCCTTCCTTTTTTTTTTTTTTTTTTGAGACGGAGTCTCGCTCTGCCACCCAGGCTGGAGTACAGTGGCCGGATCTCCAGCTCACTGCAAACACCTCGGGTTTACTCCATTCTCACTGCTTCAGCCTCCCCAGTAGCTGGGACTGGCCAGCCACCTGGCCAGCCCCAGTTTTGGAGTTTTTTTTTTTTTTTTTTTTTTGTATTTTTAGTAGGGGTTTCACCATGTTAGCCAGGATGGTCTCGATCTCCTGACCTCGCGATCCACCGTCTCGGCCTCTCAAAGTGCTGGGATTACAGGCGTGAGCCACCGCGCCCGGCCTCCTTCCTTTCTTTCCTTCCTTCCTTCCTTCCTTCCTTCCTTCCTTCCTTCCTTCCTTCCTTCCTTCCTTCCTTTCTTTCTTTCTTTCTTTTTCTTTCCTTTATTCCTTCCTTCCTTCCTTCTTTCTTTCTTCTTTCTTTCTTTTCCTTCCTTCCTTCCTTCCTTCTGTTCTTCCTTCCTTCCTTCCTTCTCTCTCTCTCTTTCTTTCTTTCTTTCTTTTTTTTTTTTTTTGACAGAGTCTCGCTCTGTAGCCCAGGCTGGAGTGCAGTGGCACGATCTTGGCGAGCCGTAACCTCCGTCTCTTGGGTTCAAGCGATTCTCCTGCCTCAGCCTCCCTAGTAGCTGGGATTACAGGAGCATGCCACCACTCCCAGCTAATTTTTGTATTTTTAGTAGAGGCGGGTTTTTACAACATTGGCCAGGCTGGTCTCAAACTCCTAACCTCAAGTGATCCACCTGCCTCAGCCTCCCAAGTAGCTGGGACTACAGACGCACACCACCATGACCAGCTAATTTATTTTTATCTTTATAGAGATGGGGTCTTGCTATGTTGCCCAGGCTGGTCTCGAATTCCTAGGCTCAAGCAATCCTTTTGCCTCAACCTCCCAAGTATTTGGGACCCTAGGCATGCCACCACATTTGACTAATTTTATTATTTTTAATTTTTTTGTAGAGGCCAGAGTCTCGCTATGTTGCCCAGGCTGGTTTCAAACTCCTGGCCTCAAGCAATCCTCCTGCCTCAGCCTCCTACAGTGCTGAGATTACAGGTGTGAGCCACTGCACCCAGCTGGCTATGTGGTTTCTTGTGCGTCACTCTATCCCTAGTGTGCTGTACACAGCCTGGCACACAGTAGGTGCTCAGTAAGTGCTTTCTCAGTGAATGATTGGGAGAAGCAGAAAGTATTCCGAGGGAGGCATGGGCAATTTTTTTTTGTTTTTGTTTTTTTGAGGTTTTTTTTTGAGACAGAGTTTTGCTCTCGTTGCCCAGGGTGGAATGCAATGGCACGATCTCGGCTCACTGCAACCTCCGCCTCGTGGGTTCAAGCGATTCCCCTGCGTTCAAGTGATTCTCCTGCCTCAGCCTCCTGAGTAGCTGGGATTACAGGCATGCGCCACCACACTTGGCTAATTTTGTATTTTAGTAGAGACAGGGTTTCTCCCTGTTGATCAGGCTGGTCTCGAACTCCTGATCTCAGGTGATCCGCCCACCTCGGCCTCCCAAAGTGCTGGGATTATAGGCGTGAGCCACCACGCCCGGCCGGGCAACTGTTAATCGCTGAATCTTCCAGTTTCCACATGCCTCCTCCTCTCTCCTCCCCTTCTCTCCCTCACTCTTCCAGATGGTGCATGAAATTTCTAGATTGTGCATGAATGCCCTGCCCAGCCCAGGCTGCACATTCAGAGTTCATTTGAATTCTGAATTCAAATCCACCGAGAGGTGGAGGTTATACTGAGCTAAGATGACACAACTACACTCCAGCCTGGGCGACAGAGCAAGACTCGGTCTCAAAAACAAACAAGCAAAAACCACAAAAAACCTGTACATGAGCTGGGCCAGGCTGAGTGTGGTGGCTCACACCTGTGATGCCAGTGCCTCCAGAGGGTGAGGCGGGAGGACTGGCTTGAGGTCAGGAGTTTGAGATCAGCCTGGACAACTTAGTGAGACCGTGTCTATAAAAAAATAAATAATTAGCCAGGTGTAGTGGTGCGTATCTTTGGTCCCTGCTACTTGGGAGGCTGACGAGGGAGGATCGCTTGAGCCCAGGAGTTTGAGGCTGCAGTGAGCTATGGTTGTGCCACTGCACTCCAGCCTGGGTGACAGAGTAAAAGGCAATAGCAACAAAAACAGTGAATGAAATACAGCAAACATGCTTTTAAGTTATCAGCTAAGTTCACAAAAAAGTAACAGAAATCTCCAAGGGACACAGAGGAGGGGAAGTTACTGCTGAGGCTCCAGTTACCTTAAGGGATTTTCTGGGGAACTCCATGCTGAGAAATCAAATGAAAAGTAGTCCCTGAGATGCCTGAAAGAAGTCAGAACGAATCTTCCCCGAAAAAACAGACCCTTAGTCAGGGCCCTCAGGATTCTTGCCTGTTTGATCACAATCAAAATTATAAAACATACAAGAACATAAGCCACCATGAGTGAGAGTCAGCAGAAAAAACAAACAAACAAACAAACAGTAAAAATAAGTCCCCCAAAGGCATCAGGCATTGGAACTATTGGCGATACATTATTTTCAATATTTTCAATGTTTCTTCTTCTTCTCTATCTTTTTTTCTTAGACAGAGTCTCACTCTGTCGCCCAGGCTGGAGTGGCAGTGGCATGATCTTGGCTCATTGCAACCTCTACCTCCTGGGTTCAAGTGATTCTCATGCCTCAGCCTCCCAAGTAGCTGGGAGTACAGGCACATGCCACCACATCTGACAGGGGTTTTGCCATGTTGGCCAGGCTGGTCTTGAACTCCTGACCTCAAATGACCTGCCTGCCTTGGCCTCCCAAAGTGAGACCAGCCTGGGCAACATAGCAAGATCCTGTCTCTATTTTATAAAAAAAGAAAGAAAATGTCATCTAGCCAGGTGTGGTGGTATATGCCTGCAGTCCCAGCTACATAGGAGTCTGGGATGGGAGGATCACTTGAAGCCAGAAGTTTAAGACCAGCATGGGCAACATAGCAAGACCCCATTTCTTTTCTTTTTTTTTTTTTTTTTCCTTTTTTGAGACAGAGTCTTGCTCTGTCACTCAAGCTGGAGTGCAGTGGCATGATCCAGGCTCACTGCAACCTCTGCTTCTCAGGTTCAAGTGATTCTCCTGCCTCAGCCTCCTGCGTAGCTGGGACTAAAGGCACCCGCCACCACGCCTGGCTAATTTTTGTATTTTTGGTAGAGATGGGGTTTCACCATGTTGGCCAGGCTCGTCTTGAACTTCTGACCTAAGGTGATCCGCCCACCTCAGCCTCCTAAAGTGCTGGGATTACAAGTGTGAGCCACTGTGCCGAGCCATGAGACCTCATTTCTACAAAACATTTAAAAGTTAGCCAGGTGTGGTAGCATGCACCTGTGGTCCCAGCTAGTCAGGAGGCTGGGGTGAGAGGATTGCTTGACCCTTGCCGTGTTCACACTGCTGCACTGCAGCCTGGGCAACAGAACAAGACCTTGTCTCAAAAAAAAAAAAAAAAAAAAAAATTTAAAAATCAGCCTGTAGTCCCAGCTATTCAGGAGGCTGAGGTGGGAGGATTGCCTAATTCCAGGAGCTCCATGTTGCAGTGAGCTGTGATCAGGCCACTGTACTCCCGCCTGGGTGATAGAACAAGACCCCAACCCCCCAAAATAAAAATAAATTGAAAAAATAAAGAGCAAATTAAAACAAGGTCATTAGGATGGACCCTAATCCAAATGACCACTATCCTTATAAAATGAGGAGGTATAGGCTGGGCATAGTGGCTCATGCCTGTAATCCTAGCACTTTGGGAAGCTGAGGCAGGGGATCATTTGAAGTCAGGAGTTCAAGACCAGCCTGGCCAACGTAGTGAAGCCCTGTCTCTACTAAAAATACAAAAATTAACTGGGTGTGATGGTGCATGCCTATAATCCCAGCTATTCAGGAGGCTGAGGCATGAGAATTGCTTGAACCTGGGAGGTGGAGGTTGCAGTGAGCTGAGATTGTGCCACTGCAGTCCAGCCTGGGGCACAAAGGAAGACTCTGTCTCAAAAAAAAAAAAAAAAAAGAAAAAAAAAGATGAGGAGATATGGACACAGAGACAAACATGAAAGAAAGACTATGTGAAGACACAGAAACAAGGCAACTGGCTCTGAGCCAAGGACAGAGACCTCAGAAAGAACCAACCCTGCTGACACCTTATTCTTGGACATCCACCCTCCAGAACTGTGAGAAGCCCTATTGTATAAGCTGCCCTCCTGTGGTGCTTGGTCAAGACAGCCTTAGCAAACTCATACACGTCCCCTCTTCCCAACTGATGCTTCCTGGCATCACCACCTCTCAGACAAAGTACTTGTACTAAATCCTTGTCTCAGTGGTGGCTTCCAGGGAACCCAAACTAAGACAAGGCCACCCCAGGGTGCACACGGTGGCATGGAGAAAGAAGAGAGTCTCCAGGGAGCATTGTCATGCAGAGAAAGGAGAGGAGAGGTCTCGAAGGAAGTAGAGCCAGACCTCAGTTTCAGAAGCCACTGTATTTGCTCCCGGAACCCATGAGACAAAACTTCTGCTGTGGTGGTGGTGGGGAATCCCACAATAGGAAACTTCTCTGTGGTTTTGAGCCACAAAAGAAAGTTGTAGCCCATTGTTTCATGGCCACAAAGGAAATGGTTTCCAGTTGGGTGACGGTTTGCTTTGGTTGCTAGGAGGATCTGACCTCAACCTTCCTGCTGCACCCTGGGCAATGGGCTCCTTCCAGCATCTTCTCTCTCCTGTTTTTCAAGTTTACTCTTTTTCTGTTTGTTTGTTTGTTTGAGATGGAGTCTGGCTCTGTCACCCAGGCTGGGGTGGTGTGGCGCAATCCCGGCTCACTGCAACCTCCGCCTCCTGGGTTCAAGTGATTCTTATGCCTCAGCCTCCCGAGTAGCGGGGATTACAGGCATGTGCCACCATGCTCGGTGGCTAATTTTTGTATTTTTAGTAGAGACAGGGTTTCACATCTTGGCCAGGCTGGTCTCAAACTCCTGACCTCAGGTGATCCATCTACCGTGGCCTCCCAAAGTGCTGGGATTACAAGCGTGAGCCACTGCCCCTGGCCCAAGTTTACTCTTTCTAAAAGTAATTTATTTATTTATTTTTTGCAGTGGTATGATCATAGCTCACCGTAGCCTTGAAATCCTAGGTTCAAGTGATCCTCCTGCCTCAGCCTCCTGAGTAGCTGGGACTACAGGTGTCTATCACCTGACCTAGGAATTAAAATTTTTTCTGTAGAGATAGGGTCTTGCTATGTTGCCCACACTGGTCTTGAACCCCTGGCCTCAAACAATCCTATTGCCTCCAATACATCTGGCCCAGGTTTACTCTTTTTTTTTTTGAGACGGAGTGTTGCTCTTGTTGCTCAGGCTGGAGTGCAGTGGCACAATCTCAGCTCACGGCAACCTCCGCCTCCTGGGTTCAAGTGATTCTCGTGCCTCACCTCAGCCTCCCGAGTAGCTGGGATTACAGGTGTGTGCCACCACCCCCAGCTAATTTTTTTGTATTTTTAATAGAGATGAGGTTTCACCATGTTGGCCAGGCTGGTCTTGAACACTTGACCTCAGGTGATCTGCCCTCCTTGGCCTCCCAAAGTGCTGGGATTACAGGCATGAGCCATCACGCCTGACCAACATTCATTCCTTTTAAAGGCTAGATAATATTCCATTGTATGGATAGACCACATTTTGTTTATCTGTTCATCAGCAGATGGCCACCATGAACTACTGTTATCAGCAGTGCTCTTTTTTTTTTTTTTTTTTTTTTTGAGACGGAGTCTCGCTCTGTAGCCCAGGCTGGAGTGCAGTGGCCGGATCTCAGCTCACTGCAAGCTCCGCCTCCCGGGTTCACGCCATTCTCCGGCCTCAGCCTCCCGAGTAGCTAGGACTACAGGCGCCCGCCATCTCGCCCGGCTATTTTTTGTATTTCTTAGTAGAGACGGGGTTTCACTGTGTTCACCAGGATGGTCTCGATCTCCTGACCTCGTGATCCGCCCATCTCGGCCTCCCAAAGTGCTGGGATTACAGGCTTGAGCCACCGCGCCCGGCCCAGCAGTGCTCTTATGAACATTCGAGTTACACATTTTTGCATGGACATACGATTTCATTTCTCTTGGGTACATATACACCTAGGAGTGGAATTGCTGGGTCATATGGTAATTCCACTTTTTTTTTTTTTTTTTTTGAGACAGAGTCTTGCTCTGTCGTCCAGGCTGGAGTGTAGTGGTGCGATCTCGGCTCACTGCAAGCTCCGCCTCCCGGGTTCACGCCATTCTCCTGCCTCAGCCTCCCGTGTAGCTGGGACTACAGGTGCCCGCCACCACGCCCAGCTAATTTTTGTATTTTTTTTAGTACAGACTGGGTTTCACCGTGTTAGCCAGGATGGTCTCGATCTCCTGACCTCGTGATCCGCCCGTCTCAGCCTCCCAAAGTGCTGGGATTACAGGCATGAGCCACCGCACCCGGCCCTATGTGTAACCTCTTGAGAAGCTCTCAGACTGTTTTCCAAAGCTGCTGCCCCAGCTGACATTCCCACCAGCGGTATCTGAGGGTTCTGATTTTTTCGTGTCCTTGTGTGAAAACACTTCTTGAACCAATTATACAGATAAGACTAAAACATAGTGAGGCCCAGCAATGAGCTCAGTGTCTCATAGCTACTGAGACGCAGAGCTGGGACAGGTGCCCAGGTCTCCAGACTCCAGACATCAGGATTTGCTCATTTCATTGAGGTGTTAAGAAAGACTCTGTGGGTCTTTATTGAGCTCCTATTACATACCAAGCACGGAAGACACACAGTGAACAAACCAATGTAGAAAGGACTCAGATTGCTTAAAATAATAATAATAATAATAATAATAGGCCGGTGCCCAGTGTTGTGCACCTGTAATCCCAGCACTTTGGGAGGTCAAGACAGGATGATCACTTCAGCCCAGGAGTTTGAGACTAGCCTGGGCAGCACGGTGAAACTCCATGTCTACAAAAAAATCTAAAAATTAGCTGGTCGTGGGCCAGGTGTGGTGGCTCATGCCTGCAATCCCATCACTCTGGGAGGCCGAGGCGGGTGGATCACGAGGTCAGGAGATAGAGACCATCCTGGCTAACATGGTGAAACTCCGTCTCTACTAAAAATACAAAAAAATTAGCCAGGTGTGGTGGTGGGCGCCTGTAGTCCCAGCTACTCGGGAGGCTGAGGCCGGGAAATGGCGTGAACCCGGGAGGCACAGCTTGCAGTGAGCCGAAATCACACCCCTGCACTCGGCCCGGGGGAAAGTCCTCCTCCCCTAAAAAAAAAAAAAAAAAAAAACAGCCGGTCATGGGGGCACATGACTGTTGTCCCAGCTATTCAGGAGGCTAAGGTGGGCAGATTGCTTGAGCCTGGGGAGGTTGAGACTGTAGTGAGCCAAGATCACGCCCCTGCATTCCAGCCTCAGCAACAGACTGAGACCCCGCCTTAATAAAAAGAAAAAAAAAAAGTTGAAAATTAGAATTCAGGATGGCAGGGACTCCATCTGTCTTTTTTGGCATCACAATTGGCATGCACTAGGTGCTCAATGGATGCTTATTGAATGAAAAGTTGAATGAATTAGTGAATGAGCAGATGTCACCCATCAGAAAGAATCTCTGACCTTGGAGTCAGGAGACCCATCTTCAAATCTGGGCTGCTCTGTTCCAGGTGATGAGCCTCATCTGTTTTTTGTTTCTTGAGACAGAATCTTGCTGTATTGCCCAGGCTGGAGTGCAGTGGCGCAATCTTGGCTCACTGCAACATCCACCTCCCAAGTTGAATCAATTCTCTTGCCTCAGCCACCTGAGTAGCTGGGATTACAGGCGCGCACCACTATGCCCGGCTAATTTTTGTATTTTTTGTAGAGACGGGGTTTTGCCATGTTGCCCAGGCTGATCTCGAACTCCTGATTTCAGGTGAACCGCCCACCTCAGCCTCCTAAAGTGCTGGGATGACAGGCGTGAGCCACTACACCTGGCCAAGCCTCGTTTGTAAAGTGAGCATAACAATAGCACCTACCTCTAAGCATGCGAGTGAAGATTCTAGATCATTCTAGCACCTGGCATAAAGTAAAGGCTTCAAGAAATTTATACACCAACTCTCCCAGATCTTCTGAAAGAGAAGCACAGAAAGCAGTCTGAACACAGCGTGGAAGGAGAATTCCTGTGTTGGGTGGGTTGTTTTCCATGAACCCTGAGGACCTGGCTAAGTTTCAGTTCAGAGTTTTTTTTTTTCCTCCCCAGATTCTCTCATTTGCTCCGGTCCAAGTGGAGATCCTGGTTCCCAGTGTCACCACCCACCCTCTTCCCGCCAGGCGCAGCAGGCAGCGTCCGCTGAGACAGCAAGAAAACCCACCCAAGAATGCAGAGGTCTCAGCTGAGGACAGCAGTTGTAATTCAGCTTGGGCTATAATTCAGCGGGAGCTCCAGGTCACCCTTTAAAAACAATTGTAAGGCCAGGAGTATAATCAATGTACTCATGCCTGTAATTCCAGCTCTTTAGGAGGCTAAAATGGGTGAATGGCTTGAGTCCAGGAGTTCGAGACCAGCCTGGCCAACATGGTGAAACCCCGTCTCTATGAAAAAGAATAATAATAATAGGCTGGGCACAGTGACTCACACCTGTCATCCCAGCACTTTGGGAGGCCGAAGCGGGCAGATCACCTGAAGTCAGGAGTTTGAGACCAGCCTGGCCAACATGGTGAAACCCCGTCTCTACTAAAAATACAAACAATTAACCGGGAGTGGTGGCACATGCCTGTAATCCCAGCTACCCAGAAGGCTGAGGCAGGAGAATTGTTTGAACTCGGGAGGCGGAGGTTGCAGTGAGCTGAGATCACGCTACTGCACTCCAGCCTGGACGACAGAGCAAGACTCTCTCTCAAAAACAAAATAAAATAATAATAATAATAATAATAATAAAGGCAGATTCTTTTTTTTCTTCTTGGTCTTTTTACCCTATTACAGTAATAATAACTGCATAGTGCATGCTGAGATAAGAGGCAGTGGTAGCTCCAATCACTGCCTCTTCCGATGTCTTGTGGCCTTCTCCCTTCTGTCTGTGTCTAAATGTTCCTCTCCTGTCTCTCTTTCTCTCTCTCTCTCCCTTTTTTTTGAGACAGAGTCTCGCTTTGTCGCCCAGGCTGGAGTGCAATGGTGCAATCTCAGCTCACTGAAACCTCTGCCTCTTGGGTTCAAGCAATTCTCCTGCCTCATCCTCCCGAATAGCTGGGAGTACAGGCGTGCACCACCACATCCAGCTTATTTTTGTATTTTAGTAGAGACAGGGTTTCACCATGTTGGCCAGGCTGGTCTCGAACTCCTGATTTCAAGTGATCCACCCGCCTTGGCCTCCCAAAGTGCTGGGATTACAGGCATGAGCCACCGTGCCTGGCTGAATTTTTCAAGAGAAGCCTCAAATCTAAACTTCTCCACTGAAAATATTTTGAAATTTTATTTTATTATTATTTCTTTTAGAGTCTTACTCTGTTGTCCAGGCTGGAGTGCAGTGGTGCCATCATGGATCACTGCAGCCTTGACCTTCTGGGCTCAAGTGATCCTCCTGCCTCGGCCTCCTGAAGTGCTGGAATTACAGGTGTGAGCCACCACACCTTGCCTTGATTTTTTTTTTTTTTTTTTTTTTTAAGATAGGATCTCACTGTGTCACCCAAGCTGGAGTGCAGTGGCGCGATCTCGGCTCACTGCATCCTCTGCCTCCCAGGTTCAAGCAATTCTCATGCCTCAGGCTCCAGGGTAGCTGGGACCACAGGCGTGCACCACCACACCTGGCTTATTTTTTGTATTTTTGGTAAAGATAGGGTTTTACCATTTTGCCTAAGCTGGTCTCAAACCCCTTGGCTCAAGTGATCCTCCCACCTTGACCTCTTGGAGTGCTGGGATTACAGGTGTGAGCCATCGCGCCTGGCCTCGTGCCTTGATTTTTTTAAACTCAAAGTCACCAGCAAGCTCTGAACATTCTCTGTCTTCTTAAGGAAGAAAGGGACCAGGGGTGGTGGCCTAGGCAACATAGGGAGACACTCTCTCTACAAATAATACAAAAACAAAAACTAGCCGGGTATGGTCATACATGGCTGTGGTCCCAGCTACTAGGGAGGCTGAGCTCGGAGGATCCCTTGAACCCAGGAGCTGGAGGCTGTAGTGAGCTATGATGGCACCACTGTACTCCAGCCTGGTCAACAGAGTGAGACCTTGTCAAAAAAAAAAAAAAAAAAAAGGAAGAAAGGAAAGTTCTCCTTCACCGGATGTGGACCCTTTTCCCAAATCTTGTGCTGTGTTTCTCAGCCCCCACAGGCAGCTGAAATATGTCATCGCCCACCCACTGCTTCCTGTCCGTGTTAGATTTTTGGGAACTGCCATAACAAATCATCACCAGCTTGCTGGCTTAAAACAACAAGAATTTATTCTTTTTTTTTTTTTTTTTTTTTTTTGAGACAGAGTCTCCCTGTGTCTCTCAGGCTGGAACGCAGTGGCACGATCTCGGGATTATAGGCGCCCGCCACCACACCTGGCTAATTTTTGTATTTTTAGTAAAGATGGGGTTTCACCACGTTGGTCAGGCCGATCTCGAACTCGCGACCCCAGGTGATCCGCCCGCCTTGGTCTCCCAAAGTGCTGGGATTACAGGTGTGAGCCACCGCACCCGGCTCCCCAAAATTTATTCTTTCATTGTTCCAGAGGCCAGAAGTATGAAAGTAAGATGTCGACCGAGCTGTGCTGCACCTGAAGGCTCTGGAGAAGACTCCTTCCTTGCCTCTTCCAACTTCTGGTGGCCCCTGGTGGTCGCTGGCTTGTGGCCACGTCACTCCAATTGCTGCCTTTTCCATCATCTTGTGGCCTTCTCCCCTCTGTCTGTGTCCAAATGTTCCTCTCCGGTCTCTCTTTCTCTTCTCTTTCATTTTTTTTTTTTTTTTTTTTTGAGACAGAGTCTTACTCTGTCACCCAGGCTGGAGTACAATGGTGCGATCTCAGCTCACTGCAACCTCTGCCTCCCGGGTTCAAGTAATTCTCCTGCCTCAGCCTCCTGAGTAGCTGGGACTACAGGAGCGTGCCACCGCACCCAGCTAATTTTTAAAGGAGACAGGGTTTTGCCATGTTAGCCAGGCTGACCTCGAACTCCTGGCCTCAAAATCTACCCGCCTCGGTCTCCCAAAGCACTGGGGTTTACAGGCATGAGCCACCACACCTGGCCTCTCTCTCTCTCTTTTTTTTTTTTTTAACTAACAACCTTATTTATTTATTTTTGAGACAAGGTCTTGCTCTGTTGCCCAGGATGGAGTGCAGTGGCACCATCAAAGCTCACTGCAGCCTCAACTTCCCGGGCTCAGGCCATCCTCCTGCCTCTGCCTCTAGAGAAGCTAGTACTACAGGTGCACTCCACCATACCTGGCTAATTTTTATTTTTGTAGAGACATGGTCTTGATATGTTGCCCAGGCTGGTCTTGAACTCCTGTCTCAAGGCCTCAAACCTCCTGTCTCCTCCAGTCTAGCCCTCCCAAAGTGCTGAGATTATAGGCATGAGCCACCACCCGTAACCCCTCTCCTCCTATGTCTTATAAAGACACCAGATATTGACCAGATATTGGATTTAGGACCTGACCTAAATCTAGGCTGACTTCATCTCAAGATGTTTAACCAATGACATCTGCAAAGACCTTGTTTTCCAATAAGGTCTCATCTGAGGCTCCCGGTGGATATGAATTTTGTGGTGACATGACTTAACCCACTATGGTGCCCAAGGTAACCAGAGTTGGACATCAAGTTCTATAGGAACTGCAAGAACATTAGCAGGTTCTGGGCTGAGTTATTTCCCTCTCTTCCCACCAGGAGGCCTTGTAGTCCTGTTCCTTTTACAACATTTATTTCTTTTCTATTGTGGCAAAATATACATAACTTAAAATTTTGTCATTTTAACCATTTTAAGTGTACAGTTCATGTCGGGTGTGGTGGCTCACACCTGTAATTCCAGCACTTTGGGAGGCCGAGGCGGGCGGATCACTTGAGGTGGGGAGTTGGAGACCAGCCTGGGCAACGTGGTGGAACCCCGTCTCTACTAAAACTACAAAAATTAGCCGGGTGTGGTGGTGCACTCCTGTAGTCCCAGCTATTCAGGAGGCTGAGGCAGGAGAGTTGCTTGAACCCAGAAGGGGGAGGTTGCAGTGAGCTAAGATTGTAAGATCACACCACTGCATACCAGCCTTGGCAACAGAGCAAGACTCTGTCTCAAAAATAAATAAATAAGAATGTTAGTTTAAAAAAAAAAAAAAAGAGAGAGAGAGAGAGGCTGGGTGTGGAGGCTCACGCCTGTAAACCCCAGTGCTTTGGGAGACTGAGGCGGGTAGATTTTGAGGCAAGGAGTTCGAAGTCAGCCTGGTTAACATGGCAAAACCCTGTCTCCATTAAAAATAGAAAAATTAGCGGGGTGTGGTGGTGCCCTCCTGTAGTCCCAGCTACTTAGGAGGCTGAGGCAGGAGAGTTGCTTGAACCCAGAAGGTGGAGGTTGCAGTGAGCTAAGATTGCGAGATCACGCCCCTGCACTCCAACTTTGGCAACAGAGCAAGACTCTGTCTCAAAAAAAAAAAAAAAAAGAAAAAAAAAAGAAAAGGGCAGTTCAGCAGCATTAAGCACATTCACATTGCTGTGCAGCCATCACCATCATCCATCTCCAGAACTTTCTCATCTTTCCAAACTGAAACTCTGTCACCATAAAATACTTACTCCCCACCCTCCTCTCCATTCCCTGGCACCTACCATTCTATTTTCTGTCTTTATGAATTTGATGACTTTAGGGACCTCAAATGAGTGGAATCATGCAGTATTTGTCTTTTTTTTTTTTTTTTTGTCTTGAGACAGAGTTTCGCTCTGTTGCCCAGGCTGGAGTGCAGTGGAGCGATCTCCGCTCACTGCAACCTCCGTCTCCCGGGTTCACACGATTCTCCGGCCTCAGCCTCCCAAGTAGCCAGGATTACAGGCGCCTGCCACCATATCCAGCTAATTTTTGTATTTTTAGTAGGGACGGGGTTTCACCATGTTGGCCAGGCCGGTCTCGAACTCCTGACCTCAAGTGATCTGCCAGCCTTGGCCTCCCAAAGAGCAGGGATTACAGGTGTGAGCCACCGTGCCTGGCTCCCATTGTCAATTCTTTTAGTTAAGAATTTGCGCAGGTGTGGTGGCTCACGCCTGTAATCCCAGGATTTTGGGAGGTTGAGGCAGGCAGATCACTTGAGTGCGGGAGTTCAAAACCAGCCCAGGAGTTCAAGATCATTGCTAGAGCCTGTCTCTACCAAAAATGAAAAAAAAAAAAAGGCAGGTGCAGCAGTGTGTGCCTGTAGTCTCAGCTACTCAGGAGGCTGAGGCGGGAGGATCACTTGAGCCCTGGAGTTTGAAGCTACAATGAACTATGATCAAATCACTGTGCTCCAGCCTGAGCAGCACAGTGAGATCCTGTCTCCAAAAAAACAAAAAAGAATTCTGCATTCATTTTCTCAGCTTTTGAGCATCTTTTCCTCTAATTGGACAATTTTATACTTAATCAGCTGTTAATACGTTCAAAGGGCATTTCAGGTCAGGCACGATGGCTCATGGCTGTAATCTCAGCACTTTGGGAGGCCGAGGTGGGTGGATCACCTGAGGTCAGGAGATCGAGACCAGCCTGGTCAACATGGTGAAACCCCGTCTCTACCAGAAATACAAAAATTAGCTGGGTGTGGTGGGGCACGCCTGTAGTCCCACCTACTAGGGAGGCCGAGGCAGGAGAATCGCTTGAACCCAGAAAGCGGAGATTGCAGTGAGCTGAGATTGGCGCCACAGCCCTCGGCCTGGGGGACAGAGTGAGACTTCTAAAAAAAAACCCCAAAAAACAAAAACAAAGGGCATTTAAGTTGTTGTTTCCAATCATTCACAAATCAAGCTAGGCCTAAGAGCAGGCGTTAGCAAAACTACATTCTGCCACCCGTTTTTGTAAATAACAAAACCATCTCATATTATAAATAACATTTTATTTTGACAGAGTCACACTTGTTCATTTACATATATTTACATACTGTCCATTTACATATTTTCTATGGCTGCAATAGCAGAGTCCCAACAGAGACGGTATGGTCCGCAAAGCTGAAAATATTTACTCTCTGGCTCTTTCCAGAAAAATCTGCCAACTCTTGGCCTATGTGCGTTTGAATAAATCTGTAGTAGGAATTCCTAGAAGGAGAAACATTCCCCACAAGGTTTTAAAAGTCCATTTGCGGTTGTTACAGGTCTGCCTGTAATAAAATCTCCAGAAGTTATTTATGAGCTTTTTTTTTTTGAGACAGAGTCTCACTGTGTTGCCCAGGCTGGTGTGTGCGGTGGCAAGACCTCAGCTCACTGCAACCTCTGCCTCCCAGGTTCAAGTGATTGTCTTGCCTCAGCCTCCTGCGTAGCTGGGATTACAGGTGTGCGCCACCACGCCCAGCTAATTTTTGCATTTTTAGTAAAGATGGGGTTTCACCATGTTGGCCGGGCTGGTCTCAAAATCCCGACCTCAAGTGATCCGTCCGCCTCGGCCTCCCAAAGTGCTGGGATTACAGGCATGAGCCACTGCACCTGGCCAACCTTTTCAATGTGTTTAAGTGAGAGACTTGAGGAATATGGGACGGGAGCAGTCTTGGCCACCCTGGGACCAGCAGCCCAGACAACAGAGGGAATTATAATCCTATCCCCCATGCTAACAAGAGCAGAAGCCCCCCTCGAGGTGTGTCACCTGCACACACTGGTCTGGGGCCACTCGCTGCTTCCTGAACTCTCATCAGGACCCTTCAGTCCTCCTAACCCTTCAAGGTTGATACCTCTGAGACCCACCCTTCTCATCACTGCCTGGGTATATCTTATATACTAAATATTTTTAATATTATTAAGGATCTCGACTGGGTGCGGTGGCTCACACCTGTAATCCCAGCGCTTTGAGAGGCTAAGTCAGGAGGATTGCTTGAGCCCAGGAGTTCGAGACCAATCTGGGAAACATAGCGAGACCCCTGTCTCTACAAAAAATAAAAAAATTAGCTGGGTGTGGTGGCACGTGCCATTGGTCCCAGTTACTCAAAAGGCTTAAGCGGGAGGATAGCTTGAGCCCAGGAGGGCGAGGTCGCAGGGAGCTGAGATCACACTACTGTACTTCCAGCCTGGGAGACAAAGCGAGACCCTGTCTTAAAAAACAAACAAACAAAAAAACCCATCTCCCGGTGCTCCTTAATTTCACTCCCCTCTTTTCCAGCCAGATGCTAAGATAGCTGAAGGGGTAGAAATTGCAGATCTTTATTTATGTAGCAAGAGAGAGGAACTGGGAAAGCAGTGAGTGTTCATGTAGGACAGGAGTCTTTTTTTTTTTGAGACAGAGTCTCGCTTTGTTGCCCAGGCTGGAGTGCAGTGGTGCCGTCTCGGCTCACTGCAACCTCCACCTCTCCAACTCAAGCGATTATCCTGTCTCAGCCTCCTGAGTAGCTGGGATTACAGGCCCCCGCCACTACATCCCGGCTAATTTTGTATTTTAGTAGAGACGGAGTTTCCCCATGTTGGCCAAGGCTGGTCTTGAACTCCTGACCTCAGGTGATCCACCCGCCTCGGCCTCCCAAAGTGCTGGGATTACAGGCATGAGCCACCTCGGCCGGCCTGACAGGGGTCTTCTGATCACTCCTCAGTGCCTCCCAACCCACCATACAGAGCACAAAGCTTTAACTATAAGGCAGAATGTGAACATTGGGAAATAAATGCAATTTTTTAAAAAAAACAGCCAAACAAAAAAATTCCTAATGGTGGAAATGCTGTTTGCTTTTTTTTTTCATTTGGTAACAATGATGACCATCAAGATCCTCTACTGCCACAGTGATGTCAGTCCCTGATGCTGAAACTTAGTGACACTTCTGTGCTCGTCCCCAGTGAGCGCTGAGATGCACGACCTGGAAACTCCTAGAATGAGTGACTGATGCCAAGGGTGTGGACCAACCTCTGCAAGGACAGGCACCTTTCTTTTGTGTGTCCCAGACTTTTTTGTTGGATGGTGCATTCTGATTTGCCTCCTTCCCCAACGATGGCTACTAAAATACCTGAAACCATAAAATGCCCCTTTGTCAAGGATGGATCCAGGTTTTGTGAGGCAACAACAGACAAATACACCTCTGCTGCAAAGTTTACGTGAACAAACGAGCAGGTGAGCCTATTGCCGCGCTCCTCTCTGACCTTGAAGGGTGGGCGCAAGCTCAGGTCTCATTCATTTGCTATTTGTTGTTCAATGCTCCCAAACACCCAATTGTTGCCCTTGGCAACAAACACATCAATTTAAGAAGGGGGGAGTTCAGGCCGGGCACGGTGGCTCACACCTATAATCCCAGCACTTTGGGAGGCTGAGGGGGTGGGGAGTGGATCACTTGAGGTTAGGGGTTCGAGACCAGCCTGGCCAACATGGTGAAACCCCATCTCTACTAAAAATACAAAAATTAGCCGGGCGTGGTGGCGCTGTGCCTCTAATCCCAGCTACTGAGGACGCTGAGGCAGGAGAACTGCTTGAACCTGGCAGGCAGAGGTTGCAGACTGTCTGAAAATTAAAAAAGAAAAAAAAAAAAAAAAAGGAGGGGTCGTTGACATAAGTATTCTGTGTGTGATTGTATTCAACACATTTCATTTTTTGGTTAATTATGCTTTTTTTTTTTTTGAGACTGAGTCTCGTTCTGTCGCCCAGGCTGGAGTGCAGTGGCGCGATCTCGGCTCACTGCAAGCTCCGCCTCCCGGGTTCACGCCATTCTCCTGCCTACAGGCGCCCGCCACTGCACTAATTTTTTTCTGTATTTTTAGTAGAGATGGGGTTTCACCGTGTTAGCCAGGATGGTCTCGATCTCCTGACCTCGTGATCCGCCCGCCTGGGCCTCCCAAAGTGCTGGGATTACAGTCGTGAGCCACCGCGCCCGGCTGGTTAATTGTGCTTTTAAAAAATATCCCTCATCCCTGTAAATATATACACCTACTATGTGCCCACATAATTAAAAATTAAACAGTTTTAATCTCCTAAGAATAAAAAAGGAGACCAAGCATGTGGAGAAATAAATGTCTCAACACACCATAAGGATGGATTGGAATGGCCCTTCTGTTATTTTGACAATGATACTAAAAGTCCTGGCCGGGCGCAGTGGCTCATCCCTGTAATCCCAGCATTTTAGGAGGCCGAGGCAGGAGGATGGCTTGAACCCAGGAGTTAGAGATCAGCCTAGGCAACATAGCGAGACCGCGTCTCTACTAAAAAAAAAAAAAAAAAAAAAAAAAAAAGCTAGTATCTTGCATTTGTAATTCGTCGGATGCCTGCATAATCTGTCTGTTCGCATCAATTCCGTGGGTGTGTGATGTAGGGATCTGGGGCACGGGAAGTTATTCCTGCTTCATTTCCTGACGCTGACGGGCTGGGCGGCGTCCCTGGGGCCCCAGGGCACATTTGGACGTGTTTGACAGGGAGAGTCCTGGCCCAGCCCCTGCACGCAGGGCCGCGCTTCCACGGGCCGCCGCCAGGAGACGCGCGAGGCTGCAGATGGCGGCTTTGCAGTGAAGCCGGGAGGGTCGAGGGGCTGGGCGGTCGAGGGGCGGGGCCGCGTGCAGCCGGCCCAGATTCCTTTCCGGCCAGTTCCTTCCAGGAGCTCTCCCCGTCTACAGCGCCCTCTGCTACTCACCCAGCTCTCTTGTATCTGAGCCTCATTTTCCCACCGTCCTTTAAGCCCATTTTCCCATTGCTCATTTGCAGCCAAGTTTTTTGCGTCCCCCTTCTCTGCACCCTCCTTTGCACCCCCATTTTCCTGCCTTCCCTTGAGTCCGCATTTCCCAGCCCTCTTTTGCCCCCTACATTTTCCCATGCTCTCTTGCATGCCCGTTTATCACCCTCTTTTGTGCCCCCATTTCCAGGCCCTCAGCCTTTGGCTCTGAGGCTCCTTATTTCAAATGACTTTTTTTTTTTGAGACGGAGTCTCCCTCTGTCTCCCAGGCTAGAGTGCAGTGGCGCGATCTCAGCTCACTGCAACCTCCACCTCCCAGGTTCAAGAGATTCTCCTGCCTCAGCCTCCCGAGTAGCTGGGACTACAGGCACCTACCACCACACCCAGCTAATTTTTTTGTATTTTTAATAGCAACAGGGTTTCACCGCATTAGCCAGGATGATCTCCATCTCCTGACCTCGTGATCTGCCCACCTCGGCCTCCCAGAGTGCTGGGCTTACAGGTGTGAGCCACCGCACCCGGCCTCGACCTCTTAAAGAAAGGTGTGGAAGGACACACTCCTGGCTGTGAACAGCGCCCGTGGTCCAGGAGGCATCACTCCTCTGTGAACATCTTGCTTAGTTCTACATGTTCCAAGAAGCAGGCGATTCGACAAACACTCATTAGATTAATTAAAGTGTAAGCTATTTTCTCCCATTTGAGCCATCCCCCTTCCCCCAATCCATGCAGGACCTGGACCCCGACACACCCCAGCCCAGGGCTGGACAGAGAGGGGACCGGGGTGGGGCAATGTGAAGCTGATGTGGTTAGGGTGGGGAGGTATGGGGGCAAAGTGGGCTACAGACTGCAGGATCTGGGCCTGGAGGTCTTCAGTGCCCACATACAGAATGTTTTTGGTCCTGAAATGCTAACTACATCTATCATCATGGAGAAAAGCCCAGTGACCTGCTACTTGGGAGGCTAAGGTGGGAGGATCACTTGAGGCAGGGAGGTCGTGGCTGCAGTGAGCCATGATCACCCCACTGCACTCCAGCCTGGGCAACAGCCTGGAGCAAGATTCTGTCTCAAAAGAAAAAAGAAAAGCCCAGTGACCAAAGGCATACAGCTACAGGACTCTTGGCCTTACAGGTTCCTGCCCTCATGTTACTCTTGCGGCTTCAAAGCCTGGTCTTGCTTCCTGTGTGGCCTCAGTCAAGTCCCTTGGCCTCTCTGAGCCCTGTATGAAGGATGGGTCAAGTGTGGGCTGGGGCTTGGGGGGCCCCATGACTTGTAGCTAGATTTCTGCATCATGGAGCCTCTGGATCCATTCATTCATTCATTCTCCACGGGTTTCTTAAGTACTGCCTTGCCAGGCTTTGGGGGCACGGCTGTTTTTGTTTTGGTTTTGTTTTACTTTGTTTTGTTTTGAGACAGAGTCTCACTCTGTCGCCCAGGCTGGAGTGGAATGGCACGACCTTGACTCACTGCAACCTCCACCTCCTGGATTCAAGCGATTCTCCTGTCCCCACCTCCCAAGTAGCTGGGATTATAGGCGTGTGCCACCACACCCGGGTAATTTTTGTATTGTTAGTAGAGACGGGTTTTCAACATGGTGGCCATGCTGATCTCGAACTCCTGACCTCAGGTGATTCGCCGGCCTCTGCCTCCCAATGTGCTGGGATTGTAGGCGTGAGCCACCGCACCCAGCAGGGGGCACAGCTGTTAACAGGACAGCCCAAGTTCCCCCCTCCCCCGCTTGGATCCCCCAGTCTACTAGGAGATGTCAACTGTGCAAGTGGTCAGCTCTGGGCATTATGCCCACAGGGTCCTGGTGGCATCTGGAGGGTACCAGGGTAGCATACGATGCCTGTTCTCTTTCCCTGGTGTGACCTATTTGAAGGATGAGGAGCCAACAGGGGGCAGTTTGGGGCACCTGATTCCCTGAACCATGGGTCTTGCTCTAGTACCCGATTGTGATGTGATAAAAGGCTGACGACCAGGGCAGGGAGCAGCTGCTGGGCAGCCTTAGACAACCACCAAGCAGCCAGGACAGAGAGGGGCAGAGCAAGTCAGTGTTGGCGCCCCTGTCTCAGACCCCTATCATCTTGGGAAACAGTAGCCCAGAGGTTCAGGAAGATGTTAACTTAAATGTTCAGGGTGCCCCAGTCTGTTCAGCATGGCTGAAATCCACACTCCGTACGCTTCCTTGAAGAAACTGTTATCTTTACTCAATGGCTTCGTGGCTGTAAGTATGTCACAATCCAGGCCCCTGGTTTGTTGCAGCCCTTCCTCCACGGTCAGCTCCCTGAAAGACAGAAATAAGTTGATCCAAATTGGCGTCGAGATCTGTGGTTCCCTAGAGAAGCAGGAGGGATGTAGGGCAGACGGAGGAGGACGAGCAGGGAGCTTTGGGACCTGCCATCAACCCAGAGCTGGTGAAATCCAGCACAGATGAGTGTGATCTGGGGGAGCCCAGGTGGGTGATGGAAGAGCTTGGCTCTGAGTCAAATCCTGCAGCCGACCAAGTTGTTTGGGAAGGCCAGGAGAAAAGGTTATTTTCTGAATCTTTTAAATTTGTCAAGACATATTTTTCCTTACCATACAAGTAACCCGAAATGTACATTGCTAAGGAATTGCCAGGCCGGGCGTGGTGGCTTACACCTGTAATCCCAACACTTTGGGAGGCCGAGGCTGGCGGATCACGGGGTCGGGAGTTCGAGACCAGCCTTGGCCAATATGGGGAAACCCTGTCTCTACTAAAAATTCCAAAAAAAATTAGACGGGTGTGGTAGCACACACCTGTAATCCCAGCTACTCGGGAGGCTGAGGCATGAGAATCACTTGAACCTGGGTGGCAGAGGTTGTCAGTGAGCCGAGATTGCGCCACTGCACTCCAGCCTGGGCAACAGAGCGAGACTCCGTCTTGATTTAAAAAAAAAAAAAAGAAGTAATTGTCTTCATTGTAGCATAGTCTAAGGAAAAGCTGCCAGGAAAGAGAAGGAAATGAAATATCACCCCTCCCCTTCACTTGTATTGTAACATTTTAAAGAGAATTAAGGCCGGGTGTGGTGACTCAAGCCTGTAATCCCAACACTTTGGGAGGCCGAGATGGGCAGATCCCTTGAGCCAGGAGCTCAAGACCGACTATAGTGAGATCCCCATCTCTATTTAAAAATAAATAAATAAATAAAGTGTTATTGGAACATGGCCATGCTCACTTATATGCAGATTGTGAACAGCTGCTTTTAGGCTACACCAATAGAACCGCGTAGTTTCAACAGACACCCTAAGGCCTGCAGAGTCCACAACATCTGGGTTTTTCAGGGAAAAAAAAAAATTTGCTAATCCCTGTCCTATGACATTATTTATTTTATATTTTATTTTATTTTATTTTGAGTCAGAGTCTTGTTCTGTCACTCAGGCTGGAGTGCAGTGGCACGATCTCAGCTCACTGCAACCTCTGCCTCCCGGATTTAAGCGATTCTTCTGCCTCAGTCTCCTGAGTAGCTGGGATTATAGGCCGCCACCATGCCTGGCTAATTTTGTATTTTTAGTAGAGACAGGGTTTCGCCATGTTGGCCAGGCTGGTCTTGAACTCCTGACCTCAGGTGATCTGCCTGCTTCGGCCTCCCAAAGTGCTGGGATTATAGGCTTGAGCCACTGTGCCTGGCCTATTTTATTTTTTGAGACAAGGTCTTGATCTGTCATTCAGGCTGGAGCCTAGTGGCACAGTCGTAAGTCACTGCAGCCTCGACCTCATGGGCTAAAGTGATCCTCCCACTGCAGACACCTGAGGAGCTGAGACTACAGGCACGCACTACCATGCCCAGCTATTTTTTTTTTTTTTTTTTTTTTTTTTTGCGGTAGGGAGAGGGTACAGATGAGGTCCTACCAACCTGGTCTTGAACTCCTGGGCTCCCAAAGTGCTGGGATTACAGGCATGAGCCACTGCACTCACCCAGTTCTATTTGTGCACAACTAACAGATTACTTTTCTTCCTTTCTGATTTCTGTTCTAAAGATGTCTGGCATCATCCTCGTCGGCCTGGGCATTGGTGGTAAATGTGGAGGGGCCTCCCTGACGAGCGTCCTCGGGCTGTCCTCCGCATATCTCCTTCACGTTGGCAACCTGTGCTTGGTGATGGGATGCGTCACGGTACTGCTTAGCTGTGCCGGGTGGTATGGAGTGACTAAAGAGAGCAGAGGCATGCTCTTATTTGTAAGTTGGATCTGCACACAGACCCCAAAACTGCCTCCCCACACATACAAATCTTTTTTTTTTTTTTTTTTTTTTTGAGACAGAGTCTCACTTTGTCACGCAGGCTGGAGTGCAGTAGCTGCGATCTCCAGCTCACTGCAACCTCTGCCTCCCGGGTTCAAGCGATTCTTCTGCCTCAGTCTCCCAAGTAGATGGGATTACAGGTGCCGGCCACCATGCCCTGCTAAGTACATGTATTTTTAGTAGAGACCCAGGGTTTAGCCATGTTGGCCAGGCTGGTCTTGAACTCTCCTGACCTCGTGATCACCCTCGGCCTCCCCAAAGTGCTGGGATTCTGAGAGTGTGAGCCACTGCGCCTGGTCTTGAATTGTTTCAAACTAGAGGCCAGGGTGGCCTGGGAGTGGAGGTCGGGGGAACAGAGAC
The DNA here is from genome assembly GCF_008728515.1 of Papio anubis. NCBI lineage: Eukaryota > Metazoa > Chordata > Mammalia > Primates > Cercopithecidae > Papio > Papio anubis. The sequence continues at coordinate 40,564,054 of NC_044995.1, read as the reverse complement.
AGCCCCTCCCCCTGCAGGGTACAAGGTCAGGGAGGCGAGCAGGCTCCCAGGCCCTCTCTCCCCACACTGTGTGTCTTTGGTGCATCCCTGTCAGTAGTTTATTGTCCTCATCGTGGAAGTCACAGCACCACAGTGGTCCTTCTTTTCTTTCCAATTGTAAGGCACAGCCCTGCCTCCACCCGTAGCATTAGAAGATAAAAAGAACCAAAGCGGCGTGGTGGCTCACGTCTGTAATCCCAGCACTTTGGGAGGCTGGAGTCCGGGTGATCACCTGAGGTCATGAGTTCCGAGGGCCATCCTGGCCAACATGGTGAAACCCTGTATCTACTAAAAATACAAAAAATTAGCCAGAAGAATGGCCGGGCATATGAACTAGCTACTGGGAGAGCTGAGTGGGAAGAATAGCGTGGGCTCCTGAGCGAGCTGCAGTGAGCCGAATGCCACTGCTCCCAACCAGCCGAGACTCCGTCATCCAAAAAAGATATAGAACCAATAGAAGTCCGCCCTCCCCGCCAGGCAGCCACGATCAGTTGTGGAGGGGCCCTATCACACGATGCCACTTTCAATGGGGTGACTGAAATCCTCATGCCTGCCCCTCCAAGGCCCTCACAAAACCTGCGAGGAGTTCATTTTAGTTCATCTCTCTTGGGTTTGGTGGCAGGAGAGGGAGATGATCAGAAGTGTTGCATATTGATTGGGGTTTTGAAATGTATTCAAAATAGAGGGACAATTTAGCAAAATTCATCAAATGACAAAAGCTTCAGCGCACGACCCCATGGCAGTCCCATCTCTCTGGGAATTATTCAAGGACTCACTTGCTGGTGTGCAGAGTCATTCATGCCAGGGCATGAAGACGTGCAAGGAGGGCCAGGTCGCGGTGGCTCACTCCTGTAATCCCAGCATCACCGGGAGACTGAGGCAGGAAGGTGGATCCACAAGGTCAGGAGATCAAGACCAGCCTGGCCAACATGGTGAGGAAACAAATCTGTACTAAAAATGTGAAAAAACTAGGCAGGCGTGGTGGCACATGCTGGCTCCTTCTCAGGAGAGCTGAGACAGGAGAATCCACTTGAACCAGAATTAAGAGGTTGCAGTGAGCTGAGATTGTGCCATTGCCTCCAGCCTGGACAACAAAAGAGTGAAGCTCTGTCTCAAAAAAAAAAAAAAAAAAAAAAAAAAAAAAAACCAGAAGAAAGAAAAAAGAAAAAGAAAGAAAGAAAAAGAAAAGATACAAAAAGAACCTGAGTGAGTATGAATAGGGTTTAGGTGAGTTAAAATACATCCCACACAGTGGAATCCTGTACATCAGGAGTGTTACAGAGAAGGAGGCTCTGGGCACCAGATGGAATGCTCTCAGGATAGAGTGCGATCTCATTGGCATCCTCCCCAGAGCTGACCCTGAAAACAAAATTCAAAAGCTGACCAGGCGCGGTGGCTCCGCCTGTAATCCCAGCACTTTGGGGAGGCCAGTAGGCGGATCACCGAGTCAGGAGATGAGACCATCCTGGCTAACACGGGTGAAACCCGATCTCTACTAAAAATACAAAAACTAGCGAGGCTGGTGTGAGCGCCTGTAGTCCCAGCTACTCCAGGAGGCTGAGGCAGGAGAATGGCGTGAACCGGGAGGTGGAGCTTGCAGTGAGCGAGATGGCGCCACTGCACTCCAACCTGGGCGACTAAAAGCGAGACTCTCTGTCTCCAAAAAAAAAAAAGGAATTCAAAGGCATGTGGTTTGTTTGGGAGGTGATCCCAGAAAACACCTGCAGGGGACATAGCAAATGAGGCAGGTAAGGGAAGACAGCCCACAAAAGGGGATGCTGGGCACAGCACAGAACATGCACCTAAGTTATTCCACTCAAGTGGAGAGGGAGTTGGGATATTGATCCACCAACTCCCACTAGCCATTGATGGAGGTCTGCTCCCAGGGGGCACGTGGGCTCAGAGGCCAGAGAATCCTCACTTGCTGGCACTAGGGAGCCAGGCCAGTGGGCACAGAACTGACAAGGGCCACAGAGTTATGGGCAGCCCACCAAGAGCCCCTGCTACTCCTGTCGAGAACAGCCAGATGCAGAAAAATGAGTGCAGCATAAACCAAGGAGGAAGAATAGTGAACATATACTTTGCTTTGACACACAGAGAAGAACATCTCTTTGGGGACACAGGAAACAGTTAACAGTCATTGGCATGGAGTGGGAGGAAATTTTTGGCTGGGAGGAAGGGGTGGGAGAGAGACTTTTCATGGTCTACCCTTCTGTGCATTGTCAATTTCGAACCACGTGCCTCTATCATCACTTTGCAAAAGGATTTTTTAAACCTTTGTTTAAAAAACAGAAAATTAAATGTGCCCCTTTTGTGCAGAGAGAGATTCCGTGGAGATGATATTCAATTCTTTAATGGAGTTACAGCCACATCGTGGGTGCAGCAGGGTGTGGGCGATTCCAAAGAGCAGATGATTCAAATTCGTGTGTGACGGGTACAGAGAGATACGCTTGGCTCCAGACCCACGCGTCTCCCTGTTTCCCTCTCTTGGGCGGGAGAGGGGGCACAGTAGCCTCCATGTGTCTACCTCTAGCACAGACCCATGAGCTGAGGGTAGGAAAAATGAAGGCAGCACGAGGGAAGCCCCCACCTCCCACTCTATCCTCAAGAACCTCTGCCAATGAACGGGCCACTCTTGCTAGTTGGGGTACTGACCGCTTCCTGTCCCATCTGTGAGGTTCGAGACGTGGTCTTGGAGCACACCTTCGTGACCCTGAGGAAGAATTACAGAGGTTACAATGAGCCAGACGACTATTCTACACAGTGGAACTTGGTCATGGAGAAGGTGAGGCTCACTTAAAAAAAAAAAAAAAAATTGTGGTAAAAGGTACACGACATGGGTGGGCGAAGCGGCTCATGCCTGTCATCCCAGCACTTTGGGAGGTGGAGGTGGGAGGATCACTTGAGGCCAGGAGTTCGAGACCAGCCTGACCAACATGGGGAAACCTCGTCTCTACTAAAAATACAAAAATTACCTCCGTGTGGTGGCAGGCATCTGTAGTCCCAGCTACTCAGCAGGCTGAGGCAGGAGAATCGCTTGAACCTGGGAGGCAGAGGTTGCAGTGAGTTGAGATTGCACCACTGCATTCCAGCCTGGGCGACAGAGGGAGTCTCTTTAAAAAAAAAAAAAGAAATAGCCAGTCAGAGTGGTGCATGCCTGTGGTCCCAGCGACCCAGGAGGCTGAGGTGGGAGGATCGCTTGAGTCCAGGAAGTCAAGGCTGCAGCGAACTATGATGGCGCCACTACACTCCAGCCTGGGTGACAGAGCAAGACCCTATTTCAAAAAAGAAAAAATATTTTTAAAAAGATACACAAATGAAATGTATCATTTAACAATTTTTGTTTTTTGAGTTGGAGTCTCATTCTGTCACCTAGGCTGGAGCGCAGTGGTGCAATCTCAGCTTTCTGCAACCTCCACCTCCCGGGTTCAAGCAGTTCTCCTGTCTTAGCTTCTCAAGGAGCTGGGATTAGAGGCACCCACCACCATGCCTGGCTAATTTTTGTTTTTTTAGTAGAGACGGGGTTTCACCATATTGGTCAGGCTGGTCTTGAACTCCTGGCCTCAGGTGATCCACCCGCTTCGGCATCCCAGAGTTCTGGGATTACAGGCATGAGCCACTGTGCCCGACCTAAAATTTTTAGTAGAGATCTTTCAGCATGTTGCCTAGGCTGGTCTTGAACTCCTGGGCTCAAGGGATCTGCCTGCCTAGTCTTCCTAAAGTGCTAGGATTACAACGGTGAGCCACTGCGCCCAGCCCTATTTATTTAAAAAAAAAAAAAAGTTTTGCTCGCTATGTTGCCCAGGCTGGTCTTGAACGCCTCACCTGAAGTGATCTTCCCGAATTGGCCTCTCCAAGTGTTGGGATTATAGGCATGAGTCACCGCAACTGGCTGATGCCTTTCTGCATGCTGGTTTTGGCTTCTCAAGCTTGTGATGGTACAGAATGTCTCTCTTTCATTCATTCATACAGTCCTCCCACGAATATTTATTGAGTATCTGTTATGAGTCAGGCTCTGTTTAGGGCTCTTGTTAGGGCACAAAAAAATCCTTGTCGGTGCTGGGCGCGGTGGCTCATGCCTGTAATCCCAGCACTTTGGGAGGCCGAGGCGGGTGGATCACCTGAGGTCAGCAGTTCGAGACCAGCCTGGCCAACATAGCGAAACCCCGTCTCTACTAAAAATACAAAAATTAGTCGGGCATGGTAGTGCATGCCTGTAATCCCAGCTACTCGGGAGGCTGAGGCAGGAGAACTGCTTGAACCTGGGAGGTGGAGGATGCAGTGAGTAAGATCGCACCATTGCACTGCAGCCTGAGTGACAGAGGGAGACTCCGTCTCGAAAAAAAAAAAAAAATCTTTGTTGGGCCAGGCTCAGTGGCTCACATCTGTAATCCCAGCACTTTGGGAGCCTGAGGCGGGTGGATCGCTTGAGGCTAAGAGTTTGAGACCAGCCCAGGCAACATAGCAAGACCCATCTCTACAATAGATTAAAAATATAGCCAGGCATGATGGCCTGCACCTGTAGTCCCAGCTACTTGGGAGGCAGAGGTGGGAGAATCGCTTGAGCCCAGAAGATTGAAGTTGTGGTAAGCTATGATCTCAGCACTGCACTTCAAACTGTTTTTGAGGAACTGCCAGACTCCTTTCCACAGTGGCTGTATCATTTTCCATTTCCATCAGCAATGCAGGAGTCCAATTTCTCCACATCCTTGACACCTGTCATTTTCTGGGTTTTTTTTTTTTTTTTTTTCTTTGAGATGGAGTCTCATTCTGTCACCCAGGCTGGAGTGCAGTGGCGCAATCTTGGCTCACTGCAACCTCCGCCTCCTGGGTTCAAGTGATTCTCCTGCCTTAGCCTCCCAGGCAGCTGGGATTACAAGCGTGCACCACCATACCTGGCTAATTTTTGTATTTCTAGTAGAGACAGGACTTCACCATGTTGGCCCCATCTCTACTAAAAATACAAAAATTAGCCAGGCGTGGGGGCATGCGCCTGTAATCCCAGCTTCTCAGGAGGCTGAGGCAGGAGAATCGCTGAGGAGTTCAGCTTTTTTTGTTTTTAGAGACAGGGTCTTGCTCTGTTGTCCAGGCTGGAATGTAGTGGTGTGATCATAGCTCACTGCAGCCTTGATCTCCCGGGCTCAAGCGATCCTCCAGCCTCAGCCTCCTGAGTAGCTGGGACTACAGGCATCTGCCACCATGCCTGGCTAATTTTTTAATATTTGCCGAGGTGGGGTCTCACCCTGTTGCCCAGGCTGGGAGTTCAGCTTCTACCCTGAGTGAGATGGGAGTCAGGGAGGGTGCTGAGCTGCGATGGGATGTTTGTAAGAGGACGTTTAGCACAGTCTCTGGAATATCGTGACCACACTAGACAGTAGCCATGGTAACCATGATTTCTGATGCGTTTATTATTTTATTATTTGAAAGAGACTCTCCAAGTATTTCTTCTCCTCTCTATAGCTAAAGTGCTGTGGGGTGAATAACTACACAGATTTTTCTGGCTCTTCCTTCGAAATGACAACGGGCCACACCTACCCCAGGGGTTGCTGTAAATCCATCGGAACTGTGACCTGTGATGGACACAATGTGTCTACAAACGTCATCTACCAGAAGGTAACTGGAGATTTTGTGTGTTGCCTTGACAGACCCCTGAGGGCTGGTGACTTTATTTTTATCTTATTTTGAGATAGAGTTTCACTCTTGTTGCCCAGGCTGGAGTGCAATGGTGTAGTCTCGGCTCACTGCAACCTCCACCTCCCAGGTTCAAGTGATTCTCCCACCTCAACCTCCCAAGTAGCTGGGATCACAGGCATGTGCCACCACACCTGGCTAATTTTGTATTTTTAGTAGAGATGGGGTTTCACCATGTTGGCCAGGCTGGTCTCGAACCTCAAGTGATCCACCCACCTCGGCCTCCCAAAGTGCTGGGATTACAGGCATGAGCCACCACACCCAGCCTTTTTATTTATTTATTTGTTTATTTTGAGATGGGGTCTCACTGTGTCTCCCAGGTTGGAGTGCAATGGTGCCATCTTGGCTCACTGCGACCTCCGCCTCCTGGGTTCAAGTGAGTCTCCTGCCTCAGTCTCCCGAGTAGCTGGGATTACAGGTATGTGCCACCACGCCTGGCTGATTTTTGTATTTTTAGTCGAGATGGGGTTTCATCATGTTGGCCAGGCTGGTCTCAGCTCAAGTGAACTCCTGAGCTCAAGTGATCCTCCCACCTCAGCCTCCCAAAGTGCTGGGATTACAGACATGAGCCACCACACCTGGACTTATTTTTAGTTTTTTAGAGATAGGGTCTCACTCTGTTGCCCAGGCAGGAGTGCAGTGGTGTGATCACGGCTCGATGCAGCCTCAAACTCCTGGGCTCAAGTGATCCTCCTGCCTCAGTCTCCCGAGTAGCTGGGACCACAGGCACATGCCACCATGCCTGGCTAATTTTTTAAAATTTTTATTAGAGTCGGGGTCTTAGTATGTTGCCTAGGCTGGTCTCGGACTCCTGACCTCAAATGATCCTCCTGCCTCAGCCTCTCAAAATGCTGGGATTACAGGCATGAACCACCACACGCAGCCTGGCAACTTTAATAAAAATGGCTTCTTTTGGGGGACCTCTGCAAAGGGGGTCAGGGAGAAAGAAATCAACTCTTACTGAGTGTTCAGCTTATTTTGACAACACAGCTCAGGAACTTACGGTTCCACCTTCTCTTAGAAACTGAGGCTTGGGGAGGGGACATCACTAGTTCAAGATCACAGAGTTTTGGCAGAGTTGGAATCTGAAGCCACATTGGCCTGAATCCATTGCCAGCACCATACTACTTGCCCTCCAGAGACCTTAAATGAGCAGTAACCATGAAAAGTGACCATCCCAGCGGGAGTGAGGGCCAGACACGTGATGGAACACTCACTTTGTGAGTTTTGTCCCATCATATCCCTTGAGGTGGGAAATTACTCTTGTCTCATTTTGCAGATGAGGAAATTGAGGCACAGAGAGTTTCTTGTGTCCAGGCAATGGTGAGCTGGGTTTCAAGCCCCACCCCAGTTACCCCTTCACTTCTGCCATGAGTAATGAACACAGAGATCTTCTGTGAGGGAAGAAATAGAAATCAGAGCTGGGGCAACATAGCAAAGTCCCCACCACAACAACAACAAAAATTTTTTTTGAGACGCAGTCTTGCTCTGTCACCCAGGATGGAGTACAGTGGTGCAATCTCAGCTCACTGCAGCCTCCGCCTCCCGGGTTCAAGTGATTCTCCTGCCTCAGCCTCCCGAGTGGCTGGGATTACAGGCTTGTGACACCACGGCCGGTTAATTTTTGCATTTTTAGTAGAAACGGGATTTTACCATGTTGGCCAGTCTGGTCTTGAACTCCTGACCTCAGGTGATCCACCTGCCTCAGCCTCCCAAAGTGCTGGGATTACAGGCATGATCCACCCTGCCCGGCCAAAGAAATTTTTTTATATTAGCTGAGTGTGGTGGCACATGCCTAAAGTCCCAGCTATTCTGGTGGTTGAGGCAAGAGGATCACTGAAGTCCAGCAGTTCAAGACCAGCCTTGGCAACATAGCAAGATGCCATTTTTACAAAAAATTTAAAAATCAGCTGGGCATGGTGGCGTGAACCTGTAGTCCCAGCTAACTGGGAGGCTGAGGCAGGAGGATCGATTGAGCCCAGGAGGTCAAGGCAACAGTGAGCCGTGACTGTGCCGCTGCACTCCACCCTGGGCCACAGAGCAAGACCCTTCTCTAAAATAGAAAAAAAAAAAAAAAAAAGAAGAAGAAGAAGAAATATGAATCGTTCATTCCTTCATTTGCACTGAATGGCTCCTGCAAGGAAATAGGCCCTGTGGAAAATCAGCCAGGTTGAGTCCCAGGCAGGGGCCTCAGAGACAGACACAGGCCAGACACGGGCCCACTGGGCCCTGCACAAACTGCCTGTCACCTTCTATCCTTTCCCCCTTGCTCACTCTGTTCCGGCCGTGCTGGCCTCCTTGCTACTGCTCAGAAACACCAGGCACATGCCTGCCTCATGACCTTTGCACAGGCTGTACCCTCTGCCTGGAATGGTCTTCCTTCACATGTCTTCCTACCTCTCAAGTCTTTACTCAACTGGCACTTTCTCCGTGAGGCTGTTCTGACTTCCCATCTATAAAAGGATCCCTTATCCCAACGATCATGCTCTATCTTCATATCCTGTTTCTGTGTCTTTCCAGCATTTATCACCACTTTACAATAGCATCACTAATGCTTGCCATTAGCTGTTCTCCCCATTCAAATGGCAGCCCCCTGAGGGCAGGAATTTTGTCTGTTTTATACATTGCTGGGTTGCCACTGTCCAATTCAGTGCCAGGCACTCAAATACCTATTATGTGGCTGAGTGTGATGGCTCATGCCTGTAATCCCAGCACTTTAGGAGGCCAAGGCAGGAGGATCACTTGAGGCCAGACGTTCAAGACCAGCCTGAACAACATAGCAAGACCCCCCACCTTCATAAAAAATTTACAAATGAACTGGGTGTGGCATCGCGCACCTATAATTTCAGCTGCTTGGGAGGCTCACGCAGGAGGATCACTTGAGCCTAGGAGTTCGAGGCTGCAGCGAGCTATGGTCATGCCACTGCATCCAGTCTGAGTGACAGGACAAGACCAGATTTAGAAAAAAAAAAAAAACCTATTACATGAAAGGGGGCACTGCACAGTGACAACAGCAAGTTCAATGTGGCCCAAGCCTCCAGAGGAGAGATGTGCCAAGGGCCTAGAAGAGGGAGCAACTCTAGAAGTGCAGGAAGGAGGCCGGGTGCGGTGGCTCACGCCTGTAATCCCAGCACTTTGGGAGACTGAGGTGTGTGGATCACCTGAGGTCAGGAGTTCAACAACATGGTGAAACCCCATCTCTACCACAAATACAAAAATTAGCCGGGTGTGGTGGTAGGAGCCTATAACTCCAGCTACTTGGGAGGCTGAGGCAGGAGAATTGCTTGAACCCGGGAGGTGGAGGTTGCCGTGAGCCAAGATCGTGCCACTGCACTCCAGCCTGGGCAACAGGGGCGAAACTCCATCTCAAAAAAAAAAAAGTGCAGGAAGGAGAGAGGATGCCCTGCCCATGCACTTTGCCTGGTCTCCTGATATCTCTGAGCCTCAGTTTCCTCATCTGTAAAGTGGAGGAAAGAAGAGTACCCAAATCATGGGGTTATAGTGAGAAATGAGTAAGAAAATATGTGGACCAAGAAGCCACTGAATACATGTCAGCTTTTCTGTTCATATGTAAAGAGCACTTAAAAATAACTAACAGTTATTGAATGCTAGCTACATGTCAGGCCACTGCAATGTACTTCATGTAGATTCCTTCTTTTATATGTATGTATTTATTTAGAGACAGGTTCTTGCTCTGTCATCCAGGCTGGAGTACAGTGGTGCAAATATGGCTCACTGCAGCCTTGACCTCCCAAGCTCAAACGACTCTCCTGTCTCAGCCCCCAATAATTTGGGACTACAGTCACACACCACCACAACGGCTAATTTTTGTATTTTTTTTTTTTTTTTTTTTGAGACGGAGTCTCGCTGTGTCGCCCAGGCTAGAGTGCAGTGGCACGATCTCGGCTCACTGCAAGCTCCGCCTCCCGGGTTCACGCCATTCTCCCGCCTCAGCCTCCGAGTAGCTGGGACTACAGGCGCCCGCCACCACGCCCGGCTAGTTTTTTGTATATTTTTAGTAGAGACGGGGTTTCACCATGTTAGCCAGGATGGTCTCGATCTCCTGACCTCGTGATCCACCCGCCTCGGCCTCCCAAAGTGCTGGGATTACAGGCTTGAGCCACCGCGCCCGGCCTAATTTTTGTATTTTTTGTAGAGACGGGGTTTCGCTATGTTGTCCAGGCCAATCTCGAACTCCTGGGCTCAGGGAATCTGTCAGCCTCGGCCTCTCAGAGTGCTGGGATTACAGGCGTGAGCCATCGTGCCTGGCCTTATTTATTATTTATTTAGAGATGGAATCTCGCTCTGTCGACAGGCTGGAGTGCAGTGGCACAATCTTGGCTCACGGCAACCTCCGATTCCCTGGTTCAAGTGTTTCTCCTGCCTCAACCTCCCGAGTAGCTGGGATTACAGGCGCCGCCACCTTGCCTGGCTATATATTTGTATTTTTCGTAGAGACGGGGTTTCACCATGTTGGCCAGTATGGTCTTGATCTCCTGACCTCATTATCCGCCTGCCTCCGCCTCCCAAAGTGCTAGGATCATAGGCATGAGCCACCGCGCCCAGCCTGTTTATTTTTGAGACAGATGTTGCTCTGTCCCCTGGGCTGGCGTGCAGTGGCATGATCATGGCTCACTGAAGCCTCGACCGGCTGGGCTCAAGCGCTCCTCCTGCCCCAATCTCTCAAGTAGCTGGGACTACAGCCACACACCAGGCTGATATTTAAATTTTTTATAGAGAGGGAGTCCCACTATGTTACCCAGACTGGTCTTGAACTCCTGGGCTCAAGTGATCCTCCTGTCTTGGCTTCCCAAAGCGCTGGGATTATAGACATGAGCTACCATGGCTGGCCTTTGATTCTTTTACTCCTCACAAAATTCATGTGAGGCAGATCCAGTGGGTACCATTTATAGATGGGAAAATGGAGGTACAGAGAAATATAGTGACTTCTCCAAGGTCATACAGCTAGTAATAATCAAGGATGTCCAACCACACTTAATCGCCACACTGGAACATTAGCACAGACAAGTAGAAGGGAATCATCGTTATGATCTGTTGGGGGAATGAGGAGGACAGGGAAGATGCTAGGGTGGCAGGGGGTGGGTGGCAGTCAAATGAGATGGAGGAAAGGCCCTCATGGCTCTCTCCCCTTCTCCTCAAAGAATCTGAGAGGCATCTGGGTGGCCCAGTGAGTTGGGGTTGATGGGGATTTGCAATCCATGAGCCCCTAACCAGCTCCTGCTTGTTTTGGCATTTGTTTCCTCAGGGCTGTTTCCATAAACTCCTCAAAATCACCAAGACTCAGAGCTTCACCCTGAGTGGGGGCTCTCTGGGAGCTGCAGCAATACAGGTAAGACCCAGCCTCCCTAGGACGTATTGAACTGTTTTATTAAGGACCTACTGTATGCCAAACTGTTCTGGTCACTGGGACACAGCAGTGAACAAAATACAAAACTTAAAAAAGAAAAGAAAAGAAAGAAACTCAACAAAGAAGAGCAAACTAAACCCAAATCAAGCAGAAGGAAGACACTAAAGATTAGAGTGAAAATAAATGAAATGGAGAAAATCAATAAAACCAAAATTTGATTCTTTGAAAAGATAAAACAGGTAGGGCATAATGACTCAGCCTATAATTCTAGCACTTTGGGAGGCTGAGGCAGGAGGACTGCTTGAACCCAGGAGTTCGAAATCAGCCTGGGCAACATAGTGAGACCACCCATTTCTACAAAAACAAAAATAAAAAAATTATCCAGGTGTGGTGGCACATGCTTGTAGTTCCAGCTATTTGGGGGGCTGAGGCAGGGGGATCACTTGAGCCTGGGATATCAAGGCTAGTGAGGCATGATTGTGTCACTGCACTCCATCCTGAGTGACAGAGTGAGATCATGTTACAAAAAACAAAAACAAAACAAACATAAAATTGACAGAACTCTAGTAGACTGAAGGGGGAAAAAAAGGGAAAGATTACTCAAATCACTAAAATTAGGAATGAAAGAGAGACATCACTACTGACCTTACAGAAATAAAGCAACTATAAGGGAAAAGTCTGAACCTGTATGCCAATAAATGAACTAACCTAGATGAAATAGACAAATTCCTAGATAAACACAAACTACCAAAACTGACTCAAGAAGAAATAGAGTATCTAAATAGGTCTACAACAAGTAATGAGATTAAATTAGTAACCAAAAAACTTCCCACAAAGAAAAGATCAGGCCCAGATATCCTCACTGGAAATATTACCAAACTTTTAGAGAAGAATTAACACCATTGTTTCACCTGCAAACTCTGCCAATAAAAAGGAGGAAGACATATTTCCCAGTTTATTCTATGATGCTAATACAAGATATTGCAATGACATAAGAAAGTAAAACTACAAGGCTGGGCGTGGTGGCTCATGCCTGTAATCCCATAACTTTGGGAGGCCAAGGCAGGTGACTCACGAGGTCAAGAGTTCGAGACCAGCGTGACCAACATGGTGAAACCCTGTCTCTACTAAAAATATAAAAATTAGCTGGACATGGTGATGCACGCCTGTAATCCCAGCCACTCGGGAGGCTGAGGCAGGAGAATCGCTTGAATCTAGGAGGTGGAGTTTACAGTGAGCCAAGATTGCACCGCTGTACTTCAGCCTTGGTGACAGAGCAAGACTCTGTCTCAAAAAAAAAAAAAAAAATTGTTATATCTTAATAAAAAGACAAGTAACCCAACCAAAATGGACAAAGGATTTGAATAGAGATTTTTATCCAAAGAAGGCATACAGATGGCCAGTAATCACATAAAAAAATGCTCTACCACCATCAGTCCATAGAATTATTATTTGTCCCAGCAATTTCTCTCTTATGTTTATAATCCAAGATAATTGAAGACATGTATCCATACAAAAACCTTTATGTGAATGCTCATAGCAGGATTATTCATAATAATCAAAAAGTAGATAAAAAGTTATGTGGCAGTGGAGTCTGGGGAATATGGTCCATAGGGTTCCGGGGAAGGCCAAAGTGGAGAGGATGGGCCAGGCGCGGTAGTTCACGCCTGTAATCCCAGCACTTTGGGAGGCTGAGGTGAATGGATCACCTGAGGTCAGGAGCTCGAGACCAGCCTGACCGACATGGTGAAACCCCGTCTCCACTAAAAATACAGAAATTAGCCAAGCGTGGTGCTGGGCGCCTGTAATCCCAGCTACTCGGGAGGCTGAGGCAGGAGAATTGCTTGAACCCGGGAGGTGGAGGTTGCAATGAGCCAAGATAGTGCCATTGCACTCCAACCTGGGCAACAGAGTGAAACTCCTTCTCAAATAAATAAATAAATAAATAAATAAATAAATGGAGACGAATGCACTGTAACCACAGTGGCTCCAACTTAGCCTAGGTGGTTCTTCAGCCATCTGTAAAACCCTGCCCCTCACCTTTCTGGAACAAGATGCTCCCCTTGCCCCTGTAACTCCAGTATGATTCTGGTTTGGAGAGCTCTAGCATTGGATCCATGTTTCTCTCTTCACCCATTTCAGTTGCCAGGAATTCTCGCCACTTTGCTGCTGTTTATCAAGTTGGGCTGACACCCAGGCCTAGAGAAGATGAGACACCTGGGCCCACCTGGCTGCTGGAGAGTCAGTCTCAGTTTTATTTGTCTGTGGCACTCACTGCTTCTGGAGGGGAGACTGTTAATAAAAGATTTGGGAAACCCCTGTCCAGCCTGACTCCTTTCTCCTTACTTTCATTTTTGGCAATGATTTTACCTCAAAATACCTGAATGAGAGGCTATGTCCTTTCTCATACAACTTTCCTGTTTTGTAAATTATTATTGGGGTGTGTGTGTGTGTGTGTGTGTTTTCTCTTCGAGAGAGTCTTGCTGTGTTGCCAGGCTGGAGTGCAATGGCACGATCTCGGCTCACTGCCACCTCCACCTCTGGGGTTCAAGCAATTCTCCTGCCTCAGTCTCCCAAGTAGCTGGGATTACAGGCACTCGCTACCACGCCCAGCTAATTTTTTGTATGTTTAGTAGAGATGGGGTTTCACCATGTTGGCCAGGCTGGTCTTGAACTCCTGAGCTCAGGTGATCCACCTGCCTCAGCCTCTCAAAGTGCTGGGATTACAGGCATAAGCCACTGCACCCAGCCCGTTTTGTAAATTATTCTGTGAAACATCTAGAACTTTCACAAAAGCCAAGAACATTAATCCAATGAAACATATACGCATCGCCCAGGTTCAGCAATGCAAAGATTGACATATTTGCTTTGTCAATCCCCTTTTTACCCTTGATAAAGTATTTTTTCATTTTTAAAAAATTGTATATATTTATAGGGTACAATGTGACATTTTGATATAGGCATACAATGTGGAATGATTAAATCAAGCTAATTAACATATCTATCGGCTCACTTATTTTTTTGTGGTGGTACATCTGTAATCCCAGCACTTTGGGAGGCCAAGGTAGGAGGATCGCTTGAGCCCAGGAGTTTGAGACCAGCCTGGGCAACATAGCAAGACCCCTCTGCCCTTTTTTTTTTTTTTTTTTTTTTTTTTTAACATGGAGTCTTGTTCTGTCGCTCAGGCTGGAGTGCAGTGGTGTGATCTCGGCCTATTGCAACCTCCCCACATTCTGGGTTCAAGCAATTCTCCTGCCTCAGGCTCCTGTGTAGCTGGGATTACAGGCACCTGCCACCCTGCCCGGCTAATTTTTTTGTATTTTTGGTAGAGATGAGGTTTCATCAGGCTGGTCTCAACCTCCTGACCTCAAGTGACCCGCCCGCCTCAGCCTCCCAAAGCTCTGGGAATACAGGCATGAGCCACTGCGCCTGGCCTGACTCCATCTCTGCAAGATAACAGCAAGAAAACCCTCCAGAAAACAAACCCCAATGTCATTTATTCCCTTCATATTTCAGTACACGTCTCTATTAATATGTTCATTTGCATTCACAACCATCACACCATCATCACATCTAGGATCATTAACATTGCTTGTTTGGCCTCCCTTAATACCTAGGCCATCGTTGAGTTTACCTGATAGGCTCAAAAACCTTTTTTTTTTTTTTTTTTTTTTTTGGAGACGGAGTCTCGCTCTGTCGCCCAGGCTGGAGTGCGGTGGCACGATCTCGGCTCACTGCAAGCTCCGCCTCCCGGGTTCCCGCCATTCTCCTGCCTCAGCCTCCCGAGTAGCTGGGACCACAGGCGCCCGCCACCGCGCCCGGCTAATTTTTTGTATTTTTAGTAGAGACGGGGTTTCACCGTGATAGCCAGGATGGTCTCGATCTCCTGACCTCGTGATCCGCCCGTCTCGGCCTCCCAAAGTGCTGGGATTACAGGCTTGAGCCACCGCGCCCGGCCTCAAAAACCTTTTTTAAAGGGACAGGACCTCATTGTGTCACCCATGCTGGATATGATTGTTGCTCAGGGTAACCTCTCACTCCTGGGCTCAAGGGAATCTCCCACCCCACGTCAGCTTTCCGAGTACACGGGACTACAGGCATGTACCACCATGCCCAGCTAATTTTTTTTCCTTTTTTTTTTTTTTTTAAATTTTTGAGACAGAGTCTCACTCTGTTGCCCAGGCTGCAGTGCAGTGGCACAATCTCAGATCACTGCAACCTCTGCCTCCTGGTTTCAAGCAATTCTTCTGCCTCAGCCTCCTGAGTAGCTGGAGTTACAGGTGCGCGCCACCACACATGGCTAATTTTTGTATTTTTAGTAGAGATGGGGTTTTGCCACGTTGGCCAGGCTGGTCTCGAACTCCTGACCTCAAGTGATCGTCCCACCTCAGCCTCCCAAAGTGCTGGGAATACAGGCTTGAGCCACTGCGCCCGGCCAGAAATAAACATTTTTACCCACATTTCTGATACCAAATATGTGGGGTTTTCCACACTAAATAATTCTCCAATTCTCTGTGGATACCCGCTGGGTGTCCTACAATTCAATTTTGACATCAATTACCCAGAGTTGGTGTGTGACCCCGTAGGTTTAAGGGCTGAGTCCCACAAAACTGAGCTGCCCTCACTTCAGATGTATCGAGTTCCCAGGTTACCCATACTTCAGTCCAACATGGCTACAAAGGCAGGTGGGTTCTCACAAGCCTCCTCCCTTTCAGGTTTGATAATTTGCGAGAATGACTCACAGATCTCAGGAAAGTGTTTTACTTACTACTCCTGGTTTATTATAAAGGAGACAACTCAGGCCGGGCACGGTGGCTCAAGCCTGTAATCCCAGCACTTTGGGAGGCTGAGGCGGGTGGATCACGAGGTCAGGAGATCAAGACCATCCTGGCTAACACGGTGAAACCCTGTCTCTACTAAAAAATACAAAAAACTAGCCGGGCGAGGTGGCGGGCGCCTGTAGTCCCAGCTACTCGGGAGGCTGAGGCAGGAGAATTGCGTAAACCTGGGAGGCGGAGCTTGCAGTGAGCTGAGATCCAGCCACTGCACTCCAGCCTGGGTGACAGAGCGAGACTCCGTCTCAAAAAAAAAAAAAAAAAAGAGGAAGTTAGGTTAGGGGAGTTTTATTGTATTAATCTGTTTTCCCACTGCTAGAAAGAACTGCCTGAGACTAGGTAATTTACAAAGGAAAGAGGTTTAGCCAGGTATGGCGGCTCACGCCGGTAATCCCAGTATTTTGGGAGGCTGAGGTGGGCAGATCACGAGGTCAGGAGTTCAAGACCAGCCTGGCCAACGTGGTGAAACCTTGTCTCTACTAAAAACACAAAAATTAGCCAGTCATAGTGGAGCATGCTTGTAATCCCAGCTACTCGGGAGGCTGAGGCAGGAGAATTGCTTCAACCCTGGAGGCGGAGGTTGCAGTGAGCCAAGATGGCTCCACTGTACTCCAGCCTGGGTGGCAGAGCAAGACTCAGTCTCAAAAAAAAAAAAAAAAAAAAAAAAGGAAAGAGGTTTAATTAACTCACAGTTCAGCATGGCTGGGGAGGCCTCAGGAAACTTACAATTATAACGGAAGGCAAAGGGGAAGCCAGACACCTTCTTCACAAGGTAGCAGGAAGGAGAAGAGCTGAGAGAAGGCGGAAGAACCCCTTATAAAACCATCAGATATCGCGAGAACTCACTTGCTATCGGGAGAACAGCATGGGGGAACCAACCCCATGACTCAATGACCTCCACCTGGTCTCTCCCTTGAAACGTGGGGATTATGGGGATTACAATTCAAGGTGAGATTTGGGTGGGGACACAAAGCCAAACCGTATCAACTGTGACTACCTGGGGTAAGGGCCATCCAGGCAGAGGCAGGGGGAGCATCCTGTGCAAAGGCCTTGGGGCGGGGGTCTGGTATGTTCAGATAGCAGCAAATACGCCAATGTGGCTGGAGGGGAGCAAGCATGGGGAGGCAAGTGGAGAGATGGAGGAGGGTGGGGAAGTGATGAGTCAGATCATGCAGGGCCCTGGGGAGCCACAGGAAGGACTTTGGCGTTTACTCCAAGTAAGATGGGAGCCATTGAAGGTTCTAAGCAGAGGAGGGCTGTGCTCTGACTCAGGTGTTCACAGGTGCCCTCTTGCTGCTGTGGGGAGAACTGACCTTTTTACCAGAAGTAGGTGAGAGAAACAGTGTCCTCCCTACCTCCCATATAACAGAGCTTTCCAAGGTCAAGGTGGTGGCCATGGGACCCAGCGAGAGGCAGCCCCAGGCCCAGTGAGGTTTCTGCTGTGTCTTGAAGGGCGCTTGACTGACATCTGCTTAGTTGCAAATCAACCCCCCTTTCCCAGAAATGCACTTCACTAATGGAAATAAAAGCACAACTACATTTTGGGCATGACGGATTTAATTTTTTCTTGTGGAGAAAAAGAGTACATCTTTCCAAACTGGACATCAAGGAATTGCTACACAGAAGAACCACCTCCAGGATAGAAAGGGCCAGCCAGAGCTCGTTCAGTAGTGTATTTCAGAATCGTCAGGGAGGAGCCAGTAGCAGAATTACCGTGTTAACACTGAGACCACATTTCACCCTTTGTGTTTCTAAATGGAGTAGGAAAGAAAGATGCTAAAATGTGATCTTGGGAGGAGTCCCCCAGTCCCCACAAAAAGGAGAGAGAAAAAAAAAAAAACAGAACTCCAAACCGCTGTGGTCATGGCAATTTCCCATCAAAACTGCCCATGTAAACACAAGCTGCTAAAAGTGAATGTTAAGAAGGAAGGCACTGGTTAGTGGGTGATCCTGACTTCAATCCCCTGGAGCTGGAGAGGGGTTTTCCCACGACCTTTGGTTTAATGTGTCTGTAAACTCAATAAACCTCCGTTCCCCTGGGGTAATCTGCAAAAACATCAGTTTTCAGTCCCCAGAGACCATTTCCAATTAAACCTCACCCCCAAAATCATTCAATGTAACATTTGCCTTATTTTGACAAGAAACAAATGTTCCCATATTGTTCCCAGTCTTTGAGAAAATCCAGAGGCAGCTCTCTCCGCTGCTACTTGAAGTTGAACTCTTGAAAAATCTTATGTAAACAGAAAGCTTAGGCCAGGTCAGGAGTAAGATGCAGTCAAAGCTGTTTCTTGTCAGGCAGGCGATTACAAGTTAGCTCTGCCCTATTCAAGACAATCTCATCCATTCCTTTTTTTGACAGCAGTTTAGAGACAATTGGCCAACAAAACCAGCCTGGCCAACAAGGTGAAACCCTATCTCTACTAAAAATGCAAAACGTAGCCGGGCGTGGTGGCAGGTGCCTGTAGTCCCAGCTACTCAGGAGGCTGAGACAGGAGAATCGCTTGAACCCAGGAGGTGGAAGTTGCAGTGAGCCGAGATCATGCCACTACCCTCCGGCCTGGGCGACAGAGCGACTCTCCGTCTTAAACAAACAAACAAAAACCTCAGCAGGCCATACTGCATCTTAACAA
Organism: Papio anubis; assembly: GCF_008728515.1. Lineage (NCBI taxonomy): Eukaryota > Metazoa > Chordata > Mammalia > Primates > Cercopithecidae > Papio > Papio anubis. The sequence continues at coordinate 40,545,491 of NC_044995.1, read as the reverse complement.
GTCTTTTTGAAGCTGCTTTAGTTTGACTTTAGTGTTAAAGCAACTACAAATTTTTGACTCCCGCCCACATACTCAGATACCCTCACTTTGTGTGTTTATAGGATTTGTCCATTTCACCTCAGTCATCTAATTTGCTGGTATAAAGATACTCTCAGCTGGGCGTGATGGTTCATGCCTGTAATCCCAGTGCTCTGGGAGGCCGAAGGAAGTGGATCACTTGAATCAGTTTGAGACCAGCCTCACCAACATGGTGAAACCCCTTCTCTACTAAAAATACAAAAATTAGCCGGGTATGGTGGCATGTGCCTGTAATTCCAGCTACTCGGGAGGCTGAGGCAGGAGAATCACTTGAACCCTGGAGACGGAGGTTGCAGTGAGCTGAGATTGTGCCACGGCACTCCAGCCTGGGCAATAGAGCGAGACTCTGTCTCAACAACAACAGAAACGATACCCTCACTCCAAAGTTCTTTTTTTTTTTTTTTTTTGAGGCCGAGTCTCGCTCTGTCACCCAGGCTGGAGTGCAGTGGCCTGATCTCAGCTCACTGCAAGCTCCGCCTCCCGGGTTCCCGCCATTCTCCTGCCTCAGCCTCCCGAGTAGCTGGGACTACAGGCGCCCGCCACCTCGCCCGGCTAGTTTTTTGTATTTTTTAGTAGAGACGGGGTTTCATTGTGTTAGCCAGGATGGTCTCGATCTCCTGACCTTGTGATCCGCCCGTCTCGGCCTCCCAAAGTGCTGGGATTACAGGCTTGAGCCACCGCGCCCGGCCCTCACTCCAAAGTTCTAAGGGTAGCCTCTGGTATGAAGTAACTGGGGCTCCCTAGAAATAAATCTAAACTTGAACCAGGCTTTTCCCCTCACACATACCCCAGGAAAGAGGCTGAGCTCATGAAAGCTGCAGGAAGTCATTTTGGCTGCAGGGGCTGGGAGAGCAGACACAGCCTCTGAAACAGTCAGGGAGGTGAGAACATAAAACATCCGCTTAGCCATCCTAACAGTGCTGGTCCTGTTAAGGGGTGTTGGTTGGTGTTTGGGAGCTAAGAAAAGGTGCTGCGCCCCTCGAGTTTGCAATCTGATGGGCAGAAAGTGCCTCTAAACTGGAGGTCAAGATGTAAGTCTTCAAACTGCACACATAACCTCTGAGCAGAAGCCCCCAGAGGTGGGGACCCCAGCTTCAGGGACTCCCCGGCACTGATCACAGCCCATCCCCCCCATTCACATAAGGGCCTGCCACTCTCAGGCTATCTACAAAGTACAAGCGGTGACAGCAAGTTCCTCAATCCTACCACCTCACCCCTTCTGCCCAACCCCCAGCATCCCTTAGAAGTGACCCCTAGTTTGAGGCTGTGGTGAGCTGTGATTGCACCACTGCACTCCAGCCTGGGCGACAGAGCGAGACCATCTCAAAAAGAAAAAAAAGAAGCGACTCCTCCATTAGCAAAAATTGTCGGCCGGGCGGTGGCTCAAGCCTGTAATCCCAGCACTTTGGGAGGCCGAGACGGGCGGATCACGAGGTCAGGAGATTGAGACCATCCTGGCCAACATGGTAAAACCCCATCTCTACTAAAAATACAAAAAATTAGCTGGGCCACCGTGGTGGCGGGTGCCTGTAGTCCTAGCTACTTGGGAGGCTGAGGCAGGAGAATGGCGTAAACCCAGGAGGCAGAGCTTGCAGTGAGCTGAGATCTGGCCACTGCACTCCAGCCTGGGCAACAGAGCGAGACTCTGTCTCAAAAAAAAAAAAAGTATTGTCACATCCCTGGGCCCTGCCGATGACAAGGATTGGGAAATGGGCATTGGGTGTGGAAGGGCCCCCCTCAAGTCGGAGGAGCCCAGGTGCGTACATCAGAAAGTTGCCGACAACTGCCTGTGGTGGCTGGGAACGTTGCTTCATTTCCTTTTCTAGCAGGATGTATGATTGGGCAAGAACTTGCTTAAAACACAACCAGCTCAACAGGGCCTAGGAGGGAGGGCCCAGGCTCCTGACTCTGAGGTTAATTAACTTCTGGCCAAAAGCCCAGAGCCGGAGTGCTAGGGGTTGGGTGAATCTCTGCCCTGTCTGATGTGGTCCATAGTTCCAGAATTCAATTCAGGATCAGAGATGCGGTGAACGCAGCAAAAACAGTGGCAGGGTTGTGGGTGATGTGGCTCTTGGGGGAAGCTTGGAAGGCACTTCTGGGGTCCCTGAAGCCAGGGTGTTGAGGGGATCTGACTCCTTGTCCCTTCTACAAGGGGGAAAGGCCGCTTTAATGCTGCTTTTTGTAAGTAGAGGGTCTGCAGGGGTCAAAATCACCATCCCACCTTGGAATCCAGGAAGTTCGTGGGGGCAGGTTCAGAGACCAGCCTGCAGGACCTGAGGAAGAGGCGCCGCCTTCCCTGGACCAACTCCAAGAACGCACACTGTGCGAGGAAGAAGATGAAGCATCTTCCACCAGCTTGGAAATATCAGTCCTGCCCAACCCAGAAGAGACCTGGAGAATGGTTCTAAGCTAGAAGGCACCACGGATGCCCCTCCATCAGACAGAGTGGGACGTGTCGCCCACGGCCACCCTCCTTAACACACCCTGGAAAGCAGCAAGCTCATGCATGTCAATGTCCCCGGGCCCCTGCCTGCCATGCAGAGCTGAGGAGTCCCCATGGTCTGTAGCCTCTCACCGGGGCTGCCTGAGCAACCTGGCAGCCACGGCGACATTGTGAAAGAATGAGCCATGCAGGAGTCGGGGGGCAGTTGACAGAAGGGAAGGGATTGCCCTGAGCTTGGAGATAACCACTGTGGCTCATGCCTCAATCACAGTCCCTGCCGAGGCCGGAGAGAGGAGGGTAGGGGGTTTGGGGACATCTCTAGCAGCTGCAGCTGCTGGGCTGGGGGGCTGGAGCATCCCCCACGGCCGGGCCTTTCCCGTTGCTGCCTGAGCTGGAGCTGGGTTCCAGGGACTCGTTCATCTTCTCGCAGATGACATCCACCAGGCGCTCGAAGACCTGCTTCACATTGATGTTCTCCTTGGCGCTGGCTTCAAAGAACTCGAAACCTGGATGAATGTTAATGTGAGAACACATGTAAGACCCCCGAGGGGCAGAGTCTCAGCTGTGGCATCACAGAAACCTGGCTTCTAAGCCTAGTTCTGCCCTTTTTTTTTTTTTTTTTTTGAGACGGAGTCTTGCTCTGCCGCCCAGGCTGGAGTACAGTGGCCGGATCTCAGCTCACTGCAAGCTCCGCCTCCCGGGTTCACGCCATTCTCCTGCCTCAGCCTCCCGAGTAGCTGGGACTACAGGCGCCTGCCACCTCGCCCGGCTAGTTTTTTGTATTTTTAGTAGAGACGGGGTTTCACCGTGTTAGCCAGGATGGTCTCGATCTCCTGACCTCGTGATCCGCCCATCTCGGCCTCCCAAAGTGCTGGGATTACAGACTTGAGCCACCGCGCCCGGCCAGTTCTGCCCTTTATCCTGCTGTAGGACCTTGGCCGTGCGCCTTTGCTGCTCCAAGCCTCAGTTTGCTTATCTGTAAAATGAGAACAATGATCCTATCGATGATAAAAATCTGTGGCAGGCCAGGCACAGGGGCTTATGCCTGTAATCCCAGCACTAAGGGAAGCTACGGTGGGAGGATCACTTGAGGCCAGGAGTTCAAGACCAACCTGGGCAACAGAGCAAGGCCCTCTCTCTACAATAAATTTTTTTTTTTTTTTTTTTTTTTGAGACGGAGTCTCGCTATATCGCCCAGGCTGGAGTGCTGTGGCCGGATCTCAGCTCACTGCAAGCTCCGCCTCCCGGGTTTACGCCATTCTCCTGCCTCAGCCTCCGAGTAGCTGGGATTACAGGCGCCCGCCACCTCGCCCGGCTAGTTTTTTGTATTTTTTAGTAGAGACGGGGTTTCACCGGGTTAGCCAGGATGGTCTCGATCTCCTGACATTGTGATCCACCCGTCTCGGCCTCCCAAAGTGCTGGGATTACAGGCTTGAGCCACCGCGCCCGGCCTACAATAAATTTTTTTTAAAAGTAGACAGGCGGCCAGGTGAGGTGGCTCACGCCTGTAATCCCAGCACTTTGGGAGGCCGAGGCAGGTGGATCATTTGAGGTCAGGAGTTCAAGACCAGCCTGACCAACATGATGAAACCCTGTCTCTAGGAAAAATACAAAAAATTAGCTGGACGTGGTAGCAAGCGTCTGTAATCCCAGCTACTCGGGAGGCTGAGGCAGGAGAATTGCTCGAATCTGGGAGGCGGAGGTTACAGTGAGCTGAGATCACACCACTGCGCTCCAGCCTGGGCGACAGAGTGAGACACTATTTAAAATAAATAAAAAATAGATGGGCATGGTGGTGTTCACCTGCAGTCTCAGCTACTCAGAAGGCTGAGGCAGGAGAAGGGTTTCAGCCCAGGAGGTCAAGGCTGCAGTGAGCCATGATCACATCACTGCACACCAGCCTGGGTGATGGAGCAAGACGCTGTCTCAAAAACAACAAAACGAAACCCTGCGGCTGCAGCCATGGTCTGGACAATCCTAAGAATCTCTCTGTCACGAGGCAGTGGCTGCAAGAGTGTAGGTGGGAGGGTACATGAAGAGTTCTGCTGCCCAGCGGCCATGGCAGTACCCACAGGTGGCTGTAGCTCACCTTCCACCCAATTTCTGCTGCACAGAAAGGCATGGTCAGGAGACCCATCAAGGCACATTTTTCACTGCCTTTTTTTTTTTTTTTTTTTTTTTTTTAAGAGAAACGGTCTCTTTCTATTGCCCAGGCCAGAGCGTAGTGGTGTGAACATGGCTCATTGCAGCCTCAACCTCCTGGGCTCAAGCAATCCTCCCGCCTTGGCCCCCTGGGTAGCTGTGGCTATAGATGCACCCCATCACACCCGGCTAATTTAAAAAATTTTTATTTTGTAGAGGTGGGGATCTCACTATGTTGTGCAGGCTGGTCTTAAACTGCTGGCCTGAAGCAATCCTCCCGCCTAGGCCTCCCAAAGTGCTGGGTTTACCAGCGGGAGCCACCACGCTAAGCTTCCTGCATCCTTTTAAGGTTGCCTGAGGGTCTGCCTGAGAGGAGCTGTCCCTGAATCTCCAGGCAGCCCCACCTGCCACATCACTAAGGTAAGCCAGGAATTCAGACAAAAGCCTGCCACATTACACGTGGCCAAGAGTGAAGCGGGTCTGTCTTCTCTGTGCGTCATACTGCACTGTAAAAATGGAATCATAATGAGTTAGGTGTGTAATTATCTGTTTATTATCTGTCTCCGCTACTAGAAAGCCGGCTCCAGGCAGGCAGGATTTCCGCCCATGGCTGCACCCAGTGCCTGAAACGGAGAGGGTGCTTAGAAACTGTCTGCTGAGGCCGGGCGCAGTGGCTCAAGCCTGTAATCCCAGCACTTTGGGAGGCCGAGACGGGTGGATCACGAGGTCAGGAGATCGAGACCATCCTGGCTAACACGGTGAAACCCCGTCTCTACTAAAAAATACAAAAAACTAGCCGGGCGAGGTGGCGGGCGCCTATAGTCCCAGCTACACGGGAGGCTGAGGCAGGAGAATGGCTAAACCTGGGAGGCGGAGCTTGCAGTGAGCTGAGATCTGGCCACTGCACTCCAGCCCGGGCGACAGAGCAAGACTCTGTCTCAAAAAAAAAAAAAAAAACTGTCTGCTGAATGGTTGAATGAATGAGTGGGTAAATGAATGAATAGCAGAGGCAGGACATGAACTTAGATCTCCTACTGTGAGCCTAGAGATATCAAAGCCATCCCACTGTCTTCCTGGGCAGATCTGGTGTTTCCTTACCCAAATGTGGCCTTGCCTCATACAATCTGTGTTCTTTATTTTTCTTTTTGTTGAGACGGAGTTTTGCTCTTGTTGCCCAGGCTGGAGTGCAATGGTGAGATCTCGGCTCACCGCAACCTCCGCCTCCCAGGTTCAAGCGATTCTCCTGCTTCAGCCTCCCAAGGAGCTGGGACTGCAGGTGTGCACCACCATGCCAGGCTAATTTTTGTATTTTCAGTAGAGTTGGGTTTCACCACTTTGGCCAGGCTGGTATTGAACTCCTGACCTCAGATGATCTGCCCGCCTCAGCTTCCCAAAGTGCTGGGATTACGGGCATGAACCACCATGCCCGGCTTATTTTTCTGATATTAACCAGGCTTGGTGGTATGCGCATGTAGTCCCAACTACTCAGGAGGCCAAGGCAGGAGAATCACTTGAACCCAGGAGTTCAAGACCAGCCTGGGTATCACAGGGAGACCCTGTCTCTAAAATAAATAAAAAGTTTAAAAAGGAAAAAAAAATTTTTTTTGATGTTATTCAATAAGAAATTTACTGTAGAAACTAGAAACTACAGAAAAGTATTGAGACAGCCTATAATCCCAGTACTTTGGGAGACTGAGGCAGGTGGATCACCTGAGCTCAGAAGTTTGAGACCAGCTTGGGCAACACAGCAAGACCCAGTCTCTAAAGACAATATAAAAATTAAGGCCGGGCGCGGTGGCTCAAGCCTGTAATCCCAGCACTTTGGGAGGCCGAGACGGGCGGATCACGAGGTCAGGAGATCGAGACTATCCTGGCTAACACGGTGAAACCCCGTCTCTACTAAAAAATACAAAAAACTAGCCGGGCGAGGTGGCAGGCGCCTGTAGTCCCAGCTACTCGGGAGGCTGAGGCAGGAGAATGGTGTGAACCCGGGACGTGGAGCTTGCAGTGAGCTGAGATTGTGCCACTGCACTCCAGCCTGGTGACAGACAAGACTCTGTCTCTAAATAAATAAATAAAACCTGACCCTAAATCCCTTTGCCTTGCACAACAGGAAACTGAGGTCCAGAGAAGGTAAAGAACTCTGAGGTTGGCCGGGCGCGGTGGCTCAAGCCTGTAGGCCCACCACTTTGGGAGGCCGAGACGGGCAGATCACAAGGTCAGGAGATCGAGACCATCCTGGCTAACACAGTGAAACCCCGTCTCTACTAAAAATACAAAAACTTAGCCGGGCGAGGTGGCAGGCGCCTGTAGTCCCAGCTACTCGGGAGGCTGAG